>NC_043700.1:1478750-1507081 GCF_006229205.1 Suricata suricatta | reverse complement strand
CTCTCTCTGTATCAAAAATAAATAAAACATTAAAAAAAATTATTTAAAAAATTTTTAAAGCTTCATACTTGAGAATGGGAAGTGGTTCTTTCCTTTTTTAAATGTTGGGGAACCTGGTGGCTCAGTGGGTCAAGCATCCAACTTCGGCTCAAGCCATGAGCTCACAGTTTGGGGGTTCGAGCCTCGCATCGGGCTCTGTGCTGACAGCTCAGGGCCTGGAGCCTGCTTCGGATTCTGTGTCTCCCTCTCTCTCTGCCCCTCCCCTGCTTGCACTCTGTTTCTCAAAAATGAACAAACATAAAAAACCTTTAAAAACTGTTCCCACCACGGAGCTGGGAGGCAAGCTGGCCGCAACACGGGCCTGGCCGTCCTGGCCTTGGCGACCGCTGCACCCCCCAGGGTACAGAAGACGTGTCCCGAACACACACGTGCCCTCCCCAAGCAAGGGATAAACGTCCTCCGTCTACACAGCCTGGCTCTCCATTTACCAAAATTTCCACGAGTCTTGGAAACCAAAGGAGAGGAAACTATTCTCTGAAAATTGCAGCAAGGGGCCAGGGCGTTCCGACGCCGCTGGCGGAGACCCCGGCCCTCAGTGCGTGCTTGTGCCTGGATGCCTGTCACCCCGCCTTCAGCCTGCTCATCTCCCCACCAGCGCCGCTTCCGATCCGCCACCCTTCCGGTGGGCCTCCCTCCAGAACCGCATGGAGCCCACGCCCCTCTCGCCAGCCACCGCACGGCCACCAGCACCCAGCCCTGCCTTCTGCTGAGAGCCGGGCTTCGGAGCCGTTCACAACACAGGTCAGATTTTCCACTGCCTCCCTCAAAGTCCTTGCCATGGCCACAGCGTCCCTGTGACCCGCACAGACCCGGCTAATCTCTGACTGCCTGTCCCTTGCCAGTGCCGACCAGCCCAGCCCAAGGGCTGGGACGCCGCCCCTCAGAGGCCCTGCTGGAGCTGCCCCTTCGGGACCCTCGTGGCTCAACCCCCCATTTGTCCCATCCTCCATCTCCTGCAAGCCTCGCTCAGATGTCTTCTCAGTGAGGGCTGGCCTGACCGTCCCACTTAACCCCAGCCCACCCCAACAGACCCCCATCCTCCATGCCCAGCACCATGGCCTCCTGAATTACTATATAATTCACTTTCTCATTACGCTTACGGTTCATCTCCTTATGCCAGAACGTAAGACCTCAAAGATGAGGACCTCAGTGTTTGTCCTGTATCTCAGCATCTGGACCGGCGCCTGGCACACAGTAGGTTATCAATAAACAGCACAGGAGGCCCATAAGGCCAGAACCTCCAACTTTCTGAAAGAGCCTCAGATTTACCTGGAAAAATGGTAATGACTTGTTGAAATCTTTCATGTTCATTATAGCCTTCTAACACCCGTTCTAAGGAATCTGTAGGTGGAGGGAGGGGCAGTTCTGGTGATGGGGAACCTTCCAGGCCTCGAGAGGCTCATGCAAGGCTACATGTGACTGAAGAGGAAGACAGTGTCACGTGAGGAGGTGGGGGACACGGAGCCTGGAGCACCGGCCAGCCGGTGCCCGGTGCAGTGCAGTCCTGGGAGTGCGGGCCCAAGCCTGGGCTCACCCAAAGCCGGAGTTGGGAGACAGGCAGGGAGAAAACAGGCAGGAGGCAGAGGGTGAGAGTGAGGGTGAGGAAGGGAAGCAACGAAAGGAGGTAAAACTGACATCCCACTGGGTAGGAGGGGGAGCTGGTGAAGTCCCTCGTGGATCAACCAGGTTCTGGCTCTACCAAACCTCAACCTTGGATCTCGTCCTCATGCACAGGACACCTGCTCAGTCCGCTCAGGGAGCCCCAGCTCCGGGTCTGACCAGGATCCTCACCGCCCCCCCCCACCCCCCGCCCCCGAGGTGAGCCGATCGCCTGGCCCGCCTTCAGCATGGAGCCTGTGAGGTGGGTCTGGCAGAACCTGACGCTTCCTCATAGCGGTGTCCCTCCGTGCCCCCAGTTGCTCCGGGGGGCAGCCCCACTGCCCTTCGGGGTGGGGGCCTGGGCTCCACCCACAGGTCACCAGGCAGGGCACCCTCAGAATCACCTTCTCTTTAACGGAACCAAGGTACAAAAGCTTTTACTAAAACAGAAGAGAATCCCCTCGGTGGAAGAACTGCATCCAGAAGACGGTGCCCGTAAAGGTGACATTGTACTCACTGCTGGCTTCCAGAGTCATCCTGGGAATTATTTCATTGGAGCTATTTTACCCAGGATTCTTTTACTGGCGATTACTCTACCTCCAAGTAAACTGAATCTAAGTATGATGTGGTTGCTGAACAGGGTGGGAATAATAAAACCAGTAAAGTTATATATTCTAACGTCTTACTGGTTTTCACCTTTATATTAAGATCCCTTCTCTTTCCCTGGATTACGACACACACACACACTCACCACATGTTTATATTATGTATGTAAACGTAGATGTTGTTATTTGGTTCTCACAGAAGGCCCACGAAGCTAACAGAGAAGATAAAATTTTTATCATCCATCTCTTGATAATTATTTTCAGATAAAAGTATTATAATCCAGGAAGCATTAATGATCCATCCAAAGCCACAAGGTCAGTGGTAGATGGGGATCTGAGTCCAGCTCTCTGGCCCCCACACGAGCAGGGATGTGTGAACTACAGGGCATCGGGTAGCCCCATTATTTGAGAAATCCACAGCTGAGCCACAGGAAAATGTCATGATACACTGTGAGAAAAGGTGGATTGTATAATTGGAAAATGAAAACGGGGTATACACAATGAAATGCTATCCATCCAGCAAAAAGCTTATGCCAGCTGTGGAAATATGATTTTTTTTCTTTTACTTATCTGTGTCCTACATTTTTTTCAATTTACAAGAAAAAATATGAAAGTTGCATTTCCTTGAGGAGCCTGGGTTTAGAGGCTCCTCACCCCGGGAGGAGATGCAGCCCCAGGGCGGGGCAGCTGTGGAGGAACTGCCTGCATCCACCGTTACCTTTCCACCTGAGTGTCTGCATCTTAAGCCACTAACACCAAGGATAACAAGCTTCTACCACAGCTTAACTCAGAAACACCACAGAGAGCTCATGGAACTCACAGCAGTGCGGTGCAACCTGGCCTGGCTTCATATTCGGTTTCCCTCCTGCAGGAGAAGCACGATTATTTGGAGCAGGTGTCCCAGGGCCCGCAGCCAGGCCGGCCGAGACCTTACCTGTTGATCTCCAGAGTGTGCACGCCGTACTTGCTCTCGATTCTGTACTTCCCTGGCTCTCCTGCTTGGCAGATCAAACTGCCATTTTTATACCTAAACGAGGGAAACATTTATTTTAGCGCGAAGGCAGAATGGACTTCGGCATTAAGTCCCAGCCTTCCTTGTGGCCCCTTGGTGCACTGCTCCCCGCCTGTGCCAGCCTCACGCAGAGCCGCTGGGCCCAGTGGAGCAGCTGGAGAGGGGTCTAGGGCCCGTGTCTGTCCGTCCGCCTAGGAGAGAGCAGCTCTTACTGGATTCAGCCCATCTGGGCAATCCTCAACTTATGACCGAGAGTGCCGGAGGGCTCCTTGGACTTTGTCAGGAATTCAGGAAAAAATCCTTCCGTGACAGAAAAATGTTGCCAGTGTTTGCTGGGGCCCAGGCCAGCCTCTCCAGAGAATTCCACGAGATCAGACCCCACTGGAGCCTCCTCGCCCCACACGGGACAGCAGGACCTTGTCTCTCTGAGATCCTGACTCGGTGGGTCCCAGCCTCCCCTACCCAACAGTCAAGTGGGCTCCATTTTTCTGATCCAGGCTGAGCGCCCCAATCCAAGGCATGAGTAAAATGCTTATGGTTTTCGCAGCAACCTACAACCTTCGGGAAAGTTATTGTCACTTCCACCAAGTGGGGCCTGGAGAACCAGCTCGGCAGCGCAGGGCCGGTCCACCACAGCCGCGCCGCCCCCGCCTCCTTCGGGGAGCCTTCCCACAGTTAGAGGCGGAGCCGCCAGGGAGCGCACAGGCCATCCTGTGTTTCTCGTGAGCGAAAACCCTGGGAAACGCAGCTAAGTCAGCGGCACTAACAAAAGTACTGCCGGGGAGTCCATCACGGGAGTCCTGGGAGATTTTATGAATACATTTCCCGGGGAGTCTGGCACAAGGTGGTCCGTGGAAGGGGGCTGTGCGGTGTGCTTCCTTCGTGTGGCTCTCCACCCGACAGGCGGGCCCCCTCTTACCAGACCCTCGCCAGAAGGTCATGATCTCACAGTTCGTTTGATTGACCCCCGTGCCTAGGTTTCTCTGTCGCTCGCTCTCTGCCCCTCCCCCCCCTCACGCTCTCTTCTCAAAAATAAACAAACATTAAAAAATTAATTTGAAAAAAAAGAGCAAGAGCAGGCCAGCGGCCCCGGGGCCGGAAAGGGAAGAGCGCTCACCACTGCACCACGGGGGTCGGAAAGCCTTGCACGGTGAAACACAGCTTCACGGACATCCTCTCCCACACGGTGTGCGACCGCAGGCGCACCAGGATCTCGGGGGCCCTGCGCATCCGCTCCACGTACGAGTGCCTCTCCCCGGCCAGCTTGTCCTCCACCTGTCCCGGGGACAAGGTCGGTGAGCGCACCTGCGGGAAGGGGGCGCGTCCCTGCCCACGGCGCTCGACGCCTAGGGACAGCCCCCCAGGGGACGCCGACGGCCCCTACCATCTGCTGGATGGCGTATCTGTCCAGCTTGTCCTGCGCCTGCACGCGCGCCAGGTGCACGCTCTCCTCCGCGTCCGCCAGCTCCCGGAGGAAGCGCTGCCGCTTGGCTTCTCCATAAGCAGCCACCACGGACTCGAACCTGCAGGAGGAGGGATCATCCTCAGGACACCGCGCAAAGGGCCTGTGGCCAGGGCAGGCCTGCGCTCCAGACACGCGCTCCCCAGGCGCCGAAGCGGGCTGGGCAGACGCTGCGTCTGCCTGCGGCCGTCTCTTTCGTGAGCGGACCGCACAGAGAGCAGTGACGAGGGCACGCCTGATGCAGACGGAAGGCAGTTCGGGGACACGCCCATCGCGCTCCTGCACCGAGAGGCGCGCACGCCGGCGCTGCCTTTCCAGGCGCACTGTGCGCAGCCACGTGGTCGGGGCGGCAGCGAAACACGGGCGTAGGAAGGACTTGGTGACACGCGAGGATCGGGGTGCACAAATGGCGGGTACAGACGCGGTCCCAGAATCTGAGATCCCTTCAAAACAGGGACACGTCGGGGCACCTGAGGGGCCCAGTCGGTGAAGCGTCCGACTTCGCTGAGCTGTCAGCACAGAGCCCGATGTGGGGCCCGAACCCTCGGACCATGAGATCATGACCTGAGCCTAAGCAGATGCTTAACCAACGGAGCGACCCAGGTGCCCCTATTTATGTGCACGTTTTGACGTGATTCGCTTACAAAAGAAATCCTTACTGTATAATAAAGTCCATGAGGCAAAATTCCCGTGAGGCATTTAAAAGATTAAAAATCAGGGCTAATCTCTTCAGCCCTTGTTTTTACATTTTTATTCCACAGATCTTTCAATGATGAAATTCATCAAAAATGAAACCTGTTCACCAAAATCTCATCCTTCTTTCAGGTTTCCCGTGTGTGAGAGACACAGAGAAAATCTAGAAAGAGGAGGGAGGCGTGAGGGAAACGAGCAGGGAGCTCGCAAAGCCCTCCTGACGCCTAAGTGTTCGTCAGACCGCCACCTGTCTCTCGGTGACCTGGAAATAATTTTAAGACTGACGTCCCTATTAATCCGCCTCACTCTGGTGACATTTTCCCCCACGAGCCGAGGGCGCTGACACGCAGGGCACGGCCGTTTGCAGGACCTTCCGGACGCTGCCCCGCCGGCCCCGCGGGGAGATCACCTTGCGGAGCCCGCCAGCCACCGCTCTGCTCCGCCGCCTCAGGAGGCTGTCGCCGAACTCTGACATCGGCTTCACACGCCAGGTGGTGGGGACTGACCGTGAGAATCCGCCTGCGTGGGCCGGCGACAGGGGTCGGACGCAGGGGCCCGGCGGCCAGGCACACGCGGCCCGGCCCTGTCCGCTCGGTTCCCTCTTCTGCAACCCTTACCCTGTTAGGATTCACTGACATCTGATTGGACGTTGGGTGACGCAGAGGGCAAGTGGGGGGCGGGACTTAGCGCTTTTGTTAGAAGCAAGGGTGACCCGGGGGCACCTGGGTGGTTCAGTTGGTTAAGCCTCTGGCTTCTCACGTTCGTGGGTTCGAGCCCCACGTCAGGCTCTGTGCGGACAGCTCGGCGCCTGGAGCTGCTTCAGGTCTGTGTCTCCCTCTCTCTGCCCCTCCCCTGCTCAAGCTCGGTCTCTCGGTCTCTCTCTCAAAAATAAACGTTAAAAAATTATTTAAAAATAAAATAAATAAGTAAGTAAGTTAAAAAGAAGCACGGGTGACCTTGCAGGCCCTCTCGGGTGTGCTTCTGGCCACCGCCTGGTCACTGGCCCCCGCTGGGCCTTCAGGCCGTCCCGGTCCAGCCCACCCCAGGCACCGTGACGCCGCGGGCCTGCGCAGCCGCAGGACTCGGCAGGCGGTCTGGGGGTGGGGCGTGGTTACCTTCTCTTCTTGTCCTGCTCCTCCTCCTCCAGCTCGGTGCTCACCCTCTTCGCACAGATGCTGCACGTGGTCGTCCCTCCGAACGACGCCTGGCTGGAAGCCCTCTGGGAGGGCGACTTCTGGGCGGACGACTGGGTGGTCGTGCGCCTTGGTGAGCGCGGAGGAATCCGAGACCCGCCGTTAGAGGGCGGGCGGGGCCGCGCCACAGACACACGGGCGGGAAGGAGACAGGAGATAAAACTGAGCGGGCGGCACGCCGTCGGAGGCTCCTCGCCCCGTGACAAAGTGAGGGCTGCTGGCGGGGAGGTGGGGGATGGGCACTGGGGGTCCCATGTAAGTGATGAGCCTCTGGGTTCTGCTCCTGAAGCCAACACTCCTCTGTATGCTAACTAACTTGAATTTAATTAATTTTTTTAATGCTAAAAGAAGGAGCACTTGGGGGGCTCAGTTGGTTACGCTTTGAACTTCAGCTCAGGTCATGATCTCAAGGATCCTGGGGTTGAGCCCCCCATCGGGCTCTGTGCTGACAGCTCAGAGCCTGGATCCTGCTTTGGATTCTGTGTCTTCCTCTCTCTTTGCTCCTTCCCCACTTGCACCTTATCTCTGTCTCTTTCAAAAATAAATAAATATTTAAGACCATTTTCAAACAATGCTAAAGAAATAGTGAAAAATCAAATTTAAAAAGTACACAAAGTTATCATAACAGACACGCCACCTCTCTTGGGCACACCGCAAGGCACGCGGCACGCGGGAGTGACGGCACACGCACGTGTGTGCAGACACAAACGGTGTGGGGGGCTCACAGCGAACACACGCACAGGCGTGCACGCACGCAGTGATTGGCACCCCTGCCCCGTCTGCACTCGCTCATCCTCAGAGGGGCGCACGGGTGAGCCGGCCTGTCACCCTTGCCATTTTCCATCGGTGCCAGCCAGTGCCTTCTGCGCGCCCTTGGCCTGACGCCACAATTATTTATATATATCTCCCGGGATCTGAGGCCCTCGGGGCTGCCGGGAGCTGTGGCTGTTAGTACCCAGGGTGGCAGCAGGACACGGAGCCATAGGCATGTCTAAATATGGGTGGTGGTGTCTGTCTGTCCTTCGGCATGGCCGTCTGCCTGGCTGGCCCATGGCAGTCCCGGGCTCTGTGGACCGGCGCGTGCCTCGGGCCCCGAGGACGCTGGCCACACACACAGTGGGATCTGCAGCTTGACGCCAGCCTTTCAGGCACTGGATAAAGTCCCTGTCCTGATATGTGTATTATTATTGTAGCAAAATTATTGGCACCAGCCTCCACGTGACCTTTACTCTGCCCCCTTGAGCTTTCCCCCCATGTTCTTCCCCTTGCCCTTCTCATCACTGTTTGCTGTGCTGACAGGCTTGGTTTTTGGTTTTGAGGGGTTTTTTTGCTGTTTTGTTTTGTTTTGTTTTGTTTTGTTTTGTTTTGTTTTTGAGAGCAAGACAGCGAGCTGCCGAGGAAAAGCGAGAGGGAGACAGAATCCCAAGCAGGCTCCGCACTATCAGCGCAGAGCCCAATGCAGGGCTCGATCTCACAAACTGTGAGATCATGACATGAGCCAAAATCAAGAATCAGACATTTGTGGCACCAGGGTGGCTCAGTCCGTTAAGCAGGCCCTGGAGGTTCACTATTTGCAGCCCTGCGTCAGGCCCTGTGCTGACAGCTCAGAGCCTGGAGCTGCTTCAGATTCTGTGTCTCGCCTCTCTCTCTGCCCCTCTCCTGGTCACGCTCTGTCTCTCTCTCAAAACAAATAAACATTGGAAAAAAAAAGAATCAGACACTCAACCAACTGAGCCATGAGGTGCCCCTTAGTGTCCTTCTAGATCCTAGTTCTGGGAGATGTGTAAGAAGAGCAAAGTCAAGGAGCACTTACTAAAACGTCTCTATGTTCATCATCTGAACTAGGGGCTCAGAGCCGGTCTACCAGGATCTTCCAGGACCTTCCAGGACCCGCCAGCATCTGCCAGGAACCCGGTGGGGCACCACCCGGAGCTTACAGTGCGGCCAGGAGAGCCAGACATCCCCTGGGCACTGGGCGTGGGCCTCAGGGGCCTGCCGTCTCTGAGCCTCCCCGTGCTCCTGTCCAACTACAGGGACTGAACGCCAGAGCCCCGGCCGCACCCCTCCCGGTCTAACGGCGGAATTTCAACTTACTTTTTGACAGCGTACTCATCCAGAAGGTACCTCGTTTGGACATTGCGGTACGCCTGGTCGTAGTGTTTGTGTCGCCTCTGGTAGAAGGGCACCGCGGTGAGTGACATCTCTGCGGGCACCTGCGAGTAAGGGGGTGGCGGGCAGCGCTGAGCTCCTTCCCACATGCGGTCCTGCCCGTCTGCACGAGCACACTGAGTTGTCCCCAAGGGGGAATCAACGTCAGTTACTAAAACCCCTTCGGGAGAGGGAGGCATGGAAGAAAGTGTATATAAGTGAAAATACGCCGGGGCCAGAGTCCAGACACCTATCAGGTCCCCTGGGATCCGATGCCATTTTTTGTTTGGTTCTATGGAAACTAGAAGGAAGATTGGACTGTAAGTTTCTTTTCATTGTGAGCTCACCAAATGTTTATAGAATACCCCGTTTATCCAAGGCGACGTGAAAGGCAATGTGAGTGATAAGGTTAAAAATAGGTAAAACACAGATTAGAGAAGTAAACAAACACTTAGGATACAAGATAAGAGCAGAGAGAGATACGAACGCTCCAGGAAGTGAGGGGGGCACATGCAACAGAGAGGGCAGCCACATGCGGTCCCCTGAAGTAGGTGGCATTTGAGAAGAGCCTTGACAGATGGGCAGGGTGACAGATGGACATGGGGCGGAGAGCAGGACATCCCATGAGCACAGGTAGGAGGCGCGATGCTTGAAGAGACATAACCAGAAATCACTCTGGAAAGACTGTAACCACATATGGGGCTTTTGGATCCTCCAGGGGCCTCTGCAGCTCGAAAGGAGACCTGAAGAGGGAATTCATCTCCAGGATGCTGTCCAGATAAATCCCATCCCACGGGGTACGTGTGGAGGCCCCCGGCCGGGGCGGGCAGCAGCAGGGCTGAGCTCAGCACGGAAGCCTGGGGGACGTGGGCGGGCGAGCACATCTTGGTTGCCTTCTCCAGAAACGCGAGGTGACAGATCCGACCTGCTGCGGGGTGGGGTCTGGGAGTCTGCAGCAGTGCTGGCCCTGGCCGCGGGGCCACCTGCACCACACCCCCACCACAATAAACAGAGTGCCATTTCTCCCTGGCCTGTCTGACTCCCTCTGGAGTGGAAACACACAGTATTCCTAAACCTCGGTAATCACTAGCTTCCCAAATAGAGGGGCAAAGGAGTTCCCGATCTGAGCCCCACTTTGGTCCTTTGTGTTTAAAGTAATCTGCCCCAGTTTGGAGAAGGAACTTGGAGGCAGGGCCCCAAGCCGCAGTGCCAGGGACCACAGGGACAGAGGCAGGAGGCGCAACAACAGGTGAGGCTCTGGGGTGGAACAGCCTCACCTCCGCCACCGTCCAGACCTTTGCACGGATGTTATGAACCCTCCAAGCGCACTCCTCGTGATCGATCCCCTGTCGACTGTGATCCCCTAAAATCGCAGAATCATAGAGCTTGGGAAGGTCCTTAGGGATTAATCATCCAAACCCCACTGTACGGGGGGAGGGGACCAGATGCCAGCGAGGGGCAAGGATTCCCCAGAAGCATGTTGAAAGGGCATCAGACTTCTATTTCTGGGCCTCTGACCCTCTGCTACAGGAATATGGGTGTTTCCTCTTAAAAATCAACTGGTCAACCAGTTGACTTCAGTGGACCCTCCTCCTGAGGGCCGGGCATGGGTTGGACAGAACAGATCTGATTATAAACATGCAACAGAACGTGCGTCTAACAGAACACAGTGAAAACAGCTTCGACAGAGGTATTAAAGTGCTGAGACCAAGGCCACAGGTTTGACATCTGGTAGCCGGAGTCTGGATCCTGAGGCCCGCACGGTGACATGGCTGTGCGTGACTTTCTCACTGCGATAACTCCGGGATTCCGATCGGATTCTGTGGAATGCTTGTCATACATCTCCAACACCCAAACTCGGTAGCTGTCCCCACCACGTTCTTGCTGCGTGCTGTCACTGGCCTTCAGCTGAACACTGTGGGTAGGAAAAGGTCTCTGAAAGAAATGCATAGTATCACTTTAACATCTGAAATGTCCTTGATGGCATCTCAGTGGATTCTCCTGCGAGTTCATTGAGGTGAATCCTCAAGAAAAGCTTCCTGCCTGTAATGGCGTGCCTTCCACCGACGGCGTCCAGAGCCCACCAGGGGCTGCAGAGAGCTCCCACTCGGAGTCAGAGCAGGGATAGGGACACGCTCAGGCTTCTCCCACCACTCCTGCAGGATGGCAGAAAATTCTACGGCAGAAATCCAGGTCGATGCCCGCAGGCGCCCCGATGCCAGGTGGCCACGTCCCATCCCAGTCCTTACCAAGCTTCTGCTGAGTGAACATCAAACGTGTTTGCCCTTCTCGGTGAAGGGAGGAGCCCAAGAATGACCCAGAGGACGAGAGACGATACGCTTTCTTGACCTGTGTAAACGGTGGCAGCCGGCACCCCAGAAGAGGGTGAAACACACTGGTGGGATCTGTGTTTTTGTTCTCAGTGTGAAAAGGCTCATGAGACCAGCTTCCCTCACAGCCTGACGACCACCCCCTTCGCCTCGCTCGCAACGGCCGGTCCAGTGCTCCGTGAACCATCAGCACCCAACGTATCACCGATTTGCATCGCCACATGGCCTTGGACGTCCTCAACACTTCCCACTGGAGGATCGTACGTACACTTTGTAAGGATCAGCGACACGGAGCCGGACTGAAGTGCACACGGCTCCGGCGGTCCTCGCTCTGGCTCGTAGACCTGCCGTCGCCATTTCCCCCCACCCAGGACGGCCGTGGCCGAGGCAGGAAGAGAGCACTGCAGCTCACTGGTTCCCACGTTGACTCTCTCTCCCTGCTTGATGAAAGGCTGTGCAGAGGGCCATCGCAGTCAGGAGCTTTCAAGGACTCTGCAAAGGCGATTATCCTCACTGCTACCCACTTTGCATTCCACAAACATGTGGCGCACCTGCCACATGGCAGCCACGCCTGAAGCACAGAACCGCTGCATTTCAAGGATGGGACCGTCTTAGAGCCCCCCTTGCTCCAGGGAGGACGGCAAGCTCACGTCTTCCATACACCTGAACCTTGTGCCACTGTGGCCTCAGCTCCCCCTGCCTGTGCTGGCTTCTCCCCACCCCCTGGGTGACCCAGACAGAGCGGCGGGACCACCAGGCAGCCCGCGTCTACGTCCAGGCTGCTCGATCCCTTCCCTGCGCAGTGGACCTCACTCTCAGAGCCTCCCCCGTCGTCCCTGCCACCCCAGGCCAGGCATGCTGAGATCTCTTGGAAGTGTGCTCCCTGCAGGCTCAGCACATGCTCACGGCTACAGCCTCGGGTCGCAAGGCATTTATTTGAAACCACAGAGAGATTCCACAACTTGCCACAGATGATGTCATTCTGTCCCGGGTGAATCTCAGGCTTCCCTATGAGGAAACTGAGTATCAGATGGAGAAAATCATCTGTCCGGGTCACTGGTTCTTGGGAGACGGAGCTGACGTCCCACCTGGTCCTTGTGACCCTGCGCCCAGCCCACCTGCCCGCCCCATCCCCGCCACTCAGGGAACACTTCTGACACGTTTGGGAATTATGACACCAGAGTGAAACTCGAGCCTGTCCTCAAGTACAGGAGCCCGTGTGTCTGTGACATGCTTAGACCTAAACCCTTCCTGCCAACGGAATTTGGAACCCGCCTTTCATGCCACCAAGAAGAAATTGAACCTGTGGACACATTTCAACTACAATGCATTTATTTCCATTTAGTAAAAGAAACTGTGCAGCTAAAAATGTCAAAGTCAAGGGACATACCAAGTGAAAGCTTTTCTAGAGGAACAGAAAGGATTGGCTGGCACCCACAGCTGACCGATGCCGCCAAGTAACTCGACTCTCAGACCCTGAGACACGGTCTGATCACCCTCATCCGTGCTGGGGCCTACTCTCCCCAAAGCTTTTTCCAAATGACTTAGCATCAACAGACCACTGAGCAAAAAACCTCTCCTAAAATCATCCTCAGTATAAATCTAATACGGTTTGACGTCTAACGTCTGGTGGCTGGATTTCTCCAGCGTTCCTCCGAATCATCTTTCAGAACCACGACACTGTGGTAGAGGTCGGTCCTCAAGCCCCGGGGCTCTCTGGCTTCCAAGGACCCTGCGTCCCTCTGTCCTGATGCCAGAGCAGGATCCAATTCGATCGAGCGACAAGATCATGTGCAGCTTCCTGGACAGGAGAACTTTCCGGCAACCGAGACAGCTGCCGTTTCTTCACAAATCCACAGAATTACAAACAAATCAACAGTTACAGAAATATCTCAACTCTGTGAACTTTGACGCACGGGGTCTCCTGCGCTTTGCACGGGCGAAGGCCTCTCATTCAGCCTTAGTTTCCAGTAAATTTGCTGCAAACATAACCCAGACCTGGTTTATTTAAAACTTCACTTAAATGATCTTTGTTCCACTTGCTCTTGGATGCCTGTCACTTGTGCCGGAAAGTGAGGCCGAGACCTGGGAGATGGGACGGTGACCCTTCCTTCTGTGCCCGCGGCCCCAGCACCCTCATCACAGATGCACCTCCATGGGCGTGAGCACACACGCAGCTCCGTCGAGGGTGCTGCGCCCAGAGACTCTGCAGGACCGTAGCTCCTCACAGAGCACGGAGAAGGCAGCCTGGGAGGCTGGCATCCCACCGTGTGAGCCTGGGACCCCGGGGGTGGGGGGCAGCCTCCTTCCCCGCCCCCAGACACCAGCGTCCGGGGCCAGCTGAAGACCCGGCTTCCTCCCTGTCTCCGGAAAACACCCGTTTTAGTTCACAGCTTCCCAAGTCTGCCCTGTCCCTACAGACTCCTTCACGCTCCACTCACAGACTCCGGGCCCGGCAGGAAAGGCGGCCAAGCCCGGGTCCAGGGGCAGGTGCCCTGAGTGGGTGGCACACGGTAACACTCGCGACCGTGACTGAGGAAGCAGGAGTCTCGCCCGGGCAGGACGGGGCGCGGGCCCAGCCGTCCGCTGTCTGTCTGACGGAGCCCCAGCTGGCCCTGCCCGCCCCTTAACAGGTCCACCTCGGAACCTGCCCCCGGCCTTGGCATCGCCACTCCTTCTTCCAGAGCCCCAGGTTAGAAAAGGAAAGGAGAAAAGGGGACTCACCCAGAGAGAACAGAAAACGGCGAGGAGGAGGACAGAGAGGAGAGACAGCGAGGAGGAGGGACGGCCGGCTGGCCCACGACGCACCTCTGGCTGAGGAAGGCACGGCTATTTCTCCCTGCAAGGGCCCGGCCCTCCCTCCCATTTATGGCCCGGGGAGGCGCTATATATAGCCACAGGGACCGCCTCGCCTGAACTAATACCTGCACCATAAGTCATCCACCCAATCTAAAAGGGAAAAGGCTTCGAGTCGGAAAAAATTAAAATCACAAAGTGCAAAGTGTCTGTCCTGAGCCACAGAGCACACCTGTCTCTTCCCAGGCGTCGGTGCGGCGCTGGGCGATCGACCAGGAGAAGAGGGAAGGGCTGGCCGTCCACGCCTGGCTCCCCCGACGCTTTCTAACTTCTACACAGAAATTCTCAGGCTTCTTTTCGATCCTGTGGAGGCGCAGGTCCACTGGGGCACAGACTGCTGCTTCCCGAGGAGTCTGAGGACAGCCTGAACGTCAGTGGCACACTGCCATTTTTCCCCAGGGCACTCAAGTGCTTCTGTCCCCAGGAAGGGAAGGCGGCCTCTGTGCCCTTTGGGTGTTTGCATTTGTTTTGTGTCTATTCCAGAAATGACTCAAGCTTTCTCTGCTCTCATCCTGAGGTTAATTTAGCAGGGATGGCCCTCCTGAGAGAGAAGGCATGCCTAGTTGGCAAGTTACATCTTATTTATAGTCATTACCACAGACATGTGCTGCATCTCACAACCAGAGAACTGCAGCGTGCCCATCTTTTTGCACAGCATGTGTCCAAATATAAATAACACATGCCTGTCATGGTCATGTGCTGTAACTTGGCACGAATCACCAAGGGGGGGGTGTGTGGCTGTGGCCCACAGCTCACCACAGAGGCCGTGTGACCTTCGGCCGGCTGGTCTACCTGTCGGTTTCCCCGTCTGGAAGGCTGTCTTACGTTTGTCATGGCAATCAGAGAAAACACCATCCTGGGAAGGGCCTGGGCACTAAAAACAGCCTCTGTGCTCACACAGCTGGTGCCTCAGGAACGTTGCCAAGGACCAGCAAACCCGGTCAATGAGTGTGTGAATCAATTACCACCAAGACACAGAGTGAGCGCCACTTACTTCGCACACCTGCGAGTCCGGGCACACTTCGTTGGGGCCACACACTCGTGTTGCGTCTCAGTCCCCGTTAGTGTTCCAATGGCCTAGCTTTCAATCTAATAAATGTTAAATGGGATCAAATCAGCCCAGGCAGTTGGTGTGTTACCTGTTTATGACCTTCTTGAGGAGACCAATCCTGGCCTCGACCGTGAGGCCCTCCAGGACTGCCCGTAGCGGGCTCTGCCCCCGCCCCAGGTGCGGCCCCACAATGCAGAAAGGATGACAACAGGGCCCGTCTCCCATCAGATGGCACCTCGATCATGTGAGCCCCAGGACACGAGCCTCTCCCAAGAGCACACTCTCATTCCGGGGAGAGACCGTCCCCTGATGGGACCCAGGGGCAGACCAGCCCCTCGGGCTCCTCCCTGTCCATTTCAGGATCGCTCCGGCCCCTCCTACACCGCAGGAGGCTCACTCCTAGAAGGCCTCCTAGAAACACGGACTGTCCCAGCCACACTGCGCAGGGAAGCCAAACGCTGATCTGGACAGAGTGGCCCTGACAGGAAGCGAGAGTCCCCTTCACTGGGGGCGAGACTGTCTGCCACCAGGGGGCCATTGCTGTCCTCCTTGCCATGGGCACTGCCCTGTGAGGGGCACCCGCGGGCAGCCCGGGACGCACCCGTGTGCTCAGACGCGCCACACGGCATTGTCCGACAGCCTCCCGATCGCGGGACACCAAAGTCCCCTCTGCTGAAGCTGCCCGGACTCAGGTTCCTATCCTGTGCGACCCAGAGAATCCCGAGTGACAAAGACAAACACGCGGAGATTTTCTCTGCAAGCCCACAGCTGGAGTTCGCACCGTGCAAAGGATAAAGGAAATCAGCATCGATGACAAGAGTCAGATGATGTAAAAAGGACACGGGAGCCTGACAAGTGGCATCGGATGCTCACCTTGAGGGGACCCGTGCACGGTGCATGGTTCACAGGGCAAAGTCAAGTCCTCAGGATTTCGTTAAGCTCTAGCACAGGGCCCAAAACGGATGTTCAGGCCACAAAATCTATTTGAATATTTGAGAAAGAGCAAAATTGTTCTTAAGGTATTTTGCTAACTTCCATATACTCTGTCTTAGAAAGCAACAACAACAAAACCAGTCTAACATATTTTAGGAACGTTCTATCCAACCTGCCGACTATTCCGAGCTATTCTACATTACAAAGGATGGGGCCTCACAGAAAAGGCACATCAGCGTTCCAGGAGGGCCGCAGAGTCTGCGGTGCATCATGGCAGAAACATGGGTCCAGGACGCACAGGCCCCAGAAACACGGGCCCAGGACACACGAGCCCAGCCCGCCAAGATGTCCCCCAACCTCGGCTGCCTTGCTGCGTGGCCTGTGGGATGCTCGTTGGCCTGGATTTCCTCACCGTTGAAGGGGGGCCCCCAGTGCGGCCCGCAGGGACGGTGAGCGGCTGACAGCATCAAGACCCTGACGGGGGCGCGGACCCCAGGCCCAGGCTCCCCGACCCCCCCAGACTGCTCATCCCGCTGGCATAGGGCTGTCCATATCTCCCCAAAGAGCGTGACCCCCATGTTCTGGCCGCAGTGGGGCAGGGCTGCCCTGGCCGTAGGCTGTCCTGGGAACAGGCGTCCTGTGCCAGCCCAGCTCGGGGGCTCTGGTCAGTGCTCTTCCCGGCAGCTGTCACCTAAACATGCCCCCTCAGCATGGCCATGAGTCTTGGTGCCTTCCCCTCCTGGCCTGTGAGCATGCGGAGCTCCAGGCTGCCCCCCCCCCCCCACAGCCGGCTTCATACTCGGACCTGAGCTAGCACAACGCTAACAGAGACCCTCGAAAGTGCTGTAAGGCCATCTCTGTCCCGGTCCCATTTTAATCTGCTTAAAATATCAAACTTCTGCATGAAATTTCTGAAATGACAATCTGATTTTTTAAATGGGCAAAGGCAAGGGCACCTGGGTGGCTCAGTCAGTGAGCATCTGGCTTTGGCTCAGGTCATGATCTCACAGTTTGTGAGTTCAAGCCCCACATAGGGCTCTGTGCTGACAGCTCAGAGCCTGCTTTGGATTCTGTGTCAGCCTCTCTCTGCCCCTCTCCCACTTGTGCGCTCTCTCTCTCTCTCTCTCTCTCTCTCTCTCTCTCTCTCTCTTTCTCTCTCTCTCAAAAATAAACAAACATAAAAAATAAAACAGGCAAAGGACTTGAAAGACATTTCTCCAAAGATGACACACACAGATGGCCAACAGACACATGACAAGATGCTCAACGTTACTCATCATCAGGCACGTGCAGATCCAAACCACAAGCTAGCACCTCACATCTGCCAGAGCGGCTAGCATCAAACATCCACCACGGACCCGAGACCAGAGGCGCTGGCGAGGACGCCGAGAAGTCAGAGCCCGCGTGCGCCGCTGGCCAGTGAGTTTGTGTTGTTTCCGCTGTGATCACCTTTGACCTTGCTCTCATCACACCGACAGGGAGAGCCAGCTTGGAAGGACCGATGGAGAGGTTTCCACATCGTCTCCCAGGGTGTCCGGGTCTCAGTTGGTCTCCCCGCCAAGGCGAACTCCTAGTTTTACCCTCTCCTAGAGGTCTGAGGTTGACTTCCACTTCTGTGCATACAAGTAGATCTATCACACTTCTGCCCGTGATACAACTGCTCTGTTGGGACAAGACTCTTTCCCAGAACGACTGAAAATTCAGATTAGATGTAAATAGGGAGGGTGCCCGGGCGGCTCTACTAGTTAGTGTCCAACTTGTACTCAGTTCATGATCTCACAGTTCATGAGTTCAAGCCCCACATCAGGCTCTCTGCTGTCAGTGCAGAGCCTGCTTGGGATTCTCTCTCTGTCTCTTTCTTTCTCAAAAGTAAACATTTAAACGGTTTTTAAATATAAATAAGGAAAGAGATGAGAAAGACAGAACAGATGTATGATAGAGAAGACAGCTGATAGATGATAGTAGACACAGAGACAGATGATGGCAGATAGATGAATCAGTCGATCAGCCAGGAGGTGAGACACGAAGCCCCAGTAGAGAACTGTCTTCCTGCACACTCTGAGAGCTAGGAAGGGAAATAGAGACCCGCTCTAGGAAGCAGAGAGCACAGCAGAGCTTTCTAGCAATGTCACAGAGCTGGGGAGAGGGCAATTGGAGCCGGTGTCAGAGGCCGCAGGCAGGATGTAAAAGGCCAGGATGGAAGGAAAGGGCAAGGTCCACAGATGTGAGCCCAGAGCTCGGCACGACCTTCACCCTGCGCACTGCAAGGGCAGAAAGCAGACAGAGTAGTTAAAAGGCAAAGCAAGGTTTCCAGTGGGCCTGTGGTGCCACTGAGACCAATACTGGGGTTTAGGACCCTCCAAAAAGGGAGGGCCTTATTAAACACCCACATTCTCCACTGGGACCCCGAAATGAACCACCCCATGTGCAGAGTGGGGGCACACGGGAGGCAGAGGGCCTCCCCACTCCTCCAGCCAGCTCTGCTTGTCCTCTGGACCCGGCAGATCAAAGTGCCATCTCCCCGCCGCTGTTCAGGACAGGTGACTCCATTCCATGAGGGCAGCGTCACTCAGAACCCGGATTATCTCTAAGGCAACTTCAGTCATTCAAGCCAAGGTCACTAAACAAGAAGACTATGGCTTGCCACGGCTGCTGTGATGATCATCGCAGTCTTGGTGGCTTACAACAGAAACGTAGTCCCTGCCCGTTCCGGAGGCCAATGTCAAAACTCAGTGTGTCGGGGGCTGTGCTCGCTGCAGGCTCCAGGAGGGGTCCCTTCTCCCCTCGTCCACCGCTATCTGCCGCTGTGACGCCTGTCTCGGACACCCTGGTCTCTGACTCCACGTCACCTTTCCTACGTCTGTGTCCTCTTCTGTCCCTCATCTGGACACTCGCATCAGATTTAGGCTCTATCGTAATCCTGTTTGATCTCAGAACAATCCTTAGCTAATTAGATCTGCAGGAACTTTACTTCCAAATAAGATCACATTACATGCAACCAGTGGGTGTGAAGGGGGGGGGGCTACGCAACCCAATATAAAGTCGTATGGAATGAACTAGCCCCTGGGTGGGCCAGTCACTTACGTGACGGAGTCTTGATTTCTCCTCAGAGTTTGTGAGATCGAGCCCTACCTCAGGCTCTGCCCTGACTGTGCGGAGCCTGCTTGGGATTCTCTCTCCCTCCTTCTCTCTGCTTCTCCTCCCTCCATCTCTCTCTCTCAAATAAATAAATAAAAACTTAAAAAAAAAAAAAGAATAAACTAATCACATAAAAATAACCCAGATTTCCAGTCATTGGAATTATTAAACACATTTTTGAATATCTGTGATTACTACGTTCAAGAAAAAAAGAGAAGATGGGGAATTTCATCAGAGTACTGCATTTTTTAAAGAACAACATAGATATTTTTTGTAATTTACCCTTTATTCTTTTTGAAAGAGACTTTACTTTTTAGATCAGATTTAGGTTCACGGCAAAATTCAGTGGAAAGTGCGGAGGTTCCCATCCGCCCGTGTCCCCACGTACAAACGACCTCCTCCACCATCAAAATCCCCACCAGATGGGGCATCTGTTGCCGTTGGTTGAACCCACAGGGACACGCGGTCATCACCCAGAGTGCACAGCTTACGCCAGGGCCCCACTCGGCACGGCACTTGCTGCGGGTGTGGACAGATGTATAACAGCACGTGTGCAACATTACAGTCACCAGAACAGTCCCGCTTCCTCAAAACCCCCCGGGCTCCGCCTGCTCATCCCTCCTCACCCCCAACTGCTGTCTCCTGTCTCCACAGTTTTGCCTCTTCCAGAATGTCAGAGCTGGACTCACACCATCCGCTGTCTTTGTGGGGGGCCTTCTTTCACTTATTGTCTGCATTCACGGTTCCTCCGTGTCTTTTCATGGCTTGATGGCCCGTTTCTCTTTAGTGCTGAATAATATTTCATTGTCTGGATGGACCACAGTGTAGCCATCACCTTCTGAAGGACATTCTGGTTGCTTCCAAGGCTGGCCAGTTAGAAATAAAGCTGCTTTATGTAAACATATATGTGCAGGCTTTTCAGTGAACATAGATTTTCAATTCATGAAACTTGTTTTCATGAGTTTTCAACTCATCAGCACCATTGTGGGATCACATGGTAAGAGTATGTTTGCTTTTCATAAGAAGCCACCAAGCTGTCCTCCGAAGCGTCTGCCCCATTCTGCGTCCCCTCCCGCGGTGAGGGAGAGCGCCCAGTGTCCCATCTGGTCACCAGCACCGGGTGTGGTCAGTGCTCTGGCTCTGAGCCTCTCCAGTAGGTGTGAGGTGACATCTCACCGTTGTTTTACTTTGTGTCTCCATAACGACGTGTGCAATATGCCCGCATACACTTACTTGCCATCTGTCGGTCTCCTTTGGTGAGGAGTCTGTTCGAGTCTTTTGACCATTTTTAATCAAGTTTTTAATTTTCTTGTTGAGCTTTATAAATTCTTTATACATTTTGGATAACATTCCCTTATCAGAGATGCCTTTTGAAAATACTTGTCCCCGACCGTGACTTTCTGCCCCGTCTCCTCACAATGTTCTTCACAGAGCAGACGTTTTTCATTTTAATGAAATCCAGCTGACCAATTATTCCTTTCACGGGCCATATTATTGGTGTTGTGTCTAAAAGTCATTGCTGTCCTCAAAGTCATCTAGATTTTCTCCCAGAATTTATTTTTTTAAAGGATAAAAAGAAAATTCAAGATCTCAGAAACACAACCAATGGGAAGAACTTAATAAAGAGCTTTAACAACACCTCCCCCCCGCAGCCCACAAGCCCCCCGTGCACGGCTCCGCTCCGTCGTGTGCAGAAATCCCCAGAGCTCACAGAGGCTCTGGAACGCTCTAGATGGGGGCGACCCGCTCATTCACGGGACGTCCGCACGGACTCGGCGGTGCATCACCCTGAGCCCCACGGGGAAGGCGGCTCGCGCACGTCCGTGAGCTCAGGAAGGTGAAGCGCAGATCCAACTCGCTACGTAACTCAGAAAACGTTAAAGAAGATCCAAGCCAAACTTTCATAGGCGAACACGGCCACGTCTGAGAGATTTTCAGTGCGCTGATGGGGTTAGCAGCGTATTATTTCAGTAGAAAAGATCAGTGAATATGTTGGAGATATAACAACAGAGAATATGCAAAATAAAACAATCAAGCCAAAAAAGGCAGGAAAGATGAAAAGAGCCCCCCAGGGCAAGCCCAGCGCCCACCGCAGGAGGCAGCAGACCCCCTCAGGCCAGCACGGGGGCCCCAAGGCCCCGCCACACAGGGGTTAAATAGGCTCCAGGGCCCCTAACATCCTGCAAAGTCCCTCCCCAGACCTAACGCAAAGAACCTCTCCTCCTCCAGGGGCCCCGCCCCTGCCCCTGTCCTGAGGCCTCCCTTGTCCCCACCCCTTCCACCACTGCCTCTCAGGGCCCCCCACGGGTCCTCATAGTCCCCAACGTCCTCCAACCTCCCAAACCCTTTCCTCCTTGGCCGCACATCCCGCTGCAGCCGCTGACCTGTCCTTCCAGCCGGACTTTGGAAAGAGCTGCGTGCGGTCACATTTTTCCATGTATTCACTGTCCCCGAACCCTCTGTCTAGTCCAGCCTGCCTTCCACTCCTGCCACATCAGGCCCCAAAATAGCTCCAAGTCGCCATGGCCTCCGCATCACCGAATCCAGAGCCCTTGTCCTGCTGTCCCCCCACCCCGCCCACCTCCCACCACTCTCTGAGCCGCCGACCTCCCTACCTGGAGTCCCCCCCACGCCCCCTCCCTGCCAGCCCACGGCTTCTAGAGGGATGAGGCTTCAACGCCAGGCAGCCTCTCTACCTTCTTCTGAAGAGTCAAGGGAACCTCAAACCCAACAGCCGAAGACCCACTGTGTGCTCACCCCGCCACTCCCCATCTGCCTCCCTCCGTGCGCCCTACCCCTGAGGATGCCAGCCGCGAGCCGGGGGCGCCTTCCTCAGGCCCCACATCCTGGGCGTGACCCCTCCCAGATACCCCGTGCAGCCCGCCGTCTGTCTGCACCCACGCTGCGCCCCCTCCGCACCCCACCACGCACCCCAGCGGCTGCAAGGTGCCCCAGCCAAGGCCCACACAGGTGACACCTGGATGGTCACCCCATGGCGGCCCTTACACCCTCTGTGTCACCCACAGCCCGCCTGGCCTTGCCTCCCTCTGCACTTTGCCCCATTCAGACGCCGCCTCAAACTCCAGTTTCTCGGATGCCTTTTCTGACGAGTTAGGTTCTTGTGTGACACGTTTCCTGTCCCAGGGCCCCTGCCTCAACGGGCAGCCACACCTTCCTCACGGCCGCTGCCCCCACGACCGTCTCTCTCCAGGCCCCCGTGTACCGGTGTGTTTCCCAGCCTCAGGAGCACAGAGATGCAGCCCCACAAACACTCACCTCCTGATACATTCACTAATGTGCCTACTTGTTTATTAACAAGAAACTGAGTGGTGATAAAACCGATAGTCTTTCCAAACATCAAAGCAACTAGATAGGTCGGTATTTGGCCAGGACTCAATGGCTCTGTCCTGGAGCCCAAAGTTTTTCCATATTTTGTAAATCAAAACACAGCCTAGGAAACCTGGCGGCAGTCCACGGCAGGTATCAAGTGTGCCCCTGCCTGCCGTGACCTCTGTCGTGGCCGTTGACGGGCTGGGGTGCCAGCGACCACACACCCGGGGCCGTGGGCACACATGGCCCAGCCCACTCAGCAGTTAGGAGTTCCTCTCTGACTCACAAGGATCTTCCGGACCAGTTAGAGGATAAACCTTCCCTTGGCCGAGAGGAAACCCAGAGGGGCTACCAAGACCCAGGTGGGAACAAGAGAGGCTACGACCGAAGCCACCGCAGCCTCCTGCACCCCGGAAACACGCCACAGGCACCGAGTGAGGGGTGGCATCGTCGCATCATTGTATGAGGCTCCTGAAACTCATAACCCCATGTAAACTACACTTCAGTGCAAAAGGTGAAAACGTGGCCCTAATGCAACACGCCTGATAATGCTTATTTTTTTAAGTTTATTTATTTTTGAGACAGAAAAAGCGAGAGAGAGCACAAGTGGGGAAGGGGCAGAAAGAAAGGGAGACACAGAATCTGAAAGAGACTCCAGGCTCTGAGCCGTCAGCACAGAACCTGACGCAGGGGTTCGAACCCATGAACGTGAGACCATGACCTGAGCCGAAGTTGGACGCTCAACTGACCGAGCCACCCAGGCGCCCTGCTTATGTTTAAAACTGTAAGAATCGTCCATCTGCCCAAGTCAAAACTGCACGACGGGCTGCCTTTCTTCCAAACGAACTGTACCCAGTGACCACAGGTTTGTGCAGAGACAGAAGTGGGTGCAGATCTGTCCCCTGACTTGGACTGAAATAGAGCCTTGTACATCACAGAAACTCAGCAAGCACCTTTTTTTATCCTGTAGATTCTATTTACAGGTTTCTATTTACAGACGCGGCCCTCCATTAATGGGAAGTTTATCTCTACGATGGCATTAAATAATCACAGTGAGGCTGGAGAGGCCAGGATCTGGCCACCGAGCCCCGCGCAGGGCGTCAGTGGCACTGGCTCCGGGCCTGGCTGGTAAAATGGCTAATCTGCTGTCAGGCCTGCGTGACCCAGGCAGAATCTTTCCCACTGCCCTGCACCTGGGCTTCCCGATTTGTAAAGTGAGAGTTGGATGACATGATCCCCCTTTAAGCCCCAGTGCGCTACAGTTTCAGTCCTGAGCGGCCGTGCCCGGGAAGGGGCGCTCCCGCACACGGACAGGGTCGCCAGCTGCCTGGCTCACAGTCGGGTCCGGAAACAGGAACCCGAGGCACAGGCCGGGTGCCAGGAGGATCTGCTCTGAAAGCACTCAATGGCTGAAAGATTACCAACAATGCGGCCCAGCCCTGTTCTTTCAGGAGCAGTGATGGTACCAGAATAAAACAGGGTGGAAGGCACTCGTACGAGCACTTTCAGCTGGCAAGGCCAGAGCAGGAGACGGCCCGGGCCCCTGGGCTCCAGGAGAGGCTGGGCTGCCGAAGACCAGATAGGAAGAGCTGCCCGTGGTCTCAGGGGGTGCAGTGACTTTGAGCCAAAATGTAAATATCTTGATGTCTAGGCCATCACTATTTAGCCTCCAGGGAGGGGTGGTTCCCAGGTCAAGGTCAAGGGGAAGACCATGATGTCTTTCAGCACTTGACTCTGGCCAAACCCCCAGGGTGAGTTACAGCCTAGTTTACTTACGGGTCACGTCTGCTGAGATGCCAGGCTTGAGGCATAACAAAAACAGGCTGTAGGGGCAAATGCTTCTTAAATCCATGAGTCAGATAGGGTCACTAGAACCCAGGGTCGCTTTCCTAGCATTCGAGGCCCAGCGGTGGCCTCCTCCTGCATGCTGTGTTGGGGCGAGATGTGTGATAGGACGGGGCCTCAAGGCAAGGCATAGGAATGCCTCCCCCGGAGGCTGACTCTGTGATCACTTGAAATCCACCCACGGAAACCTGAAGACGGTACCCTCACAGCAGCCCCCAGACTCCCAGTACCACAGCGAGCCCGGCTTTGCCCGCCCACAGACTGATGCGGCCTGAAGGAATTCTCCTCTTGGGGTTAAACGAAGGTCAAGACACCGTCATCCCTAGACAGCTAAGCCTTTGACCGTGCCTGGCTGAGAACGGGTGCAGCTCTCCGGCAGGTTCCCAGGAACTGGGCCCCCCCTCCCCGCACTTCGGACGTGTTTGGTGTGGAAGGTGCTTTCACAGTGGCCTCTTCCTGCTCGCACGTCCCTCTGGGCCCACGGCCATCCTCCCGAGACGCCTGTTCATCCGCAGGCAAACTGACCAGAACAGAGAATAATGCCAAATACACGGCCCTGCCCTTGGCACTGGACTGACACGCAGAGCTTGCGTCATCGATGAGGCCGCTGAAGAGCTCTGTGACATTGGAAAAGGCACCGATGCAGTTCCCTGATGGGTTACGGGTGGTGAAAATACAGTAGTCAAAGGAGTCACTGAGATCCCGGTCACCCCAGATGTCTGTGGCTCCGTCACAGTGCGGGGGCCACACAGCTTATGGCCACACGGGGACCATCCTAGCATGGGGAGAAGGGACCAGTGATCGGCACTCTGGGGCAACGGTGTAGGACCGCCACCACACTGCGAGGGGTCATTTTTCACGTCAACTTGACCGGGCTCAGGGAGGCTCAGGGAGGCACAGGGAGCCGGTGATATCTGGGGTGTCCGAGGGGGTGTCCCCGGAAGAGATCAGCATGTGTGCAGAGAAGCCCTCTGAAATACAAGTGGGCAACACCCAACCCGCTGAGGCCCGGAGGAGCCCAAGTCCCCTCCCTCCGCGGGGCAGGGACAGCTGTCTCCTGCCACTTCCCCGGTGCCCGGCCCTCAGGCCAGGATGGAGCCCCGCACCGCGCTCCCGGTCCAGCTCGCAGACGGTGCATGAGGCACTGCCCGGCCTCCCCAGTCATGGGAGCCGATTCCCGTAATAAACCTGACTTCTCCCCGCCGTCTACCCGGATCTGGCTGGTTCTTTTCCTCCTCTGAGGGGCGCTGCCAATACCTTCGTCAAAACCAACAAAAGTGAGCGGCCAAGGGCGGGAGTGCGCTGGCCACCTGGCCCTGAAGATCGGTGACCGCGCAGGAGCCGCACCGCGTGAGAGGGAAACAGGCAGGCGCCCTCTGGGTGGAGAACAATTAAAATGTTTCTCCAGAAAACTACTGTTTGTGCTGAGTCCACACAGCTTTGCCTAGTTTACCTGTGAGCTCTATACGGAGTTATTCTCTTGGATCCCTACACGGAGCTTCCAGAGTCACGTCACCGAAGGTGGGCTTTTGAGTGTCATCCTTCTTAAACATGTTTTATTATCGGGGCACCTGGGGGGTTCAGTCCGTGAAGCATCCGACTTCGGCTCAGGTCATGATCTCACAGTTTGTGGGTTGGGCTCTGTGCTGACAGCCCAGACCCTGGAGCTGCTTCGGATTCTGTGTCCCTCTTTCTTTGCCGCCCCCCCACCGACTCACTCTCTGTCTCTCTCAAAATAAAATAAAGACATAAAAAATTTTTTTAAAGGAATACATTATCCAGGGACAAAAAGGCTCAGGATATGGAGGACAGCGTGGGAGCTCTGAGAGGTGGAGGGGAAGACCGCATAAACACTGCTTTATTAGAGACCGACCCAGAGCCAAACTTCGAAGAGACGATCGAAGATTTCCAGAACTGATGCAAAACACCGATCCAAGGGTTCCAGAAAACTCACAAATGCCAAGTGGAAGGAAACGAAGAAATCCACACCTAACGGCAAGAGAGAGAAAATTCTGAAAAGGAAACAAATGAACCCCGAGAGCACAGGGTCCCCGGGAGTCGGAGGGCATCGGCCTCTCCGCGGCAGCCCGAGGCCGCGATGCCCGAGCGGCGTCCCCTGGGGCTGCGGGGCACCGGCCGCCCCCGGAACCCTGTCTGACAGCCAGCGAGCACATGTCCTGAGAATGGCAGCAGTGCGGTGGCTTTCCAGACAAACCACCGCTGAGACACTTTCCCAGCAGCCGGAAGCGCAAAGGGCGAAAGTCAGACGGAAGGAAAGCGCCTCCAGGACAAGACGAAATGCAGGACAAAGGAAGCGATGACTGATCCCATCCTATAGAAATGTACATCCATGAAACTCACAGAAAAAAAGTTAATTGGGGTGAATTCTTAAGACCTTGATGACATCCTAATGGGATACGCATCGTGGCCCCGTCACTGCCATTTGCTTCATTTTCAGGACACACTCAACTTGGAGAAAAGGCACACTTGTCCTTGGACATGGCCCAAGTCCAACGGCTTTCCATTTTTAAAGGGTTGTAGAAACAAAACCAGACATAATAAAAATAGGTGACAAAGACCAGGAGGCCCGCCGAACCTCAAATGCGTACTGTCTGGCCCTTTACAGGAAAAGTTTGCTGACCACTGGCATGGATCCCCTAAATCACAGGAAGGGGCACTTTGGATTTGATTTCTCTTCTTTTCCATCATAGATGCAAAAATATTTTCAATTAAAATAGAAGCTTGTTTTTCTTGGGCAAAGAAAATGTGGTCATAATGGGAGAATGTGGTAGGAGGTGACTTACAAATTAAACCACAGGAGACAAGGATGAGGTGTCACTTGAAAAGTGATGTCCTTAACTTTGCTAACAAAGTCAGCCGGGAGCTCCTGGCCACGTGAGGCCAGCAGCTTTCCCATCACGGGTCTGTCTGTCACTTGGACGGCCACACTCTCCTACGAAAAGTGAGTTTCTCCTCAAAACAAAATGTAACCCATGGAGTTTGAATGACTGGGCAGAATTGCTGGTACATATGAATTTATAGTTGAAAATCTCAAATGGACTCATGTAGAGATAAACACCTCTTTCTTTAGGGATGGAAGTCTTTTGAATAAACGGTGCTGGAGCAGCTGGAAAACTGCGTGGAAAATCCATGCCCCGCCCACATGAGCATCCGGGTCTTGACTTTGGCTCAGGTGACGACCCCATGTCAGGTTGCGAGCCAACAGTATGAAGTCTTCTTGGGATTCTCTCTCTGTCTCTACCACCTTCCTACTACCGCCGCCCTGGGTCCCGGCCCGAAGAAACGCCTAGACTCGGCTGGAGTGAGTCCGTGCACAGACGGGGAGCTGGCGTCCTGGGGACAAGCCCGGAGCACACAGCTCGTGGCCCCCACGCCACCATGGCTCAGCGTCCAGGAAAGCCACAAGGACCTGGGCCACGGCCGCGTGAGTCCCCCCCCTCCCCTGACGACCGCCGTGTCCTCTGTCAAGTGTTACCCACATTCCAGAAAACCTCCCGTAGGAGCCAGGGGTGGCCGTGAAGGGACGAGCCCGTGACTGGGCCCGAAGGACTAAGCAGGGTCCACGCGGGGCCTCTCCACACCCACCCCTGTCCACCCAGGGGGCCGGCACCTGCTCCGTGCGGGTGACGCCCTCAACACCGACAACCGTGCTGTGTCCCAGTCGCCCTCGGAGAGGCCACGAGACCCAGGATCATTCGCCGAAGTGACCGGCCACTGGCTGGTGACCCGCCCTGAGGTGTGGACATCGCAGGGAAGGCACCCAGGAGCCCACCAGGGCTGTGATTTCAGCAAGGTGGTCCCGGGGGAGCCTATGAGAAGGGGACTCCGGAGCGAAGACCCACAGTCCTGGGGCATAACTACATACGGGCCTCTCCTCCTCCACATTAATGATTCCATGGCTGCCAAGAGTCACTTTTCACAGACTTCCTCTCAGAGTGAGGATTTTTTAAATGTTTATTTATTTTGAGAGGTGGTGGGGACGGGCGGAGAGAGGGAGGGGCAGAGAGAGAGGGAGGGGCAGAGAGGGGGAGGGGCAGAGAGAGGGAGGGGCAGAG
>NC_043700.1:1463149-1478650 GCF_006229205.1 Suricata suricatta | reverse complement strand
AGGGGCAGAGAGAGGGGGAGGGGCAGAGAGAGGGAGGTTCAGAGGGAGAGGGAGGAACAGAAGAAGGGAGGGGCAGAGAGGGGGAGGGGCACAGAGAGAGGGAGGGGCAGAGAGAGGGAGGGGCAGAGAGAGGGAGGGGCAGAGAGTGGGAGAGAGAGAATCTCAGGCAGGCTCCACGCTGTCAGCACAGAGTCCGATGCGGGGCTCAAACCCATGAACTGTGATCATGACCTGAGCCAAATTCAAGAGTCAGATGCTTAACCCACTGAGCCCCCCAGGCGCCCCATCAGATGGCGGACTTCCGACGTTGTAAACATCGGTATAATTTCTGTCTATGACTCTAGGCTGACGTTTGGGACTCTCCAAAAGGCAGCTGATCAGAGGAAGGCACTCCGTTCACTCACGATAGTGACTTTCAGTGCGTCACAGAGGGACCCATCTCGAGTTATATTCTTCACACAAATACGGATACTATAGGACTTAAGTCATGCATGAGCTTTGACAATAAAATGCATTTGAACTCTTTAGTTAACCGGCATGGACTGTATGATGCTATTTAATATAATATTAAATGTACGTGAAAGGGTCTTGAAAATACATCACGTGCCATGACTTATAATAGCCGTGATGTCACTTAAAGTAGTTGGGTCATTTCCTGAATATTTTCGAGGGCCCCGAAGTGTAATGCTCCGTGCTCCCCAGCAGATGGAGGTGTGGAGGCACGCAGGTTTCCCGGGCTAGACAGACCCCCGGGCCACCCCATGGAGCCAGCAGGGCGGGTCCCCACGTGTCCTGCGTGAGAATCCGGACGCCGAAGTGCAGCGGCAGTGGCTTCGGGGTCATCCAGACCATGACGGAAGAAGGAGAGCTTGGGGATGTGCACATCTACGAGACTTCACGTGTCCAAAGGGAAAGGATACAAACTATTTTAAAAGTAGAAAAGCTGCCACATAGGGCCCCCGGCCATGGGGTAGCAGGCTGGCGGGCTCTGGGGCTCTGCCCCCGGGGGGTCCGCTCAGCCGCCCAGGCGGCTCTGGTCCCGGTCTGTCTGTCTGCCCCGGGATGGCTGGTTTGTGTGTCCAGCAATATCTGGATGCCCAGACTGAGTGGTACTCGTGGGCACGTCAGAGGGTGTTTCCTAGAAAGATGAGCACTGGCCCAGAAGACCAGAGGCTGTGACGGTCACCCGTGTGGGCGGGCGTCACCCCCTTCAGGGTGCCAGCTGGACACACGTCCTCCTCTGCCGACAGTTCGCCCGCCCTCCGGCCTGCCGGACATGGACCACCGGGCTCTCAGCCCCGCAACTCGGAGCCAACACCGCACAGCAAATCCCCTTCTGGAAACTTTGCACTTCCTCTTGGTTCTTCCACTGGAGAGCCTGATGCAGCCTGCATCTCCGCTGAGCAGAGACGAGGGGTCCTGCAGGGAGAGCGGGGCCGGGCAGGCGAGCGGGACAGGCGGACGGATGGACAGATGGGGAGGGCAGACAACAGATAACAGCTGTGCTTCCACACTCCTCGTAAGAAGCACACGCATGTCCCAGGGCAGGACACGTGTGTGTGTGTGTGTGTGTGTGTGTGTGTGTGTGACAATCCTCCACCCTGACTGCACAGGACGAGCTCTGGCATGTTTTTATTCTTCTTCTTGGACTTGTACTTGCTACTTCCTTACACTCGTGTTAACGAGGAATGGACGTTCCCCAAGGCCTCCCTGGTCGTCCGTGCTGGACCCCCCTCGGTCCCGGCCGTCCTCACCCCTGCGCCCTCCCCTCTGCTTGCCCAGGACGTAGTCGGACTCAGCATCTGCTGCAATGACATCCACTAACGCTTTCCATATCGCCTCTTCCTTCCTAGGAGCCGGATCCCTGATGTGCTCAAGCCAGAGAGGCATCTGTGTGGTGCCAAATAAACGATCGGTAAGAAGGCGGAGAGAGACAGAGACAGACAGCAGAGACAGAAAGACAGAGAGAGACAGGCGGGGGTGGGAGCCACCAAAGAATGACTTCCTGTCTCTCCTTACAAATCACTCCTACCTTGACCTCTTTAGGAAAGAATGGAGGAAGCAGCATCAAAGAAAACACTTTGACTGTTAACAAAATGGTAAGGAATTAACAACTAAGTGTCCTTTCTCTCCAACGCAGTGGCCTCCTTACGCAGCAGAGGCCGCTAAGCGTCTTCCCGGTTGTCCCTGGACACCGTCCCGCCAGAAGGCGACACAGTGAGGAGATTCAGAGCAGGGCCGGCGGAGAGAAAGGGCCTTTGTCCTGCGCGGAGCCAGATCGCACTCGCCCGCGCACACACAGGCACACACACAGACAACGGACACTCCGCCCTCTGTGTTTCTGGTTCTCAGTATTCGCAGACGGTGACCTGGGGCCGGCTGGGCGGGGAAGCAGCTTGTGCACAGCTGGGACATCATCCATGAAACGCTTCCAGGAAAGGGAAGCGGGGGCCGCGGCGGGGGAGGGGGTGGAAACCGCCAAGGAAAAGTCCTCGCAGCGCCCGAGTCGCCGAGACCCACTCTGTCCCGGGCAGGCCCGTGTCCCCATGCCTGGCCAGTCCCCCTAGGGTTCACATCCACCGTAGAGGGCGGCCCCAGGACCCTGCCCCCATGGACACTGTGGAGACTGGCCTCACGGAGGATTAGCCCCCATCCTTCTGGGACCCAGGAGGGGCACCTCGGGGATTCTAGAGAAGACGTGCCCCTCTCTCGTGGGCTCCGCGTCAGACTGAGTCACCTCCTGAGTCGCAAACATCACTGAACATTTTAAAGAGTCAACATTTCCTAAACAGCCACAGCGGCTATTCGCTGAAGCGGACCGGGTCCTGACCTTGAAGTTCCCAGGATCGGCGCCTGACGGGGCCCAACGCTGGTAAGGTGACCGACCTTGTGTGGAGCCGCTCCAGTGTTCCGGACGGGCGGCTACACCCGGGGAAGCACGCCAGCCTCCTCGGGCCTGCGCAACGCTGTTTACGGGACTCTGCAAGGCTCACGTGCTGGCGAGGGACAGGACGGCACTTCGACACAGTGAAACGCTCTTTTCTGAGCTCGTACGTATGGAAGCAATGGTATCGCTGCTGCCCAAAGGTTAGAGAGTTTCCAAATTATGCCACAGGAGCAGAAGGAAGTGTCCTCGGAAGCACGAGCAAGGTGAACGTCTGGTGTGCAGAGAAACAAGAGGACCTGGCTCTGGATCGCACTGCTCGACGTGCCAGGGAGCCCCAGACCTCTGGGCAGGCGGCCCTGCCCCAGTCCGGGCACTGGGACCCGGGAGCCTGCGAGGCCGGGTCCGGGGGCCACCCTGGACCCACGAACCCCCGCAAGAAGCTTGGGGGCTCCAGGGGAATTCGCCGCCCAGCCAGCACCCAACCCTGCTTACAGCGCTCCCTGGAAAGGACTGAGCAGGGACTTTGTTCTCTGTTGGACTCTGCGCCCCTCCCACAACATGGGGGCACCTGCCCGAGGACGGAACCGTCAGGAAGGACCTCTGTGTCCCGGCCCCTGCAGACAGGCTGAGGTCCCAACTAGGGCATGCCAGGCAGCTGGCACGCCAGGCAGCCAGCACGCCCGTCTCCTTGCATTCACACTGCGCAGCCCCCCTCAGGGACCCACTTCCTGTCCCTCCTCCTCAGCGCCCGCGAAAACGCCATCACCTCTGCTCGGAGGCCAGTGGCCTCGGCTCCTTCTCTACTGTCAGGACAGGAGACAGGAGCTGGTGTCACCACGCTGATGTCCGGCCGTGACTGTCTGACATGCTTCGGAGGTCAGAGCTCAGGCACTTACGGCCGAGCCCCGGCTGTGACGGGACCAGCGGCCAGTGTGTCTCTGGGCTGGCTGACAGCCTGGCTTTCCATCCACACGCCTCCCAGCAAGGCATCGACGCCTCCGTGCTCCTAACGGCGCAGGGCACCTTCTTGGTCGTGCATCTGTGTAACTGACTCAAACGTAGGTTATACGGCTACGTGTATTAAGAGAGCATGTTTCAGTGCAGAATTTATTTTTTTAATGTTTTATTATTTATTATTGAGAGAGACAGAGAGAGAGAGACAGAGCATGAGCAGGGGAGGGGCAGACAGAGAGGAGACACAGAATCAGAAGCAGCTCCAGGCTCTGAGCTGTCAGCACAGAGCCCAATGCGGGGCTCCAACCCACGAACCCTGAGATCATGACCTGATCCGAAGCCGGATGCTCCACCGACTGAGCCACCCAGGCGCCCCTAGAAATTCTTAATACAAAATATGTTCAGTGTTACTTTTATTAAAAAGAACTTGACATTACATTAGCATTTATACATTATGTACCACTATTAACAAAGATTAAACATGCTACTTGTTCAACTGCTGGAGACTAATCCCCAAAGAACGAACCATCAAAAAAATTAATGGATTTGACATTCAAGTTAAAGATTAGTTACTACTCAATAAAAGACCCCCACCCAAAAAAACGCTCACAGGCAGCAGGTGAGAGAACACATTTAACGTAAGCAAAGGCGCGGTGCCTGAGAGCTACAGGAGACTGTAACTGCACGAAGGACAAGTTACAGAGAAGACAAACGGGGCAGGTGACAGACACACGAAGGGGTCTAGTGGGGGCCCAGGAGGCCAAAAAACCTCCCGCACAGCAACCGCTGATGGCTAGGCCTCCGGGGCGCAGGTGAACTATTTGGGAAGTTGTGGAACAAGTCAAAAGACCATGAAACAACATTTGGCCTCCTGGGCCGCCCATGAGGCTTCTGTTCATCCTGTCTCTGATTTTCTCATTGCTTTGCAAAGAGGCATATACTTTTAGGCTTTGAATCAACTTGGGTCAATCAGTAACTCCAAGCCTTACCTTATCTTGTTTTTGTCTCTAGCTCATTGTCTGCTGTTGGGAGTAAACACAATCCTCTGTCAAAGATTTACTTCTTGAAGGATCAGCGTCTTGCCCGTGAATAACTGCTGAAGGGCCTTACGATGCTTAAAAACAGACTCTTGTTGGGGATCCCTCTCTGGTAATGACTTATTTGTTCCTGTTACATACTACTGTCCTGTTAAGAATGACCCTTTCTGGAGCAGGTCTTTACTTCAAGGACCTTGAACTATGTAACCATTAAAGAAATGATGTAATCACCCATGGTATATAAGACCCTGGCTATCTTAGTAAACCGTGGCTTTACCACCATTCACGTTGTCTGTCTTCTTTCCTATAGATATTGCACTGACACCAACCCCCTACTCAGGACCTTTCAACTGGGGTGCATTGGCTGGTCACCCGCAGGGTCTCGCTCCCACAACTGTCAGAGGAATGCAGACTAAGACAAGAGGGACCCCTCTCCCGCCCAACGGCCAGACATGGGAAGGCCACACGGAAGCAAGTGCTGGGTCGGTGTGGATGCACGCTGGCACCCAGTGCCGATGGTGGGACCCAAGGCGGCCACGCAGAATGCCCCCAGCCCGATCAGCACGTCACCATGAGGCCAGGCCCGCAGAACTGCCGCCCGGGGCGTGGACGGAGTCTGGGAGCGGTCCTGAGGCCTGGGAGCACCCAAAGGCCCATCCCAGGAGGACGGCCGGGGAGGGGCAGCGGGCGCACAGGCTGGGCGGTCCGTGTGGAGGAGCACATCCCAGGGGGTGGAGACCAGGCGTAGAGGTCCGTGTAGCCGTGACCGGCAGCCCCTGCCGCCTGGCACGTCCGTCCACACCACGGGGTGCAAACCCTCAGGATCAGTGACCGCAGCGACTGTCCTTGCTCACGCAGAGTCCGCGGACGCGCAGGTGCATCTGGTGGGCAGATCCGGTCAACGCCCCAGGCTGGCTGCAGGGTAAGGGGCCAACGCCTTCCCCGCTCCTGCCTCCCCAGGAGGCCGGTCACATCACAGGACAGCGGCTCCAAGCAGGAGATGGGCAGCCTCAGACGGGCCAGCGGGCACTGCACACACCATGGGGACAGGGAGAGGAGAGTGACAGAGGCCAGGAGCCCTGGGGAGACCAGGGGGCACAGGGCCAGGGCCAGTGGAGGACAGCACGGCAGCCTGAACGCCTGGAAAAGAGGAGGGAATGGCAGGGAAGGGGTGCAGAGGGTTGGCGGGGGTGGCCTGGAGTCTCTGGGCCAGGGCTGCAGTCTGCACCCCATGCTGGGGTGTCACCGTGCTTCTGGAGAGTCTGAGGGGACAGGGAGGGACGTCCCTCAGACAGGCGCTGGGCGTGACAACAGCCGAGGGTCAGATCACGCCAGCCCCTCTCCACAGATGTTTAACATCCACACGAGCCCAGCCCTCCACTCACCACCAGGCAAGGTCTAAAGGGGGCAGATCTGGTCCCGGGTGTCGTGCCTGGAGCTCTGAACCCCACAGGGCAGCCAGAGGCTGAGGCCTTAACGTCCAAGCCCAGTGTCCTGTTTGGGGCCAGGTGCCCTGTGCCATGGAGGCTTGGGCGGTGTCCCCAGAGAAGGGAAGTGGCCCAGGGCCACTGGTGAGGGGCCGTGCGGGGACAGAAGGGCCTCAGGCAGGCCCAGGCGGGGAGCAAGGAAGTGACCCCCATGAACAGCAGGACGAGGGGGTGCTTTGTGGAGCCAGGCCCGGTCCCCGGATCCTGTCCCCTGGCACTTTGCTCTGTGTTAACAGACAAGCTCCTGGTGCAGCCCTGAGTCTGCACCCCACTCTCAAAAGATACAGACGTGGTTGTTGAATGACTAACTGATCGATTCGGCTCTGAGGAGTCCGACGAAAGGCCTGCCCACCCTCACGGCCCGGACAGGACGGCAGGACCCAGACCGCATGCTCCCGGCCCTCACCGCTTCTGACACAAAAGGGAACTAACTCAGTGCAACAGCTCCTTCAGTATTAACCTGGCAGGCTGTGGAGAGTCTGAAAACCCAGGGGTCTGTGCACTGGGACTCCGAGCAGGCCCCGCAGGGAGCCGCTCTGCAGGGCACTGGTCCCCCACGAGTCAGCCCCCACCACGCGGGGCGGGAGACGGGCCCACGGCTGCGGGGACAGGCCTGCAGTCCTCACGCGGTGCGGCTCTGACACGCTTACACAGCCTGTCACAACCACACGCCGGGGCCGGGGGGACTTCTGGTTCACCTGCTGTCCCCCCACTGGGCTGACCTCAGAGAAGGCTTCCTAACTGACGCCCGAGGGTCTGAGCCCTTGACCGCAGGAGCGGCGGGTCAATGGCCGCTGGGCCACATCCTGGGAAGGAGCACGTTGCCCTGTCTCTGAGACACTGTCATGGAGCGCTGTGGGGTGCTGGCGGGGCGCACGCTGCGTCCCCACACCTAGAACAGAACCTGGCCCCTACGGGGCGCACACAGTCGGGAGACACTTTGACAAGGTGTCAGGCACCTAGGAGCGCCGTCCCCGGGGTCACCTTGGAACCAGTGCGCCTGCACGGGGCTCAGCCACACCTGGATGGCAGTGCGGACCTCCCTAGGTCAGGACCTGAGTCCAGAAGGGCTGTGCTGTGCAGGGGGGAGGCTGTCCTGGGCGGGGGCCGGGGGCCGGGGGAGGCTGACCGCCAGCCCTGGCATGGCTCCCCCCAGGGGGAGCTCTGGAAAGACCTCGCCCAGCTGGCACCTTGGGGACTGTGAGATGCCTACCCTCCAGATGTCCATGAGGCGTAAGGTGAGGTGTGCAAAATGCCCGGTGTGGCCTCTGCCCGGGGATGGTCAATGGGAGACAGCTGCTCTTAAGTGCTTTATAAATCGTGCTGTTTTGCTCAGCAGAGATGGTCTGGTACAAAACGTACGCGGCTGTCACGTGTTCTGGGGAGTGATGTCACCCCAAGTTCATTCACAAGTTGGCTCATGCCCATCTTCACCACAGAACGGTTTTGTGTGCTTCCAGCTACCGAAAACGTGACGGAAGACCTTGACGCCGACCCAAGCCCAGGGACCGGACCGCGGGAGAAGGCAGGGTTAGCGCCGACTGACCAGCCCGCAGCCCCTGACCGTCCCCTCACCTGCACACAGGCAAGTTACGTGGCCGACAGCATGCAGGAGCCAAGACCTGACAAACCGGCGGGCAGAATTCAGTGCCCGTGGAAGGAGGACACAGCCATCAACCGGGTCGTTTCTCAGCACTTGACGAGAAATCCGGCGGGGAAAGCGCTGGCCTGTCCCTGAGAAAGCACCGTGGATAACCCAGTGCCCCACCGGTAGCCCTGCTGCCTACGCGGCTTTAATACGCATCCGTTCTAAGGAATGACCTTCCAAAAATAACTTACAAACAAAAACGGCCAATACGCACAACGTAGGTGGCCCTCAACCACATCGTGCTGAGCAGGGAAAGGGCGACAGAGAAAAGCGAATGCTGTGCGTCTCCATCCACAGGAAACTGAAGAACGGGCAGCGCGATCTACAGGGGCAGGGGCAGGACAGGGGGTGCGGGGCCAGGGAGCAAAGGAGCTCGGCGGGGGCCTGGCCACATGGACTGCCCTTTATTTGTTGGTGCTCTGGGTCCGTGGACACCTGCATCCATGTACGTACGTATTTTGTCAGAAGTCCTTGCACTGTGACTGAAAAGGAGTGTATTTTGTTCTGTGTATCTTTATCTTAATAAAATTGATCTTAAAATAACACAACAATCAAAAACTTATGCCCAAGGGCATGTGGGGGGCTCAGTCAGTTGAGCATCGGACTCTGGCTCAGGTCATGATCCCACGGTCTGTGAGTTTGAGCCTCATGTCAGGCTCTGTGCTGACAGCTCGGAGCCTGGAGCTGCTTCGGATTCTGTGTCTCCCTCTCTCTGCCCCTTCCCTGCTCACTCTCTGTCTCTCTCACTCTCTCAAAAATAAATAAACATTAAAAAAATTATGCTCACAAGAACCCTGCACAATTTATCCATAATTGCCAAAGCTTGGAGGCAACTAGTTGTCCTTCAGCAGGTGGATAAATCAGTAAACTAAGGGACTTCCGGACAACAGAATAGCATTGACCACTAAGAAGAAATGAGCGACCTGGCCCTGAAAGCCCGGGGCGGCCTGAACACACGCTGCTCAGGGAGGGAAGCCGATCTGGGAAGACGCCCCCAGCTCCGTGACCTCCTGGGAAAGGCAAACTACGGACAGGACACCATAAGGTGAGTGGTCTCCAGGGGTGGGGGTGGGGAGGGGGCGGGGTCTGGGGCAGTGAGCCGCCACCGTGTGACGCTGTGATGGTGCACACTTGTCATCGTGCGTCCGTGCAAACCCACCGAATGGACGACACCAACAGGGACCTGATGAAGACCGTGGACTCTGGGCGATGACATGTGGGCTCACCATTTGTGAGGTGGAGGGGCGGGGGTGGGGACTCCTCCATGGCCAGAAGCAGCATGCAGGACACCCGCTGGGAAGGCTCTCTGCTGTCCTCAGATACGGCACACCCCCCTGACTTCTCAGCCCGGTGTCACTGGATTTGACCCTGCCGGTCTTGGTAACTGCTCGCGGCTCCCGAACTGTAAGTGAGTTATACTAAGAAGCTCTCATTCGCGCCCTCCTTTGCCCACGCACGGTCTGTGAGCACAGCTTGTGCAGGGCACCCAGATGCAATATCGCAGGCGGTGGGCAGGGATGAGGGGCGGGCCCGGAGGGGTGCCAGCAGGAATGGCAGCTGGCCTGGCATGGCCCCAGGATGCCCAGGGACCGTCTCGCTGTGTAGGTGCCACACTGCAACATTGCCAGGGGCACCGGAGTCACCCATGCTGTTGTTAAAATGCCACTTCCTCAGACATCTGGCCTGGGAATCTGTCATGTTGGGACCCAGGGATTCGAACTTTTCAGAAGTTCCCAGAGAGGGGCACCTGGGGGGCTCCGTCGATGGAGAGTCCGACTTCAGCTCAGGACACATTCTCGCGGTCCAAGAGTTCGAGCCCCATGTTGGGCTCTATGCTGACAGCTTGGAGCCTGCTTGGGATTCTCTCTCTCCCTCTCTCTCTGCCCCTTCCCTGCTTGCACGCTGTCCCTCTCAAAATAAATAAACTTAAAAAAAAAAGTTCCCAGAGTGGCTCTCCCGGACCCTGGGGTTTGAGAAGCTCTGCCCCAGAGGGACCCTGTGCAGGAACCGCACACGCCCGATCTCCAGGGTGTGACAGTCCCGGGTTTGCAAACAAGGCAGTGATGCCTCCGAAGCAGTGTTGTCTGTCCTGCACGTTCCGCTGGCGGGGACAGCACTGCACCTCAAAACGAACTGCAGAGGACCCCCTTTCCGTGCAGAGGGCCCTCCTCCTGCCGAGCTCCATCCCGCGGAGAGGACGGCTTCAGGGAGTGAGAGGAGGGAGCACAGGGACCACTGGGCAAGCTGGGCGCCCCACACCCTGGAAGCAGTCCAGTGACTGCCGCTGGCGCCACTGCCCCGGGCCCCGGCCGAGGGCATCGGGCCCTGTCGCGGCCTCGCTGGGATGTTTGGAGGCCCTGCCGGAGCTCCCAGGTCATTCTAAAGGCCGCTCGCTGCCCGTCACTGTGGGCAGGGACGCCAGCCACTGGCAAAATGGGTCCCCAAGGAAGGTCCTCGGGGGGACTTTGTGGTCTCTAAGGAATGAGCACAATGAACTCTCCTTTGCAGAAACACTCGATTTGTCAGAAGTGGTTAAAAAAACAACCCTCCTTTCTTGCTGGGCAAGAATCGTAGACTCATAATGTGAAATTTTCCCACATCCTTCTTCGGCCCTGACTTTTGTTATAAGATCCATCACCTCAGTCTGAAAAGCCCGTGGGTTTTGTGGCATTCCATCTGATTTAAAAGATGCGAAAGGCCAAGAAAATCATTCCAATCTATTATCAACATCCCAAAACTCAGGGGGAAAAGCTGCAGCTGTGGAGAAGTTCAGATTTAATTCTGTTTTTGCAGGAAAAATGCTGTGAGGGGAATTACAGATGGCAAGGTCGGGGCGGGGAACCTCCAGGTCCTCTCTGGCCTCAGGACATACTTTTAGCAACATCTCCCCCTTTCCATGAAGAAATAGTTTTTAAGAGGAAGAGACCTAATTTCTTAAAGAGCCCTTCGACATTAATAACGCAGGTCCGTGCTCATGGGGAGCACAAACTAGAAAGAAAGGTTTGGGTCTACAATCCACATTTGTAGGAGGCTATGGGAGCACGGAGACCCAGCGGTGCGGCCGGCATCCGGAGCACGATGAGCCACCAAGGGGACGGGGGAGGGGAGGGGTCCACACACACCCTGTAAGTAGTTAAGGGGACCCCGCACTTGAACCTTGGAGCTGCAAGGACCCTCAGGGGTCAGCAAACTCCTCCTTCACACATGGAGGAGACCCCAGGCCTGAGCCTCACAGGCAGGGCTAGCACCTCCCAGCCCATTTTCCACGGGAGGGCACCTCACCCGCTGCTCTGCTCTGAGGGGGAAAGACGGGCAACTCCACCACAGACTGAGGAGCTGGTTTATTTCATCTCAGCACACGCAGACACATACAAGGTTTTACAGCATTTGTGCCTAGGCGGGAACACCGAGGCGTTAGTCAATACATTAACCGCACACAAGCATCAGCCGGCCTGAACTGGGCCACGACCAGGGACGGTGGGTCTTTAATTAATGCCACACACAGTCATTTACAGCTTGACAGAGCTTTGGAGAAGCCTCAGAATCACGTGAGAACACAGCCAGCCTGCACTTCAACTCATTGTAAATGATTCACGGAGGGCATGGAGAGCAGCCGCGCCCGCAGGCAGGGCGTGAGGGTCGGGCGGCCGCCAGGCATCCCCCCCGCTTGCAGGTCAAGTGCAGAGTGCTTGCTGCCAGGGAGGTGGGCTTCCCTGGACCGGGCGCACATTTCCCCTTTGAGTGCCGTCATCGTCTTCTCCTGGGTACCATTGCAGAGAAGAGGGGGACACAGACAGTGAAGGGTTATAATGCCCAGATAAAACCTTCTGAGAGCCAGGCAGGTGTCCAAAATGAGACAACACAACACTGTACCCCCAGCAGGTGTCACACCGGCCATGTCCGGACACTGCCGTGACTTCAGGAGAAACGGCAGAGGGCCTCCAACACATCCCATTTCAAAATCCTGCATAGAAAGTTACCCAAGAGACCCACAGGCGAAGCGGCTGCTGCCAGCAGCACTAAGGCAGCAGCCGCGAGGGACAGACCCACAGCAGAGACCCCACTTCTCATGCATCCGCAGCAAAACCCACACAGCGAGCACTTTCACTGGAGCCAAAGCACATCCGCGGCGTCGGTCTGTTCTCTTGGAGGAAAGGGAAGGGGAGCCCCTGGAGACGCAGAAATCCAACCAGCGAGTCCCGAGTGCTGCCGGAAGGCTGCTGAGCGGGCGCTGCTGCTGACGCTGTTCCCAGGACCAGGAGCAAACACAGGAAACGAAGCCCTGTTTCTTCGGGTTTCAAACGAACCTCGATGGACACTGCAAACCCACCACTGCTGACTCACCAGAGCATCGCGCTTCCACGCCCACCGCAGCTTCCCCTGCCGGCACCGCTGCTCCTTCAGACACGGGGAAAAGTCAGTGTGCCGAGCTGAATTTCACGGAAGTGTGGATGGTTGTCCTACAGTCACTGGCTTCATTTGCCTCTGGCGGATCGATCACCAGGAGTATGTCTGCACCCAAAGGAGTAAGGGGCAAGTAACAGCGAGGCGTCGCTGCGCAGCGCCAGGTGCAGACTCAGGACATCATGTTGTGCCTGGAAAGACCCCTCCGTGCAACCTCGGTCCTCAGGGGCTACCTGCCTCCCCCTCACCCCAGCACCCCTCCGCATCGGGGACCCCAGAGAGGTGGCTTTTCAGCTCGTGTGACCCGTACAAACCCGTGCAGCTGCAACTGCAAATACTGACCCCCAAAAGCAAAGTCAGCGGTCCCCCTGGCGTGCCAGCTCCTGCAGTAATTGTTATGAGGTGTTCCTACTTAGAAATAAGACACGTAAGATTCTGCAGTGCTCACTCCCCCTTAGCCCTGCCTGCCCCCCCCCCATGTCCTCGGGTTTCTACTGGGAGTGCCCCCAGGGCTCCAGGGCCAGTCCCCCCTGGGAGCGATGAGGTCTAGGACCAGCATTTCTTTATTAAATCAAGTCATAAACAAAGTACAGAACTGCAGATGGGCGTGTGGGTGCGGGGCTGCCCCCCAGGCCCCCGTCACCCCCGTGCGGAGGATCCAGCTCAGAGGTCCCCTTCCGTCACATTTTGTTTTTGAACGGCAAGCATCACAGGAATGATTTCTCAAGCAAAATCACAGTGATAATATTTCATGAATTCTGTATTTAAGAAAGAAAATATTAGCCTGGCTCCATGTCATATAAAAGCTTTAGCATAAATATAAGAACATTCTAGAGGAAAATGTGCTACAATACATTTCTTTCAAAGAACATTGTGTCCTTTTGCTCTAAATTCTCTTTCTACTACCATTTCTGCATTCTACTCCTATAAAAGGCCGATAAAGTCAGGCAATATGATGTCTATCTGTCTTTGCGAAGATGACTAAGCCAGGCTACCAAGCTATCCGCCTGGTTTGGGAGCAAGCACGCAGGTGCCCAGAATGAATGACCCGTAACTTAAATCGTAAACCCCATTCCTCTGACAACATGCATCAAGATGAAGGCAGTCATTTCTAAACATACTTAACCAGTAGCTTTCATAACCACGGACTCTTTACCCTGTTTCCCAATACCCGCTGTTGCTACAGAGAGGCCAACCCCCAGCACTGCAGTAACACGTACACAGCAGTGGTGAGGTGTGTTCGATTCTATCTAACTAAGTGCCAGGGACTTTCGACGTGAACTCTTCCCATTATAATCAAAGAACGGATTGGGTTCAGAATCCAAATCCCTTTGCCTCCATTTGTGAGCATATCTTCTATCCTTAAATTGTTAGTAAGTAGTAAACTCGCTCTACCCCTTTCTGGTAAAATGTTATAACAAATGAGGAACAATCAACTGATTTGTTTTTAACGCTTGTGATCCCTCAAAGTACTGTCCTCCGTGTTCATTCTGTTGGGGTATTTTGGAATTTGATTAGAATTACCATCATTATTTGCTACTGACATTATAAATAGATGTTATTTTCTCTAGGTCAATGTGCCTCTTGTCACTCTGACATATTTTCTTTGAGTCATGCTTGAAAAATTAACTTCCCCCATAAGAATTACATAATCTCTACAGGGAACACCATAAGTGGGTTCCAAATGTGCCTACATGTCCGTTTTCAAAAACACAAAAGTGGTTTTAACCTTCTTTTTCTACGAGGGAGAGATACTCAATTCTTGGAGCCCATTGTACAACATGAAGGCGGCTGAGCACACACAGTGCCTATCGGAGGTTCCTTTTCCAACAGACAAGTAAGTGCCTTGTCAGCCAGCTTCTCCTGCTCGTGTTCTGCTCTCTGGGAAACACTCATTCACCAAAGACCTAAGATCCAAATAAGAGCAAATCACTGCTATTTCGCTGAACATAATCATTAACATCCTTTAACTAAAAAATATTTAACCATCATGGGACGCCTGGCTGGCTCAGTCAGTAGAGCGTGTGCCTCTCGAAGCCTGGGTTGCTAGTTCCGTCCCCACCTTGGGTGTAGAGACAACGCAGAAATAAAATCTTTTTTTAAAAAGTATCAAAGCATCATGGAACTGCTCGACAGAGAGAGGGGTGCAAGACCCACACTCTGCAAGAGACCCAGAAAATCCCTCCGCAGGGGGCTGGACAAGACACACGTTGTACCAAAGACCCCACCTTTCCTGCTGGGGAAGTCTGGAACCAACCCAACCCACACTTGAACTTATGAACACGAGCTTTTTTCTAAGTAAATTAGAAAAGGCTTAAGAGCTCTACTTCTCAGTTATAAGTTTAAACCTCAAGCCAGCGGGATGGTGGCCATCTCTGGGTGGCTCACCAATATAGCTCACAGCGGTCTACTTCAGGGTCCCCGCTGCAGCGCAGTGGCCCCCAAGCTGTGCGCACATGGCCTTCTCCAGGCGCAGCGAGCCAGCTGCTGCGCAGACTCACAGTCGGCCAGCTCTCCACTCTGCCCCGGGACGCACGTGCCCCTGGGCATTCTGGCACCCGCGGGGCACACTCTGTGACCCGCTCACTGTACCCTGAGGCTTAATCTTCCCATTGTTCTTCCTCTACCTCAGGTATCCCGTGTCACCCTTGTAAGGTTCCCTGTTTGCACACACCTTGCACCATCGACCCCGTTAAGCAAAGCGACGCAAAAAGGAACGCAGAATGGGGCAGGTAGCAGCCCTTAAAACAGCGTTGCGAAAAATCTTCAAGGCCCCGCGACAAGCTTCCAATTCAAAGCGTTTAAATGGTCCCCGCGGACAGCGCCTCCCACCCCCAGGCCTCTCTCCTCGCCCCTCTCCGCCCGCCCCCCACCATTCCCACTTGGATCTCAGCCCACGGGGGGCGTCCCTGAGGGAGATGCCCGGGTGGCCCCAGCCCGCCCTACGCGGCGCCCTCCTCGCCTCTGTCCGGCTTCTCGGGCAGGTTGAGCACGAACGGGAAGAGCGCGCCTCGGGCGTCCAAGGGGACGCGGAGCGGCGCGGGCTCGAAGCTGCCGCCCTCGCCCGCGCCCACGTCCGCGCCG
>NC_043700.1:1442379-1463049 GCF_006229205.1 Suricata suricatta | reverse complement strand
GGATGTCCCTTCTGCGGCGCCCGCAGCGCTGCCCTCTCCCGCCAACAGGAGTGTGTCAGCCCTGGATGCACTCTCTGGCTGCGCCTCCGAACCGCAGGCCACCGTGCGCCGGGGGCTCAGCGGCTTGGTCCCCAGGCCGCCGCACTGATGCTTTCATGAGGGTGCCGCGCGGCCCCCCGCCGGTTGGCTGAGGCTCCCTCTCTGCAGCACTGAGCTACTGGGTACAGCTGACAGCAGGCCATGCCCTCTCGGTCCGAGTCAGCGTTCACCCCTCCAGTCTCCTCGCTGCGTCCGAGGCCAAACACGGCCAAGGCGGGCTGTCTCTAAACTTCAGAAGGGGGACTTTAACCCCGGCTTGGTAGAGCCCCCACGGAGCTTTTATTTCAACGACTCCCGTTTATATTCGTCCCATGTCCCCGTATCAGCAGCTCTCCTGATTCGCCTGCGACCGCACTGTTCGCCCCGGGGACTGTCCATAATTCACTTGACCAGGTGTCAGAAAAACAGTCAGTGGCCCGAGAACCGGCCTTCCCCGCTCATCCATCAGGGGCCTCTTCCGCTGTGGAACATCAGGTGTTTCCATATGGTGTCACCACACTCTTCTTGTTCCTGTTTACAGGAGAGAGAGAGAGAGAGAAAGGGGGCGTCTGAATGTGCACTTTGCATTGGGGTTATTCTGTGTCACTGGGCTCTACTGCTCGGCCCTGACTTTCAGGTTAGGGGCTCACAGTTGGTGGGAAAGGGGGTTGTGACTTTTGGCGGCTGGAGAGTTTGGTGGAGAAGATACACAGAATAATTTAGGGATTTTTGGAAGTGCCATCTCCCCTATTCTTGCCCTGATCGTGAGGCCCCCGAAGGAGAACCCAATTCCAGCAGAGGGCTTTATAAACATAGGGTTGATCCTAACAAAACTGCTCGTTTGGTGGGTAAAAAGCAGTCAAACTTCTTATTTTCAAACGAATGAGATGTATCTGTAGAGAACGGTCCGAGGAAGCTACGCGATCTTATTAATTGTATTAATATGAGTTTTCCTACAGTCTTTTCCAGTTGATGTCAAATTAAGTGACCCCCGATATTTGGAGGAAGGAGCTGAGGTCACTTCTCTGGAGCGGGCCTCGGAGGCTCAACTCCGAAATCAGTCTGAACTGCTCCTTCCTGGAATCACGTCTGTGAGACCTCCAGGAAGCCGTTCTCCACAAACAGCCCATGCACAGCAAAGGGAAAGCCAAAGCAAAGGGAAAAAAAGGAAAAGAAAAAAGAAAGGAAGTATGCGGAAGGCAGACATGCATCTGCAGACGAACGATAGTCATAGAATGTCTTTCCTGCATCGGCAAAACCTTCTGAGACTCACTCCCCAGCCTGGAAGGATCTTAGCAGTTTCACCAGGAGCGTAAAGGGAGGGCCCAACCGTGTCCCAGCTTTCTCAAGGAGAGATTTTACAGGCCAGGAAACCACAGTATGTAGGATGTTGGCCTCTCAAATGAGATTAATGACCCCTAATCACCTTCCCTCAGCCCTCCTGGTTTCTAGTAGCCTACTTCCTACCTTACCTGATCCTTATCAATGGTGGCGTTGCGCATACTCACCTGCTTGCCTTGCCCTTCCTGCGGCTCTTACTGAAACAACTTTCCCCTGGGCGCCTAGGGGGCTCAGTCTGTTACGTGTCAGACTTCGCCTCAGGTCCTGATCTCATGGTTGGTGAGTTCAAGCCCTGCATCGTCTCTATGCTGACAGCTCAGAGCCTGGAGCTGCTGCAGACTGTTTCCCTCTCTCTGCCCCTCTCATGCTCATGCTCACTCTCACACTCTCTCCCAAATATAAGCAAACATTAAAAAATCAACTCTCCCATTGTGTTAGCAGTAAATGCCTTCGGGTTGGAAATTCGAGACATTCAATTCCCTCTCTCCCTTGCTCTGTGTCTCCTCTCCAGAAATCTTTAACAGTAACTTTCACGGCCCATCGGCTGTGTGCAAGGCAGTGTCCGGGACACAGGGAAATGCAGCGTAAGCTACAACCCTGGCCTGCGGGGTGCAGGGGGCGCGGACCGGCTCCGGTGTTTACTCAGCTGTGGCCCCGCCCCGCGGCGATGCGGGCTCCGCGCCGTCCTGCCCGCAAGGCTGGGTGACGACGAACCGGAAACCTGTGCGCTGTGGCAGCAGCCCTGGCAGCCCCCCAGGGGCCCGGCGCTGCTGGCAGGCCGTGAGGCCAGTCACGGGAACGGCTAGGACACTGACGAACCGGGCTCAGAAATCCACAGACGCGGAGCACAAACAGGGCCTGCCAGCGTTGGCGCTGGGGAGATGGGTGAGAACCTCCACGGGGACAGGAAGTCAGGACTGGCGGTGACCGGGCCCACCCTTCACACGTCTGCACACCACCTAACGCCGTAGACCCCAGAACACCAACCTCGGATTTTATTTCTTTGTGTGCCTGAGAACAGGGTCCCCAGAGCTTCCTGGTTTTTTCTCTGGCTGGACTCAGGTCAAAGAAAACCCTAAGAGTTGTCTTTCTGGAAAGCCCCGGATGGAAGGGAACGGCGGGGAACGGGACACGCCTTTAAAGCTTCCGTGCGGGGCTCTGTGTTGTGAGAGCCCTCCAGGACCAGGGAGAGGCCCGAGAGCCCCGGCAGGGGAGCGGGTACAATGGGCTGTGGCTCCCATGGAGCAGGGGCCCTCGCTCCACAGAGGAACCGACTCAGTCCAGAGTAGCCGGGGGTCCAGCCTGCGGGGGCGTCTGCCGGCCTGGGAGAGCCGGCCCCGGGCTCAGCCCAGCCACCCGGAGAAAGCAACAATCATCTCAAAAATCCTGCCTCTAGAGTTCTAATAACACCACTTCTACTCCTCGACACACATGAAAGGTGTGAAACTGTGTCCTTTTGAGGGATGTTTCCAGCAGAGATGGCTTCATCTGTGGACACACTCCCCGGGCTCCCCGGGCACCAGGCTGGGGGCAGAGCGGGCCGAGGCACGCTCCCCTGGATGAGCCCTCCCAGCTCAGCCACGCCAGCAGCTGTGCACCCGGGACCAGGGCAGTCCCCACTCACGTCCAGCCAGCCGAGGCGAGGCCGCACACGGATGTCGCCGGGTGTGCCCCAAGACAGCCTGCCCCCCGCGTCAGGCACGGTGGCACGGAGTTAGGGGCCACCCCCGTGGCCCCTTGCCCCCCCCCCCCCCCCACCAACAGGGAAGCTACCGGGCATCACACGGGGCCTCTTCCCAGTGTCTCCCGAACCTTGAAGAGTAGGCGGGTCAGATTCCACAGAAGTGAGGACATTAGGCAGAGGGGCGTGTCCTTCTCTAAGAGGAACTGCACAGTAATGCCCTCCCTCCCTCCTCCCTGAATGGCCCATTACAAGGATTTCCCCTTAACACAGATGGGGAGGAGGGGCGCCCGGGGGGCTCAATCAGTAAAGCATCTGACTCTTAATCTATCTCAGCTCAGTCATGATCTCACCGTTCATGGGATTAAGCCCCATGTTGGGCTCTGTGCTGATAGTGCAGAGATTGGGATTCTCTCTCCCTCCCTGCCCCTCCCCTGCTTGTGTGCATGCATGCTCCCTGTCTCTCAAACTGAATTAAAAAAAAAAAAAGAACAGACGGGGAAGAGTCAGCCCGTATTGCTCCTAACAGTCCTGAGACACCAGCACTCCTGCTAACACAGTTAGTGTCCAACTTGTGTGCACTGGGAGTCACATTTTCCCTCCGTGCGGTGGTTGGTTCCAGAATCAGAATTCCAGTAGGGGCTCCCAGAGGACTCTGTGTAGGGTGTCCGTCCTGGTCACGTAAAGTAACCGAAAGTCTGCACTGGATCGTGGCATCGGGAAGGACTTCATTCCCGAGTGATCACCGTCAGGCACTGCCCCAAACATGGCTTCTTGGCGCAGCTGCATCAGACAGTGTACCGGGACATGTCAGGGTGGACACGTGGTCCACAGTGACAGGCTCCTTGTTGACTGCAGTCAGAAAATGTTTCAAGAACAAGTCTTATTTAAATATTGTTGATGTAGCATTTCCCCCTGAAGGACAGGAATTTCTTCCTAGAAATACCTCAGCAGAATTTTTAGAGTTTCTTTCCATAAGTTTCTTCACTATGAATAGTGAACTTTTTTAAATGAGTGTATGATGTCCTAATGAGGACATTATTTGTATGTAACGTGGAAATTAGTTTACTTAAAATTAAATATGCCTCATTGTAATACAGGTTGCTAGAAGAATCCTTTAACTGATTATGGTCAGCTTCTTAAAACAAGTATCTGTCAGTAGACTTCGGAAACATATCTGCGCTTCTGTGACACGTGTTGCTTGTAAGGACCTCCTCCATGTCGTCCACGTCCTGCCCAGGCTGGTGTTCCAAAGACGCCTCTGCCCACACCCCTGTCAGATCCTGGAGGCCCCGGGGGGCAGCACCCGCCCGTCCCCACCATGTGCCTCCCTCAACACTGCGCTCATGATAACCGGCCAGCACGTGATGTGAGGCTTGGTCACAAAGACAGAAACATAAGAACAATCACAGAGCCTTACAACATATGGGGAACCTCGGGAATTTTCTGTTGGCCTGTGGAATGTGTCGGTTTGCTTCAGCTCTTCATACTATTATTACTTTCCAAGAGGATTTCTTCTTTGGGCCCCCATTAAAACAAGTTGGCAGTTTTGGGGGACCCTGAGCAGGTGGGTGAGGAGCGAGCCCAGGCTGGAGATGAACCAGTGTTCCGCGAGGCTCTGACCTTCACCCCAGTGCCTGGTTCGCGTTTGCCGAGTACCTTCGCCGCACAGAACGGGGTTTCCGGAGGGCCGTCAGACAACGCGCGCAGGATGCCAAAGCCCGACGCTGGCCGTGAAAGAGCGTCGATCACGAGCTGCTGCTTCACACTGAAACGCATCCCATCAACCCTGCGGTGTGGCCGCCAAGAGCGAGGAGCCGTGTGGTGCCGGAAGGCGTGAAGCACGGTCCACACCCCGCGTGTCTGCAAGACATCTAAGAGGCTTCAAGCATGCAGATCCCACATGAGAAAATAAACCTAAAACCAGCTGAGGCAGCATATTCTGTGGAGTTGAGATAGGGACAGGGTAGGGGCGCCTGGGGGGCTCAGTTGGTTAAGCGTCAACTTCAGCTCAGGTTGTGATCTCGTGGTTCATGAGTTCGAGCCCCACGTCGGGCTCTGTGCTGACAGTTCAGAGCCTGGAGCTGCTTCAGATTCTGTGTCTCCCTTCCTCTGCCCCTCCTCCCTCTCAAAAATAAACATTAAACATTTTTTTAAAAGAAGAAATGGACAGGGTGGCTGGTGACATACTTTGGTAGATAATTTGATGAGTAAGTGGATGCCCTTCAGTGGGTCCAGTGACACTAACTGGGGTTTATGCCACCACACGACAATGTATGATTTTTATTTTTTATGAAGGACATTCCTGAAAGCGCAGATGAACTGTACCATGACCTGGCCACACACTAAGAGTGATAAAAACGACAGTTAACATCTCCTGTGCCAAGCACAGTTCTCACGTGATACATCACGCAAACATGCGCAACCCTCACAACCGTCCTGTCAGGTCCTTGCTTTCATTAGCCCCATCTTACAGAAGAGGAAAGGAGGTGTGAAGCGATCTCACCTGCCTCATACAATGAACAACCCCGTGGCTGGTGAGCGTAGAGCCAGAGCGGAACCAGGGCTCTGGCTCCAGCGTGCCTGCCCAGAAGCACCACGCCAGATGCCTGATGTGCGGGGACCACGTGTGAGGGGACATGTGGCACGGCCTAGAGCTGGGCAGACTGAAGCCCACACTGTCTCCCAGGGCAACCCGTCCTGGGCCACCGTAACTCTGGACGCCCTGCCCAGCCCTGAGAATAAAGTAGACAGAGGCAGATGGGCACTTGCTCAGAGGACTTTCATGGGAGTTGTTTAGGGCAGGTATGATCTTTGTAACTTTTGGGCAGGGCTCACTTGGACCAAGTAAAATTACAGAGAATTTCCTGAGCAACAGCTGTATGTAACAGCTGTTCTTAAAGCCCCAAGGCCAAGGCTGCTGAGGGAGGCTCTGAGCTGTTTACAAGATAGCTGCGCCCGCATGCAGCTTTATGTCTTAGGTCCTTTGCTGACGGGCTCCTCCTGCCCGGAGCCAGCTGGGTCTGCCTCTCAGCTACAATTCCGCTCATTCCTGAGCTCCAGCTCCATGCGCCTCATCCAGTAGGAACTACTTGCCTCACTCCCCTGCTTGGTGGTGTGGTCTGTGTTCCCAGGATGTCTTAATTCAGCTCCACATAGTATTGCCCCTCATCTGCCTGTACGTCACGCCTTTCTAGGAGAACATGAAATTCAGGACAGGGGATTAGTCATTCTATCTTTGGCGCAGGGGTGGGTTCTCCAAGCACGACCAGTAAACACTGGATGGATGGGTGGGTGGGTGGATAGATGGATGGATGGATGGATGGATGGATGGATGGATGGATGGGTGGATGGATGGGTAGATGGATGGGTGGATGGATGGGTGGGTAGATGGATGGAAGAGGTAAACTGAAAAAAAAAAAACAACTGAAACATCCACCTTTGAACCACACACAAGCAAGTTTGGAAGCTCTAGCAAGGATGACACATGTGACAGTTTAATCAAGGAACTAGGACTCTGGTCACAGTTATTTAAAGGACTGGGGGTTATCTCTGGATGTTGAGTTAAAGATGGGCTTTATAATGTCCTCTACAATGATGTCAAGGTCCTATATTTTCTAAAATAAACTATACTGCATCCAATCATAAAAGATGTGGGTGGGTTTTCTTTACAGGGCTGCTCCAAGCCCGGCCCAGCGGACCCCCTGGCCCCCCGTGCCTGGTTCCGTAGAGCGCGGCAAGCCTGTCTTTTGCCGCAGCAACACATCAGCCTTCCAGTGGATGCAGAAGGAGAAAGGGCCTCGCCTCTGCGGGTCAGGGAGCTGAAATCAAAGGAAAGCCTGTTTTCAGTAGAAGAAAAGGAAGCCAACACACAGAGAAAACCTAGGAGATGGAAACAAAGGCCCCTGGACCGAGCCGTGCCCACAGCCAGCTTCAGCCCAGGCATCTGACGTACATGAGCTAATCAGTTCCATTTGTAACCTAGGCTGAGTTGGGTGGGATCCCGTCCCTGGAAACCGCAGTCACACTGGCTAAAAACACTGCGTGGCCGGGGGGCTACAGGGGACGTTTAGAAAGGACGCAGCACAGCACAGTTCCCGCCCCGGACAGCGGCGCAGGAAGCCTGGAGCAGGACGGAGTGTCACTACCGGTCCCACCTGTATACCCAGACAAGTCCCCGGGACCTCCACGGCAACTTTCCATCTCACGCTCACGATTCGTGCGTAAGGACAAGAATCCCCACGGTCCCGATTCAGTAGAGGAGGAAATGCCTGATGCCCAGAAATCTCAAGTTACTAGTCTCGGAAAACCAAAATCATTAGCAACAGACCCAAACCCCGGCACAGTGTTCTCTTTTCCATCTCTGGAGCACTGAAGGCGTGGCCCTGGGAAAACCTGCCTGAGCTCATTCCATATGTTCACCACGGGAGCCGGCCACAGGAGCCACGGGGGAGCACCCCCGCCGGTCAGCCCCAGGCGTCCTGCTCTGGGTCACTGTGCTCCCAGTGCGCTGCGCTGAAGGTCATGGCGTTGCGGGGTCCCTGGGCCCACTTGGCCAGTGCCCGCGACCGCCTGCTTGCAGGAAGTGAAGGGCTGCAGAGATTAAATTTGTGTGAATCCAGTTGGACAATAAGGTCAAAATGTGTTCCATAGATTTACTGCTCTGCTTTCTTCAGCAGATCATGGATTTTTAAAATTCAGGAATTATATGGGGTGCCTGGTGGCTCAGCTGGTTAAGCGTCAGACTTTGGCTCAGGTTAAACTCAGAATCTTGAAGTTTGCGTGTTCAAGCCCCATACAGGCTCTCTGCTGTCAGCACAGATCCTGCTTCAGATCCTCTGTCCCCCTCTGTCTGCCCCCTCCCTGCTCTTGCTCTCTCTTTCAAAAATAAGCATTAAAAAGTAAATAATACAATAAAATATTCGGGAGCTCCGAGATCCACACAGGGCTAGAGCTTCAGGACTCACAGGACATGTAGCACTAACACAGCGGGGGTCACCAACGGGAAGGCAGGGACCCAGCAGTCGCCGCGTGCCCAAGGAGGCAGTGCAGATTCAGACCTCCATCCACAGCAAGGTCCGCCAGGGCCACACAGGCGCCCGCCTTGCCTCCCCCCACGCCACGGCCCTGCGCTCACCGTGAGCACCGACTTGCACAACGGAAGGTGCGTGAGAATCCATCCGTGCCCTCCCTCAGAAGAGGGTCTCCAAGTCAGAGGAGGGCAGTGCGTGCACCAGGCTTCCGGAAATGCCCGCAGAAGGCAAACGCAGGGGCGCCAGGTCAGTTGGGCCTCTGACTTCAGCTCAGATTATAATCTCCTGGCTCACATGTTCAAGTCCCACATCAGGCTCCATGCTGACAGCTCAGAGCCTGAAGCCTGCTTTCAATTCTGTGTCTCCCTCTGTCTCTGCCCCTCTCACCCCCATGCTCTCTCTTTCCAATATAAACATTAAAACATTTTTAATTTCAAAAAAAGAATTGGGGCACCTCGCAGGCTCACTTGACTGGGTGTCCAGCTTCGGCTCAGGTCATGATCTCGCAGTTCATGGGTTCACGCCCCGCATCTGGCTCTGTGCTGACAGCTCAGAGCCTGAAGCCTGCTTCAGATTCTGTGTCTCCCTCTCTGCCCCTCCCCTGCTCGCATTCTGTCTCTCTCTCAAAAACAAATACACAACACTTAGGGGAAAAATGCAAACTCAGAATCTGTTAAAATAGAAGCAACTGTCTTTCTTTGTGGGTCAAGACTCAGGAGTCACAGATTGAGCCACACATCCCGTGTGAGCATTGAGGTAACAGAATCACTGAGAGTCTGCAGATGCTAGCCCTAAATCGCAATTCTGAGCAGTATTTGGGTAAACCTGACCCTGTCGAAGTAAATCTGTTCTGGGCGTGCCCTGAAACAAAGCTGAGTGTCCCACCAATGAGGGAAAGCCGGAAAATGAGATCCCCTGTGCTAACTAAACCCCAGTTTTTCTCAATTGTTCTGTTAACTCCCCCAGCATTGGTAACTAGTGAACAGTCTCACTCACTGGCTCATTCCTTCCGCAGATACATGCTGACCGCCCACAACGCGGCAGGAAGTGCACGAGGCACCAGAAAGCACCGAGGAGCCCAGCTCGTGTCCGGCCCCCACCGCCTTCCGGGCCTGGTGAGGAAAGCGCTCCGGAGGCCGGGATAAGAGCTCTAACGGGATTACAGACCGCGGTAAGCGCCACGAAGGACACAGACACAGTGCTGAGCAGGACGGACCCGATTCCTACTCTGGGATGTGGGAAGAATCTTCTGAGAGATGGAATGTCGGCTGCGCCCTGAGAGGGGGAGCAGGGAGCCACAGAAGGCTGGAGACAGCAGCCAGCGGGAGGCCCTGGGCTGCAAACAAGCCCGACCAGTTCTAGAAACAGAAAGCGGAGCCCTGCGGGTCAGCAGGACCCGGCCATGTGCACCGAGCCACTCTGTCTCAGTTCCCACGGGGAGCCACTGACGGTGTGCGAGACCGTGCAGGGAAGGTGACTGGCGGGAACCGTGCTCGGTCCTGTGTTTTAGAAAGACTGCTTTGTGTCCTGCTGCACAAACACGGTTCGCTGAACTGCTATTAGACTGCTGCTATGCCTGCCAAAATCACTGCGTACAGGAAAGTGAACTAGACTTACGTGCATTCCTGTGAATACATCTCAAAAACACAATGTTGAATTTGTGAGGGTTTGCAGCTTGTTCGAAGATACTGTGCAACACCGTCCACGCACATCTTGCACGAGACGTAAATCCTGCAGGTTGTTTGTGGGATGCGAAAGGAAGAGGCAGGAATCCGGCATTGAGGTCACTGCCCAGGAAGGAAGGACCGGAAGCTTCTCCCAGCTGGGTGTCATTTGTTCTTATGGAAAATTTAAAGCACCGAGGACTAAGGATAACGTGTTAAGTCTTACTGGGATACATGTGTGTTTCCTTTTGTTACGTTGTTCACGGGGTTTGCGATAGTTCACAATTCAAGATGTCGGATGTTACTCTGTATGTTTAAGTGTCGAACAGTATTTATCAACTAATGAATCTGGCTTAGTACTGACCATTAATGGAAGCCATACAGCCTTAAACATAAGCAAGTAGATTTAATAAATAGATAGGAATAGTAACTTACTTTACTCCTAGTCCTGGAGTAGTCGATCAACTTATTCAGGATGCTTAAAGTTCCAGCAGAACTGAAATGAAGTGAACTTACATAAAAGCTCACATTTTGTAACTTTTAACGTTTTAAGCTCTTGGTTTTCTAAGAGAGAGCCTTGTCCAACATCGTACTGGAGTTTAATTAAAACCTCTGCAGGGCACCTGGGTGGCTCAGTTGAGCATCTGACTTCATCTCACGGTCTGTGGGTTTGAGCCCCACATCAGGCTCTGTGCTGACAGCTAGCTCAGAGCCTGGAGCCTGTCTTCAGATTCTGTGTCTCCCACTCTCTCTGACCCTCCCCTGATCGTGCTCTCTCTCTTTCTCAAAAATAAATGAAACATTAAAAAAAAAAAACTCTGCAGCGTCCCGGGAGCTGGGGGGCGCCTGGGGGGCTCAGGTGGCTGAGTGTCCCACTTCGGCTTAGGTCATGATCTCATGGTTAAGTTGGGGGCTTTGGACCCCATGACCAGCTCTGTGCTGACAGAGTGGAGCCTGCTTGGGATTCTCTCTCTCCCTTTTTCTCTCTCTGCCCCTCCCCTGCTCACACTCTATCTTTCAAAAATAAACATTAAAAAAGATTTTTTAGCCCAACTATGCAGAGTCCCAGCCCCGTGCCCTAGCATTACTGTCACCTGTTTATCTAGGCTGATCCAGGGTGATCTACATTGAAAATCAGGTAGAAACCCTTCTCTCCAACTTCTGCCCTGGCTTGGCTAAGATGTAACACGGTCCCTCCCTCCTCCTGCACCTGCACCGCCAAAACATCCAGAAACATCCTCAAAGAGAGGATGTTATTTCACTTGTACTTCCTCGTCAGGCACGGCAGTTCCCGAATGGTGAGTGTGGCTTGCTGTGGGTCCAGAGGATGCCTGCGGTGTGGACGGCCATGAAAGAGGGGACTGAACAGGGAGGGAGGGCAGATGAAATGCTCTTTTCTCTTCCTGATATTTTATTATTTTTTATTTTTTTAATGTTTTATTTATTTTTGATACAGAGAGAGACAGAGCATGAGAGGGGGAAGGGCAGAGAGAGAGAAGGAGACACAGAACCGAAAGCAGGCTCCAGGCTCTGAACTAGCTGTCAGCACAGAGTCTGACGTGGGGCTTGAACCCACAAATGTGAGATCTGACCTGAGCTGAAGCCAGAGGCTTAACCGACTGAGCCACCCAGGCGCCCCTCTCTTCCTGATATTTTAGCTGCTGCGTTGAAGGAGAAATCAGGACAAACAGTCTGACAAGTCTGAGTTCAGAGTGTGAGCGGGAGGACCACTGGGCGGCCCGGAACCGGCCAGGAGCGAGTTCGGACGCAGAGCTGGAAGCTGTGTCGACCGCTCCCCCGGGAGGGAACCTGAGCAGCCGCGGTGCTGCCCTCGGCCGTCCTGCAGGCTCTGAGCATCGGACTAAGTAGCTTCTAGATGAGAGTCACCAACGTCTTTGTTTTGTCCCTGTGAGCGTGACCCAGCGCGAGGGGCGCTCAGGGCAAGAGAGTCCACGAAGGTGGTGATTTCAGAAAAAAACAAATGGTCCCACTTTGCAATCACGGAAAACAGTAAGACATCGGGCTGCCTGGGGACACTGTGGCTTCGGTGTGTGACCAGGAGGCACCGGGCAGCGTCCCCCGAGGGCCGTCTGGTGTCGGGAATTCGGGAGGGCGTGGAGAGCTGCTGTGTGTCAGGGGTGGACAGAGGCCATCAGACCAGCGGCGGGGAGCCTCCCGGCACAGAGTCCCACACGGCTCTGTGTCCTCGTGCTGCGACGACAGCACTTCCCAGCAGGGGACAGCCTCTCACGAAGGAGCCCAGGCCACACCACACACAGGGCGCTCCTTCTCCTGACACGTAGCCTGTGTTCTGCCGCCACCCGTCTGTGTGGGGGTCTCTGCATGCCGCCCAGCCCCCCACGGCCCAGCCCCCAGCGACAGGAGCTCCTGAAAAGGGCTTCAGGCTTTTAGAGATGTTTCTGTAGACGCAGGACATAGTGTGGATGCCTTCTAAGCAGAACACAGCCTCATCACACCGCCACCACCATCCGCCTCCACCCGAAGCATGCAGGACCTTCTGAAAGCAGGCGGGGGGCGGGGGGGCAGCTGCCGGCCACACGGGGCTCACACGGCCTCCCGCCCGGCCACCTCAGCAGAGCCTTGCCCGCACATCCAAGGTGCCCGGCCACGCGACGGAAACCCCACCCTGGAGCACCAGGGTTCCGGGGACAAGGACTTCCCAGAGCATTCCTATTTGCAAAGTGTCAGGATCCCAGACAAGGAATCTTACCAGTAAACGCCATTCTGTTCATACACCACCGTTAAAAGCTATGCTCTTGAAGTTTCCAAGCATTTGTGAAAGTGCCTCGACCACAGGGTTGACTTTAAAGACCAAGATCACAAGGCAGCACGTGCCATTTAAAAATGGAGCTGTGTGTGTGCACGTGTGCCCACAGGGGAAACACAGACACTGAAATACCAAAAAGCCTAAAAGGCTCGTTCGTGGTAAGATGATGTGTGACTTGTCTTTTCATGTTTGCTGTCTTCCAACTACCTATCCTAATAGGCGCTCTGGGAATCAGAGACATTACTGTACACGCACACCTCTCTATGCACAGTTGTGTGCGTATGCACGCCTGTGTGCACACTTCTGTGAGTGTGTGTGTGTGTGTGTGTGTGTACAACATAAACCAGCACCGACTCTGGAGGGGCCCCAAGAGGAAGGGCCCTCGGTGAAGAGTTCAGTTTCAGCGGGACCCACACAGGCACGTGAGGGCCAGGCCTCAGGCACAGAGCCCTGAATAGAAACATCACTTCCAAAAGTCGCCTTCGGCTAAATCCTGGGCCTGCATTAGGCTGCAGGTGTGCAAGGAAGCACGCCCGCACAGAGCCCGCCGGCCCCGGTCCCCCAGGCGCCCTGCCTGTCATGTAAACAGGAGGGACAGAGGCCAGAGGAGCCCAGTGACCACTCCAGGCCACACGGCGAGTCGGCTCTGGTGCGGACCTGGACCCGCCATGCGGGCGTGCCTGTCTCACTGCCGGCGCTCTCTCGGCTCCAGGCGTGCGGACAGTAGCCTAGAGCCCAGCCACGTGTACAGGCTCCTACAGAGCCCACGGCACCACGGGAGGCAGGCCACGCGGCCAGCGGCCACTGCCGAGGCCGGTGCCGCGGGGAACCGGTGGTGAGAAGACAGTGGGAAAAGCCGCCGTGTCTCTGGGCCTCGTCCGTCTGCCGCCTGCGGCTGTGGGGGGCTCCCCGGGCGGGCCGGTGCCTCTCCGCTCACACTCCCGTGTCGGCAGAGCCCAAGGCGCCACAGAGCCATCACCCAGGGCCACACCAAGCAGCATCAGACTCGGGGCCGCGGTCTCCCCCAGGCCTTGGGGCTGTGCATGGGGACCCACTGCAGGTGCCTGGAGTTCATTCGGCGTCCCCACTCCTGCTTCATAAACTGGGCCTCTTCCTCCCATCCCAGTGTTTCTCCTCAAAATATCCAGGGGGCGTCCGCCTTCAGCTCAGGTCCTGATCTCACAGTCCAAGGGTTCGAGCTCCACATCGGGCTCTGTGCCGACAGCTCAGAGCCTGGAGCCTGTGTCTCCCTCTCTCTCTGACCCTCCTGTGCTTGCACTCACTCTCTCGAAAATAAACATTTAAAAAATTATTTAAAAAAGTAACCAACCTTATGTAAAATCTCCTTTATAAATACCAAGAAGTGCTTGCGTTAAAAATGATGCAAGCAGTGACGTCTGCCTGCGTGAAGGAATTGAAGAGAATTGTTCTTTACATCTCGGCTTCGAGATCAACATGACAACACATGTGGCTAAAATTACCGAGCCCCATTTCCGTTCTCAGTCCCAGAGGGGCTCCCACCAACGCCTGGGACTGTGCACCGGCGGGCGCCCCGTGCGACGGGCCGGTCCCCGCGAGAGGCTGCGGCAGAAACGCGGCACATGCGCAATCGCGTCCCGGGACAGGGCTCCGCAGCGGCCGTCCGGCCCTCCTCTCTGCCCGCGACCTCGCGCCCACCGACAAGACGGGAGCACAGTCCTTCCGGCAGAGATGCAGCCGCCCACCGCCCCAGCCCCGTCGGGCCGGCTTCCCTCTCAGAGGCACGCGCTCCTTTGGGGCACTGAGAAACACCCACGGAACGCCAGGCACGGACCACAGCGAACAGGCAGCGAAGAATCCTGGCTCACAGGCTCCCCCTGAGCGGGGACGCCCCGACCTCGTGCGTCAGCCCCCCAAGCCCATCGGGTGCCACCCCACACAGGGCGGGCACAGGACGGCTTTCCTGGGGCTTCTGGTCCAGGGAGGCAAGATGGCCCCCTGGCCCATCTCCACTGACGGAGTGACTGATCACAGATGGGGGACCACTGAGGGTCGGCCTCCCCAGCACGTGCAGGGTCACTTCCCCGAGGAAGGCAGGGGTACCTGGGGGAATGGGAGAGAGGACTTGACAGGAGGACAGAAGACGCGGTCCCCATGTACAAGCTGTAAGATGGGCACGGGGGCACCGAGGGAGCTGCCAGGCCAGCGGGTGGCCGGAGCTGCAGCCCTGTGCCCCAGCCTGCCCCACGCTGCCCTCCCAGGGTGATGCTGACCCCCCGGCGTCCTCTCGATCTGAAGTGGCCACGGGAAGGGAGGCCGCGTGGGAAATGGCCGGTGCTGGCGCTCGTCCTTGTGAGACCACACCCTGGATTCCGGTGCCCACGTGGAGGGAGGCGGGACACTGGAGCCATAAGAGACGACGCAGTGCCCACCGTCAGGGTGCCGCAGCCCGGGGTCAGGAAGGGCGTGTGCGCCTGGGGAGAACCCGCTCGCATTTCCCTCACTGAGCGAGGCCCAGGGAGCCGTCCCTGCAAGTCTCTGCCGGCTGTGACCAAAGTAACCCGTTGTTTCCCGCAGGACCTCTGGGATGACTGGGTGTGCACCCACCTGGGCGGTCGGAAGGGCGTCCAGCCTCGGTGAGCAGACGCCTGGCAGCCGCGGGGCCTGGAGGGAGGCAGGGCCCCTGCCCGAGGCCCCGCGCTGGGGCGGCAGGGGGGCTAACGGTCCACCAGCCTCCCCGAGCTGACTGCCACGCTGCTCACGTTCTCTCAGCAGCTTGATGAAATGAGAGGCGACGCGGCGGAGGGAGGAAGTCCGCAGGTCCCTGGTGACCCAGGACCAAATCAATACAAAGGGACGAGGGCTTGCTGGAGGCGGGGGTCAAAAATAAAACTGGCCTTCGGGCACCTGGGTGACTCGGTCAGTTAAGTGGCTGACTTCTGCTCAGGTCATGATCTCACAGTCTGTGAGTTCAAGCCCCGCATCGGGCTCTGTGCTGACAGCTCAGAGCCTGGAGCCTGCTTCCGATTCTGTGTCTCCCTCTCTGTCTGCCCCTCCCCTACTTGTGCTCTGTCTCTGTTTCTCTCTCAAAACTAAAAACTATCAAATAAATAAATAAATAAAACCGGCCCCTTTCCCAGCCTCTCCAAGAATGTCCGATTAAGGAGCTTCAGCGCAAGGAGCAAACCCGGGGTGCAGACCCTTTGCAGAGGCCTCACAGATGTCGGACGGGGCCCCTCAGTGTCTCACAGACAGGAGTCACTGAGGTGTCCGAGGGCATGCCTCGTGGACCCGACAGTGTAGCTTTTAGGGATTTCAGGGACTTTTTTCAGGGCAGCCCTGCAGGAGGTCCAGGGGGGCAAGGACTCACGCCAGTGATGTCTGTGAGTGCAGCTCCTGACAAATGGACGCATCCCACAGGCCACAGAAAGCCCGCGTGCGCGTCCGTGGGAGGTGGTGCAGGAAGGGGTGCCACCAGCCCGGGCCCGGGACGGGACAGCACACGGTGAGAACCGGAAGTGGGCTGAGAAAGCCGTCAGCTGCAGACGCCAGGCATTTCTTACAGCAAAGAAAGGAGGACTTGGAAGGTGGTGCCAAGAATCCGGAAGGCAGAGCCAAGAGTAATGGAAAAACCATCCTCAGGAATTAGAATCCAGCCCTTTCCAGGAACTGCCAGCTGGGGCCGGACCGCAGCGCAGGACGCCAGGGGCCAGGGCTACGCCTCCCACCCCAGCTCTGGAACAGGGGGTCCGAGGGCCACGTCCACGTGTCCACACGGCTGGGCCCCGGGCCACAGACCCTCCTTGCTCTGTAACAGGGGGTGCAAGGGTCATTTCCATGTGTCCATGCGGCTGGGCCCCGGGCCACAGATGCTCCTCGCTCTGAAACAGGGGTGCGAGGGCCACGTCCACGTGTCCACGCAGCTGGACCTGGGGATGTAGACACTCTCTCAAGCACCCATCTATGTGTCGCTGGGCAGGCACCGTTTAGAGGGGATTGTCATTGAAGCTGGTGGACTTGGCTAAGGCAGACGCCCCTTCCTGACTCAGGGGTGCCGCATCCAATCAGTCGAAGGCTCGGGGCATAAAGTTCCCCAGGACAAAAGAATCCTGTCCCCGGATGGCCCTCAGGCTGCAGCGGCGGCTCCCACTCTTCTGGGCCCCCTGCCCGGCAGCCTCACCCCCACCAGCCCCACACCCACTGGAGTCCAGGCCGCAGCAGAAACAACCCTGACTCTGGGCAAGTACAAGCATCCTGCTGCTTGCAACCCAGGGCCCAAGGCACCTGCCCCACGGGCACCTGCCACGCACATCCCATGGGGCAGGTAGCTTGCCCCTGGCCGCATGGGTCTCCGCATGAAGAGTGTGCTGAGGGAGCTGAACTCCGGGACCAGCACCCAGGACAGCGCCCGCACACCTGGGCCTGATTTCAGGGACGGACCTGGAGCGGAGCCTGGTGTCACGCCGGGATGAGATCTGCGGACTCGATGCAGGAGTCGTGACACAGCACGTGGGACGAACAGAAAGTTAGGCGGACGTTGTTTTCCAAAGATGGACCCGTGGGCGTTTCCCATCCAGCACGTTCTCACCGGGTGAGAGGACACTCCGCCACGGGAGGTGAGGTCCACGTCCGTCCCTTCGACTCCGGGCAGGCCGCAAACGGCCGTGAAGGGACACAGTGTGACGTCCAAGCCTGGTCTGCTCTCCGCCCTCAGGACACCGTCCTTAGGGGCCGCACCTCGACGTGGAGGAAGTCCAGCGCACTGAGGTGGCCGGGCCAGCCCCGCCCGCCCGCGGCCACCATGTTCCGCATCACACGCGGAGCCCCCTCCCACTGCAGGTCTGTAAGCAGAACCTTCCTGTTTAATGCCGCTCTATGCCCACTGGCGTTGCTACACAAAAATATCCAAAATGACACATACTTATTTCTCCCAGTCCTGGAGGCTGGGAAGGCCCAGATCCGGGAGCCAGTGCCGTCCGGGCGGCCGGCTTCTCCCTGTCCTCACGTGGCTGAGTGAGACTCCCGTCTCTTCTAGCAAGCGCACGAGCCCTTCATGCGGGCTCCACCCTCACCAGCTGCTCTCCCCTAGGTCCCCCTCCAAACTACTGCATTGGGGGGCAGGGTTTCTTATGCGGCGGCCGCAAAGCCTGTGGGGGACTTGGGGGACAGAGTAACTGGGGTCATGTGATGCAGACGAAGACTCTGCGTTACCTCTGACAGCAGGAAGCCACTGACAGCCCGACACGGTGAGGTCTGTGCTTGTAAATGACATTCTGAGCACCGTGGGACAGACTGACCAGAGGGGACAAGAAGGACGTGCAGAGCTCAGATGAGGGGCAGCAGCCACAGTAACAGCAAGAGAGGACGGTGGCTCAAAGGTGGCAGGTTCAGCATTCACACTCTCGAAGGACCCCCCAGTCTAAGACTCCAAAATGCAACAGTAACGGTGGCATTCATGCCGGCACTGTGCTTATGAAACACTGCGTCCACACCATCTTATTTAGCGATTTCCCTTCATGATCCAGTAGATATCAGCTCCGCAAAGCTAATCCACGTCCTACTCCATCAAGCCCTAAACTATAAAGCCCCACAATTTACATAAAGGAAATATCACAATTAATTTTATAACAGAATTATATGAAGTTACAAATTACGACTCTCTGCACAAGGTGCTCCTCCCTGGCCTTCCTTCAGGTCTCCAGCGTGCCCTAGGCCTCACCACAGGGCCTTTGCACACGATTTCCCCTGGGCCTCCCCGCACCATCCCCCTTTGCCACTTCCTATCTTTCAGATCTCAGCGTTTCCTCGTTACATGCTTTCACAGTTTCTGAAGGAAAGTTTCTCCTTTCCTTCAGAATACTTGTCTCGGCCTGTCACTATGCATGAATTTACAGTTCTATGTTTACTGCTTTGATTAGAGTCTGGGCTGCAAGGGGTGGGGACTGGGCCTACTTCACTCATCACAGTACTCCCAGCCCCTAGAACTGTGCCTGACCCACGGAAGGTACCCCATAAATATTCGTGAAAGAAGGAAATTAATTTTTAATTGGCCAAACATTGCCCAGGACACAGCACGGCTTCCATTTCCAGGGCACTGTTTACTTTCATATCCTTTCTAGCAGGAACGAGGTTCTTGGCAAAGGATGAACTCCTAGAAGTTTTTATTTTATTCCAGAACTGATTGCTGCTCTTTGTGGACTACTTTGCAAATATGTGCTGGGCGCCAACACTGTAATTTTAGCATAATTGCAATAATTGCAAGAGAAAAGCCCCAGTCGGGGCTCTGGTGGAGACAATGACCCGCTGAACTCCAGAGAAGGGCAGGTATTACCCCGAGTCACGAGGGGAAGACGTGCGAAATGACCGGGGGCTTTCCGCCCTGCAAGTGGGTGGCATCACAAGGCACCCCTATAGCCCGCTGAAGGGACGGTCCTCTCGGGTCACGAAGCTCAGAGGCTGGGAGGCCCGGGGGCAGCAGAGCTGCCTAAGTGAGTCCAGATTGCCTGCAAAGCTGTTATTACCGAGCAGTTTATGCTGCTGGCATTTAGAAAACAACAGAAATACGATTCCAGACGGAGGCGTTCGGAGCTTGGAGAGTCTGGTTTTCCCGTAGGGAAACGAAGACCCCCAAGGGGTGCCCTACACCGGGGCTTCTCCCCCCACTGCCAAGGCTGCCGCTCGTGTTGGGACCTACACGAGTGAAATCAGAAGCAGCGGGGACTGTGTACAAAGATGCTCAGAGATGAGGCTGGGGCCTCCCCACTCTTCCAGAGCCTTCTATCCTCCCGCTAACAGAGTGCTCTGAGAGTCAAGGTTGGGCCTTCCGTGAAGGAACGCCCGATAGCAGAAAGGCCGGAGGACCACAGGCGAAATCTCCCGCTTGCATGCGGTCCCAGGCTGATACCTGCAACAGTGAGCTATTTTTTTCTCTCTCCCAAACCAAGATTGCTTTAAATACAAGCAAAATCTTAAAACTTTGCTCATTCTGTTCTAATTATGTTATCAGCAATGTCCGTACAATAGACACTAAAGGCTCCAAAGGCTTGTTATCACATTAAAATTTTTGCTTAGTTATCCCCAGAAGAGAAACTCAAAATGCCAATTACCATAAATTTGTAGGCAATGGCTGTCCCTGGCACAAATCTGGGGGGGGCAGCCAGCTCCTGTGGTTTTGGGGTGTGGAGAGGAGCATTCTAATAACAGGACGCCATTAACTCAGGATAAAAGGCTCAAGGGCAAAGCTGGCATCCATTAGGAGCTCCTAATTAGAGCCAGTAACTGCTATTCAATGAGATGGAGGGAGGTGCCCAGGGAACATGCCGGGAACAGAGCGCACTCCGCGTTCCCTCGGTACTTACGGGGGATGGACAGGGATTCAGGAGCTGATGTTCAAGCCTTTGGTGGTCTGAGTACAAATGCAGGGTATCAATTGTTTTTTCTTTTCTCTTAAAATAGATATGGGGGGTCGAAGTTACAGAATATGGTTTTGTAGGAAACTAAGAGGTGCTGGAATTATTCAAAACCTTCCTTGTTTAAAGTCACAGGAGCCACACACCCCCTCCCCCCCGAGCTAGCCCCCTCCCCCAGACCTGCCAGGTCTGCGCGGGAGGCTGGGGGTCCCCAGCACGCGCGGGGGCTGCGGAGCCTGAAGCGTGGCTGGCATTCCAAGTCCCCTCCAGAGGGAGAGCGGTGACGCGCACCGGGTCTTCCGCGGTGGCTCCCTGTAGTGCCCCCACCGCATCGTGATGTCGGGCACGTTCGCACAGGCCACCAGCGCTGGCACGGGGCTGCCCGGCCCGGTCTGGGGCACTGGCTCCGGGAGAAGGGAGCCCAGGTCCGCCCACGAGGCGCGAGCAACCACGGGCTGCAGCGGAGGAGTGCGACCCGGGGGCCTGGCGGGGGAGGGGGGTCTCGGGGTCCCGACCTGCGGCCAGAAGGCTCAGAGCGGCCAAGGGAGGAGAGATGGCGGGGCGCGTCCCTCTGCTCCCCGGGACCCCACTCCGGGAGGGGCCTCTCATCCGCTTCCGGGGGCCCCTCGAGTTGGGCGCCGCGCAAAGGCCCTGAGAAAGCGGGGATCCCCGGCCGCGCCGGCAGCGAACGTGGCCA
>NC_043700.1:1441275-1442279 GCF_006229205.1 Suricata suricatta | reverse complement strand
TGAGGTACAGGGGTGCTGGTGCATGGTGTGCATGCAGAGAGAGCCCTGCACACCTGCTCTAGGTCGGTAAGTGATGGAGGAGTTATTTTTATGTTTTTCTGCTCATCAAAAAATAATTGCTTTTTTTTTCTGTGGTGCCAGGTGTGTGGGAGTCCTGTCCAGGGTCCCGTTCAGCGGTTCTCAGCCAGGCCAGGAGTGATGCCGGACGCCCCACGCACACGTGGACCCGGTGGACGGTTCTGAGGCCAGGACACCGGGGCTTCGTGTTCTCCGTCTCCAGAGAAGCTCAGTTGCTTGATTTCCTTTTTTTGATGTGAACATTCGGGATTCCTGCTCTGTCCCCAGATGTCTCCGTCTTACAGCGTCTGCCTGACTTCAGCGCTATTCTAGGCAAGTGCGGCGAGGGCAGTCCAGATTTACACTCATGGCAAATCTGGGCTTGGTCTCCGCGTAGTCAGAGACTCCCGACTGCCTCCACTACCGAACTCCTCAGGGGACAGAACCGCCTTAGGCAGGGACCCAGCGCCTGGGGTGTGTGGATCCCTAGGGGCCACGGCGGACCGTCGGGGGCTCTGCATTTCCAGGAAGCATACGCAAACTGTGTGCGTGTCCGCGGTCCCCTCGAGAAAGCTCGAGCGTTCATTCTGCCAAAGGTGGCAGCCAGAAGATTATCTGGAGCCACTGTCCCGGTTTGGTCAGCATCCCGACACTTCTTTCAGCTTTCAAGACATGCAGACAAGGGGCTGAGAACACAAGCTCCGAAATTCAGAGGGCGGCTTCACCGCTTCGGTTTGCTGGACGTCCGGCTTCGTGCTAGGCACCTCTCTGAGCCTCCATTATGTCACCTGTAAAAGGGACTTACTAGTTACTGCCTCACGAGGTTGGTAGGATTTAAACCAAATAACAGATGAAGGTCTTAGTTCAGTGGCCGGCCTGTGGTCGGGGCAGCTGTCCCCGGGGAAGGCACTCTCCCCTGGACTCCTGTCTCCACCGGGCCATCCTGC
>NC_043700.1:1435642-1441175 GCF_006229205.1 Suricata suricatta | reverse complement strand
CCGCCGCCGGGCGGGAGCGCGAGCCCGCGCCGCCGCGAGTCCCGGCTCCGGGGAGAGGGTTGCGGCTCCGAGCGGGGCCCCCTCCGCGCGCCCGGCCCGCCCGCCGCTCGCTTAACCCTTTCCAGCCCCGGGGGTTCCCGCGGAGCCGCCGGCTGCGGGCGTCTAGGCCGGCGCCACGCGTTCCCACGGCCGAGGCCGGGCCCCAGCTGCGCGTCGCCTTAGCGTGTTCGAAGCCCCCGGCCACCCCGCCAGAAGCCAAGCGCCCGTTCCCGCCGGCGCGTAAGGGTCTCCGGCCCGGACCGCACTCTTTTGTGTCCTGCTTCCCCTCCCCGCCCCTCCTCTACAAACCCGTGCGACATTTTGCAGTGTTTACATGTTTGCAAAATTGGGGGCGATGCGTTGTTGACATATTTAGTGGTTAAAAACCTACTGCCTACCTCCTTACAGATTCCAGGATAAAAGAGAAAAACGTTCCAAGCACTAGAGGAAAATTGAACTTTGTCCTGTCTCAAAGTGTGGCCTCAAGCATCTCCTGCCCCCTGCAGATGGGACGTGGTGTAGGGCCTCGGGACCCCTCTGGACCTCACCGAGAACGAGAACGTGGAGAGTGAACTCCCCAAAGCCCGGCCGTGGACGAGGAGGTCCAGTCCTCCGACCTCCGCCGCTTTTCATTCCTGCATACAGCTGCTTCCTGCCCAGTTCAGTTCTAATTACGCCTGGACCCCTGATGGCGAATGCTGTTTTTAAAGGTTTTGTGCAAAGATTACGATGATTACATTTCCAGAGGCACAGAGAGCCTCAGACTTTTTTCAAATTTTGCTTTTGACAATCTTTGCCGGTTTCATACTCTGCGAGGCGTTTGGATTTCAGCACCGGAGCTGATACCTGAGAACATCCTTAAAAAATATTGTCATTCATTTGCCAAGTGGAATTCTTTACATCGGGATTTGGATCAAAGGGAGCCGAAACCAAGCCAACTATTGGGATATATATATTTTTTTTAAGTTATCAGTTAACTATACCCGAAGAAGATTTTTTGGGGCTGAAATCATTCCCTTCATGCTCCGTTTTTATTTCATTCTATTTACTCCAAAAATATTCCAAAATCTACTGGGATCTCTTTTAACGAATGTCTGTTCACCTGCACACAGACACTGTGCATCACATCGTCCAGTACCACAGGCTTAGAGATGTCTGGAGTCGGGTTTTCAATGTACTTCCCAGCAATGCCTCCAGCCCTCACCCCCATTCTTTCAAGAGAGACTAGGCTGACCCGCAGATCCTTAGCCTCATCTGCCTTCCGTACCCACTTTTGTGGATTAGCATCCAGGGGCCACTAAGCTTTCCCCAACCGCAGGCGGAGTCCTGGCCTATCTTCTCTACCATTCTGCAAACTTCCAGAGATCGGGTAAAACATCGCATTTAACTTTTCTTCCCACTGGAGTTTACAATGCTTGCCGTATACTAGGTTCTCAGTAAATGTGTATGAATGAACGAAAAACTAAATGAATTAACTTAAAATATTCATCCAACTCATACACCATCTGGTAGATAAGGTGTGCGGGAAGCCCCATCCATTTTCAGGCTTTACATGTTTTATTTTTAAAAATGTGCTGTGGTCCCAGTATAGCCAATGGGAAATGCAAGGGAATAATCCACTCATTTAATTAGGAATTCATCCAAACTACAGGGACATCCAAAGGGCTGGAAATCGAACATGGCATATAGTAACATCCAGAAGAAGAAGGACTTCTTTTAAGCATTAAATAACATCTATTTTAACAGTACTTCAAAAATAATGTTATCATACTATTTTAAATTTTCCACTAATCATGCATGGTGCACTTGAAGAAATGTATAAATATATCCCTGTACAGAGCTGTGTGAGGCAGAAATGAAAATGGAAGTGAAACTCAGAGCCGCCCTGGGTAAGAGGGTATACGGCCCCCTAATAAATGCAGGGTCTCCTGGCCTGGCACCGGGCTTAGGGGAGTCTGAACCCCATTTTGAAGCTGCCGGGAGAAAAGCAGACACCACAGCTTTGGAATTCAACAGATGGGATTTCAAACACCAGGTTCACCATTTCTCAGTCTTAAGATTTGAACAAGACACCTAGCCTCTCTGTGCTCCTCTGTCCTGTTCTGTCAGTCAGGGGTACACCGCGCCCTCCCGCGGGGACTAACCAAGGTGAGGCGTGCAAGGCACTTAGCGCTGTGGGGCTTAACTCCAGCCGGAGGACACCCCACGCGTCCCCGTGGCTGTCGCTGCCCCTCTGGCCGCCTGTCGGCAGATACTTCCTGCCCTCCCGGTCCTGTGCTTCTGCACATGGTCTTCTCACAGAGCTTGCAGTGCCTCCATGCAGAGGGACAGGTGGCCGTCGGCCTGGCATCGTGCTGAGCCGCCGGGGGTGCTGGATGCCGGCTTTCCGCCTGTGCCGCTACAGGGAGCAGACAATTTCCCCGAAGCGTTTAGTAGCCCGTGAGAGGTTATGCACTCCGGTCTTCAAAAAAAAAAAAGCAATTAAATTCCAATCGCTGTCAGGAATGGTTCCGATTGCTACAACTGGCATGAAAAATTAGACTATCTGTGGTTTGGTGTGGAAACAAGTCCCCGGTTCGTTTAAAACCTCGGCCCCTGTGCACAAACGTGACACCCTCCCTGCGCAGAGCCCCTGAAACCCCGTCCCCACGGGACCGCCCCCTTCGGCTCCTCGGCCTCGGGTGCGTCTGCAGCGCCGTGTAGGATATTCTGTCAGTGCGCTTAGTACTTTCCTCGTGCCGCGTGTTCCCAGGCGTCTAGTGAGCCAGTGCCTGGGAATGTTGCACTCAGAGAAGAGGGTGCAAAGGCCCCTGAAGTACCGTTGACGATCAGCTATTCATTGGCTATATAGTGACGGCGTCCTTGTGGTGTCACGGCAAACGTTTCATGTCACAGGAGAGCACCTCCGCGGTCCTGATCCGGACGGGACAACGGAGACCGTCCCGTGGCCGCACACCGCAGGGCCGCGCTGTGGTCAGATGGAGTTGTGCTGAGCGCTGCTGGAGCAGCGCCCGGCTCCCTGGGTGGCCGCCACCAGGAGGCCGCTAGCTCCGGTCTGGGGAGTCAGGACCGCGGCCGACAATGGCCAGGAGGTGTATCAGTGCCGATTCTGGGCAGCCGTCTTTTGGAAGAGACATACAAGTGAAACAGTTATTTTTAAATATTTTCAAGGCATGGGTGTGTTCATCATGTTAGAGCAAGTTATGTACAACCAAACAGGATCTCCCACAAGTCTGTGTAAGCGTGTGCACGGCTCCAGGAAGCGCACAGGTGTGGACGCCCGGGTACGCAGACCCTGACGAGCAGAACTCTCAAGAGTCCTTGGGACATGCGCGTGCGGCTAATCGTGCCAACCCGGACCCTCTGCACGTTCACAGTCACACATGAGCAGGTCCCATCTTCAGAGTAAAACTCAAGGAGTCTAACGAGCACAAAAGCCACCCTTCGTGTAAGGGAATCTATCTGTTAAAAATAAAATCGGTTTCCCAGTACATCTCACATGGATTTCCACCCCAAGCCCAAAATACTTTGTGCCACGACTGAAGGGTTCGCTTTGCCAGCTGAAGCTGCCCAATGCACGGCGTCTCTTCCAAGTGCGTGAGTCACCCAGAGAGACAGGGCGGGGCGGGTGTCACCCAGAGAGACAGGGCGGGGCGGGTGTTGGCCGTTCGACCCAGGGGATGGGTCCTGCCCGGCACTCCTACCGCACACAGTATACCTGGAGGAACTTTCCAGAAGGGACCCCAGGCCGCTGGCCCACTGCTCTGGCAGGTTAGGGCCAGGATGGGAGTGGTCTCGCTGATCAGGCAGCACAGTGGACAAGCCCACTGCAGGTGTGGGCGCTGCAGGAGCTGGGTGCCCGCAGGCCTCTACAGCCACACCGGGAAGGCAGCCCGGCCGGGATGCCGGCCGTCCTCGGATCAGTCTCCTCTGCACCTCCTCGGGCACAACACAAAGTTCGTGGGGCGCCTGCTGGCTCGGTCAGTTAAGCGGCAGACTCTTAAACTTGGCTCAAGGTCATGATCTCACGGTTTATGGGTTCAGGCCCACATCAAGCTCCTTGCTGACAGCTCAGAGCCTGGAGCCTGCTTCAGAGTGTGTCTCCCTCTCTCTCTGCCCCTCCCCTGCCCACGTTCTGTCTCTCTGTCTCTCAAAAATAAACAAACATTAAAAATAAGAGAATGTTAGCAATGCCGTAGATGATGTGCAAGGTTAAATAAGACAAAAACCCAAATCAAAATGTAAGCACCACGTAATTGCCTCCCCACTGATAACGCAGGCACTCCAAAATCGTTTTTTCAAGTCTTTTCACATAGTAAAGGTCTAATTAGTAAATCCTCGAAGTATAAACTAAATAAGGACACCTTATCCATTAACCCCAACTTAAAGGTTCTTATGGATTAAGCTGTGTCCCCTCCCCCATCAAGGACTGTTGGAGTCCTGGCCCCAGAGTGTGACCCTATTTGGAGATGGGGCACCGAGTTAGAATGAGTCCGTTGGGGTGGGCCCTAACCAACACGAGCGTGTCCTTCCAAAAGGAGCCTCCATCACAGGACGGGCACAGAGGGAGGCAGAGTGAAGACAGACACAGAGGAGGGACAATCCAGCCACAGCCGAGGACGCTGGTGCGCACCCGCCGGCAGACGCGAGGCTGCGTGTCCGCTGCCTCCCCCTCCCCCAGACCTCATGCAGCTCTGGGACCGGCCTTTTCAAAATACAACACAATGAACGGGTAGACAAAGGAGCCATTGGAAAGGACACGACACACGAACAGTGGCCTCCTCGGGAGGCGGTCAGCGGGCACACGGGCGTTCTGTCCGAGGCCACCCGCGTTTCTGCCCCGCATGCGGTTTGGGGACAGCTGGGGACCCGGCAGCGGCCGGCGGGAGGAGCAGCCCGGGCTCCAGCACACACGCCCTGCCGCTCCACTGGCCGTCCCGACGACATCTCACCGTGGGACTGGGCGATGCGCTGCAGAGACTGGCTTGGGGGGACGTTTGGAAGTGGGCTCTGAACTATTCCCAATATATACACAGACTCTGGGGCGCCCGGCGGACCCTTGCTTCCAGCTCAGGTCATGATCTCAGGGTTTGCGAGCTCTAGCCCCAGGTCGGGCCTGCTTGGGATTCTCTCTCCCTCTCTCTCTGCCCCTCCCCCACTTGCTCTCCCTCAAGATAAACAAACATTAACAATCTGTAGGTATGTACACAGAATCTAGCAGCGGCCAGGCGAGCAGACGGACCCCTTCCCAGCTCTCTGGAGTGCAGCCGACGGGAAAGCTCCCCTGAAAAACCGCAAAGCCGAGGGCCTGGGTGAAGGCCAGGCCTTTTGGGGCACGGGGACGCTCGGTTTTGTGTGTACAGAGTGCCCCCAGCTGCTGTGCTTAGTGCCCCTGCTCTGGGAAGCAGGCTGAGGCCTTGGCAGGAGGAAGGGCCCCCTGCAGCTGCTAGGAGGGGACCCACGGCCACTACCTCTGGACGACCACCCCCCCCCC
>NC_043700.1:1434537-1435542 GCF_006229205.1 Suricata suricatta | reverse complement strand
GCAGGATGGCCCGGTGGAGACAGGAGTCCAGGGGAGAGTGCCTTCCCCGGGGACAGCTGCCCCGACCACAGGCCGGCCACTGAACTAAGACCTTCATCTGTTATTTGGTTTAAATCCTACCAACCTCGTGAGGCAGTAACTAGTAAGTCCCTTTTACAGGTGACATAATGGAGGCTCAGAGAGGTACCTAGCACGAAGCCGGACGTCCAGCAAACCGAAGCGGTGAAGCCGCCCTCTGAATTTCGGAGCTTGTGTTCTCAGCCCCTTGTCTGCATGTCTTGAAAGCTGAAAGAAGTGTCGGGATGCTGACCAAACCGGGACAGTGGCTCCAGATAATCTTCTGGCTGCCACCTTTGGCAGAATGAACGCTCGAGCTTTCTCGAGGGGACCGCGGACACGCACACAGGTTGCGTATGCTTCCTGGAAATGCAGAGCCCCCGACGGTCCGCCGTGGCCCCTAGGGATCCACACACCCCAGGCGCTGGGTCCCTGCCTAAGGCGGTTCTGTCCCCTGAGGAGTTCGGTAGTGGAGGCAGGCGGGAGCCTCTGACTACGCGGAGACCAAGCCCAGATTTGCCATGAGTGTAAATCTGGACGTGTGCACGCGGCACTTGCCTAGAATAGCGCTGAAGTCAGGCAGACACTGTAAGATGGGGACATCTGGGGACAGAGCAGGAATCCCGAATGTTCACATCAAAAAAAGGAAATCAAGCAACTGAGCTTCTCTGGAGACCGAGAACACGAAGCCCCGGTGTCCTGGCCTCAGAACCGTCCACCGGGTCCACGTGTGCGTGGGGCGTCCGGCGTCACTCCTGGCCTGGCTGAGAACCGCTGAACGGGACCCTGGACAGGACTCCCACACACCTGGCACCACAGAAAAAAAAAGCAATTATTTTTTGATGAGCAGAAAAACATAAAAATAACTCCTCCATCACTTACCGACCTAGAGCAGGTGTGCAGGGCTCTCTCTGCATGCACACCATGCACCAGCACCCCTGTACCTCA
>NC_043700.1:1425907-1434437 GCF_006229205.1 Suricata suricatta | reverse complement strand
TCACTCCTGGCCTGGCTGAGAACCGCTGAACGGGACCCTGGACAGGACTCCCACACACCTGGCACCACAGAAAAAAAAAGCAATTATTTTTTGATGAGCAGAAAAACATAAAAATAACTCCTCCATCACTTACCGACCTAGAGCAGGTGTGCAGGGCTCTCTCTGCATGCACACCATGCACCAGCACCCCTGTACCTCAGAACCTTCCAGAATCCACCTGTCGATGGCTGGGGACACACTTTCCTGCCTGCTCCTCAGAGTCCTGCACCCTCACTTCCCCGGGTCTCCCCAGCTCTGCCCTCGGTGTGCTCGCTCCACGGCCTGGGGGCTCCAGACAACCCGCTCCCCCAGTCCCGCCGGCCCCCCAGGGTCTGCGCCTCCCCTTCCCCCCTGCGGTTGCCCCCCCCCCCACACCCTAGTGCAGGTCAGCTCTGGTCCCGGCCTGCCGTCTGTCACGAGCGCCCAGTCCCCTATGGCAAGATGCCCCAACTCTCCCAGCCATGGCCTTCTCTGCCGCCCAACAGGGCACGACCCCCAGGCACATGGTGGTGGCCTTTCATAAGCCCACGGAGAAGGGTCCACGTGGTGTGTGCCGACAGGAGGTGCGGACAGACTCCATCTCAAGAGTCAGACTCGAGGGGCACCTGGGGGGGCTCAGTAGGTTAAGTGTCTGACTTTAGCTCAGGTCATGATCTCATAATTCACGGGTTCGAGCCCCACGTCGGGCTCTGGGCTGACAGCTCGGAGCCTGGAGCTGCTTCGGATTCTGCATCTCCCTCTCTGTCTGCCCCTCCCCTGCTCATGTTCCGTCTCTCTCTCAAAAATAAGTAAACATTAGAATAAAAAAGAGTCAGACTTGAGACGCTGCACCAAGCACCGAGAAGCTGTCCCGGATACTGAGGCGGCTCCATGACATGGTGGCCATGCGGTCACTGTGTGAGGTGGCAGGGGTCACAGCCCCCGCTTTCCAGGTGACAGAAAATCAGCTGAGCTTCCCAGCCGCCCACCTCCTGCCCGGGCTGGGCACTCCCGAGCAGGGACCCAGGGCTTGGCAGCTTCTGAGGAGGGACGGGGCCATGTCACTGCAGGTGCGGAGGTCAAAGGACAAACCAGGAGCCCACCGCAGGCGTATTTTCCGCCCACGAAGAGGCTGCAGGAACGTGCCTGCCCCCGGTGACAGCTGTCAGGCAACGAAGACTCACCAGCCTGCTTTGCAGGCTTGGTTCCTTCGGAGGCTCTTTGGAGAGAAAGCAGCAGGGAGCAAACTCAGGCCGGACGCAGGCAGAGGGGCAGCCCCGCCGGCGATCTCTCTCTCTCTCTCTCTCTCTCCTCGTTGGCACGAATAAACACCTCGCACACGGCCCCTTGCAGGCGAGCGCAGCTAGCACAGAGGCGAGTGTGCAAGCTGAGCGTGTGCGAGCGAGCACGTGCCCGGGCACCGCCGGGGACGCGTGAGAGGGGAGCGGTTTGGAAAAGCGGGAAGTGCTCTGTGGCCACGCGGGGTGCGGAAGGGCAGGTAGGTCACGGCGGCCGCGGGCGCCCACACCCGGCCCTGAACCTCACCGTGCCATCGGGGAGCCTCGGGAGAAGATGCGCGGGGCGGCCCGCACACACCTTGCTCCCCTCCGTACCGCCCTGCGGCCTGCGACGGAAAGTTCCGGTCAACGGCAACGCCAGCTCCTCCTCCAGCCTTTCTCCAGAGAATTCCAGGAGCACCTGCACGCGCCTCACATCCAAAAGTCACCTAAGCCAGCATGTTCTCGAGGGCTTGAGCTGTGTCCGTTTTACAGGCGAGAAAACTGGCTGGAAACCATCCCACTTTCCACAGGACCCAGCACAGGCTTACCAGATGGAACTTACAAAACACTGACACCCAGAAGCAGCTTTGGGACATAATGTAGGAAATCAAATACCAGGACTCCATTTCTATACAGCTTGTCAGGAATACCCTGGAAAGTGGGGGCACCTGGGTGGCTCAGGGGGTTGAGTGCCCACATCAGCTCAGGTCATGATCTCACGGTTCGAGGGTTCAAGCCCCGCATTGGGTTCTGTGCTGACAGCTCAGAGCCTGGAGCTGCTTCGTATTCTGCCCCTCCCCCCACAAAAACAAATAAACATTTAAAAAAAATTTTTTAATACCCCAGAAAGTGAGGCGAGTCCCCCATTCGTGACCCAGCCAGCACTGCTGGAGTCCAGGCCATGAGCCGCCCCGGGTTCGCTGCATCAGGAGACAGGAAGCCTCCTGCCCAGCTCCCCACTGCGTGTCTGTGGGCCCGGGGGTCGGAGGGCAGCGGCAGGCCCTCACCGCAGCCCTCAGGACACTTCCTCTCTCTCCGCTGGCCTCTCATGGGGCCCTGGTCTGTGCTGCGTCTGCAGAGGAAACGGTTATCTCAGTAACCAGGCGCTCCCGAAGGCTCCGACTGCCGAGAGGGCTGTGCTCCCAGCCAAAGAGGCAGACGGGGTGGGCTGGGGGCGTGCAGGAAGAGTCCAAAGGGATGAGGTCAGAGCCGGCCCCCTGCAGGGGGCCCCATCTGCATGCTGGTCAGCACGGAGAGGAAGGGGGCGGAGCCGCCAGCCTGGCCCAGCTGCCCTGGACTAGGAGGCTGGGGGGAGGAGCTGGGGTGAGGGGCAGAGACAGGAGGGGGGCATCCGTTACCCAGATGGGAGACAGGAGGGCAATGTTCCCGACCAGGATGGGGGGGGTGGGAGGGCCTGTCCCGGTCAGCACCTCTGTGTCCCCATCTCTTACCCTAAGTTTCCCAGCTCACCATGATCCGCTGAGCTGCTGAGCTGGGCTGGGCCAGGGCTGGGAGCCGAGTCCCTCCCCACTGCGCAGGTGGCTGAGTGCCTAGGAGTCTGGGGACAGCACCACGGCACCACTCAGACTTGCAGACGTACTGCGCCCGCCCGGAGAACATGCAGCCCTCACCCTGCCTTAACTGCTTATGAGAAGAGACGCCCTCGCTTCTCCCCTGGAAGGGCAGACGCAGACCGATCCTGCAGGCTCACCGGTTACAGTTCACCCCACAGGACGGCCATACTGCCGGGTTCGCTCCCGGTCCCTTCGGGGCACTGACATGACCCATGTGACACGCAGGTGCGCTGGCCATGATGGAGGTCCTCGCCCCACCGTGCCCCGCCCACTCCGGCCGACCCTCCCCCTCGGCCAGCACCTAGGCCGGAACCCCCCTCACCCCGCCCAGCAGGGAGGGGGCCTCCTGGGGGAGCCCCACGCTCCTGCAGCCCCGCGTGGGACGGCCGTGCAGGGGCAAGTCCCGCTGCTGGGTGGTGGCCCACAGGGGCCCAAAGTGGTCGGCTGTCCGGCACAGCTTCCCCTCGGAAACGGGGCCTGTACCGCAGCAGCACGAGGCCCCAGAGGTGGGAAGCACCTCCCTGGGGGGGACACGGAAGTGATGGGGCGGTTAGTCCAGGGCGGAGGCCGGACAGAGCGGTGTGAGGTGAGGACTCCCTGGCTCATGGAGGGCGGCTTCTCGCGGCGTCCTCACCTCCTCCCGGCGGAGGGGCTGGGAGCTCTCGGGGGGGTCCCCTTCACACGTTAATCCCTTCCTGCGGCAGCACCCCTGCGACCCTGTCATCGCCCCCCTCCTGACCACCGCCTTGGAGGTGGCATTCCAACCCCTGAGTTCTGGGGGCGCATCCGTCCCCAGCACGTGCCCCAGCGCGCCCGCACCTGTGCTCTGACCCTGGTGCCTGCAGGATGCTGCGGGGGGCCGGGCGCCAGCCACACGTGCAGCCGCCCTGGCCGCCGGCCTCGGGGCGTGACGGCCGCGGGAACTGGCCTCGCCCCGACGCAGGGAGGGGGCCCCGGTCAGAGGAGCCAGCGCTGGGCCCGTCTCCCTGCAAACCCGGGCCCAGGCCCCAGCGCGGCCCTAACTCTTGGCGCCCAGGTGGAGCTCGACGGGGAGCAGGTGAATGGCGAGACAACTGTGGCCCCACGGGAGGCCGCTCTGTGCACAGAGCAGGACTGCTGCCACGGGAGCGCCGGACGCCGCGTCGGTGTCTCAGCCTGAATCCAGACCTCTGCCTGTTCGGCCCTGTTCTCTCCTTAACGTATTTAAGCCAGAAGAAAACGCAGTGGCTTTGAGTTTTTTGACGCAGTGGTGAACACAGAATACAAAACCTCTGAGTATCAAGGCTGCAGCCCTCCCGGGTCACCCGGGCCGTGAAGACCCAGACACCCCAGCCGGCTGCAGGTGCCGTCTCCGGGCTCTACACGACCTGCAGTCCACCCGTGACGTCCCTCAAAGTGTGAGCTGGTGAGTACGTGAGTCCTCAGCACCCACCTCGAACCACAGCACTGTTCTCCACGGACCCTCTGGGATTCGTGCTAAACTCCCAGGCCCGCAGGTGGCGATCCTGAACTTGAAATGGCCCTTCCGACCCCCCCTCCCCACATGCCAGGACCCTAACGGCCCCTTTGTGTTTTATGAGGAAAAAAGGCAATTTGAATACGGTATTTTTAAATAAAAAGACTTTATTTATGACTTCAGGTAGCAGGTAACAATTTAAGAAAGCTTGGGGAGAGGTTACGTTCACGTGCGGGTGTATATGCACCTTGGAAAATATTTGGCTAGGTCAAAAAATTAGCATTTCTTAGTCATCTGTAAAGTGCTGAGAAGTGTATCTCCGGTGATGCCCGAGTTCACGTCGTGAATCACTCAGTAAGCACAACACCGGTTCACAAACCCACGCTGCGCCTCACACCTGCTCGCCCGCACGTGTGACCGAGCGGCGGCTGCATGACCACAGAACACAAGCCAGCGTGCCGGGCGTGCTGACCGCAGTGTCCCCGGCCCGGGCCCCACCCCGGCAGGCACAGGCCGCACTCGCTAGCACCGTAGGTCACCTCAGGAGGCGTGTTGGAAACAGACACCGTGGTCCAGGTCCACAGGCGCAGGAAACACCCAGAGAGGGCTGAGGACACGCTCTGTGTGCATTTCCTACGACAGGGAAAGGCGCGTTTCTAACGTGGGCGTCGATGCTCTCCGATGGAAGGGAAGGATCTTTTGGGGTTGACGCGCGCGTCTAAGTGTTGGTAAGGTATAGAGCATTTTGGTTCAAAGCGAAAATGACTTGTGAAATGTTACAGATAACATATTGTCTAAAATAATAACTGTTAATTTTTAATAGAAAAAAAGGCAATACAAAAATACTACTTTGTTAAAATATACAATACACGCATTGTGGCCACTTGGCAAATCCCACCACCCGGACTGGGGTCCGTCGCCGGCCTCTCTTGTTAGAAACTCTGTGCTGCAGTTTAGAGACGTACAATATAAATAAAAGGAGAGACTCTGGATCAAGGAAGGTTACGCTAAGAATTGTTAATAAATGTCTCTACTACTGAACAAGCTCCGTTTCTCCGTAAGTTCTTGCTCTGCGGAGTCTCTAAGCAGCAGGCCTGCGAGTGGGCGCGGAGCGTCGTGTCTCTGCGTGGCCACGGCCCCGCCCCCCCTCGCCCCGCCGCCCCGCCTGGTGCACCCTTCTGCCTCCTCACCAGCGTCCGTGCTGGGAACAGAGGCAATGAGCTGGCCGGGAAACACAGTGGTGCTATTGCACTTTTCTTCCCCAGAGACTTAATTTACCCTCAACCAGTGCGGACACGGCCACAGCCCTCGGGCCGCCCGGCCTGGCTGCAAGGACGCGGGCTCACGCGTTCAGCAGGGGGACCTGCCAGACCATGACGGAGGAGGCCAGCTCCTCGGGCCGCTGCTGCCGGGCCCTCCGGCTCACCCGCCGGTGGCCCTGGCCCCCGCACACCACCAGCACGGAGCTGGCCTTCGCCCTCCTGACCCGCCGCCCCCGGCTCGAGGACACACTGGGCGGCTGCAGGAGGTCGTAGACCAGGCTCTCCTCCGGCCTGGGCTCCAGGGAGCCCGAGCCCTGCGATGGGGCCAGGGACCCGGACGACGACGAGAAATCGCTTCTGTGAGTCACGGAGCCCAGCGAGCCCCCCAGCCAGACGGCGTCCGGGCTGCCCTGACTCAGGCCAGGGCCCGGCCCCTCGCCGGGGAGCACATCCTTCTGGTCTTCCTCCTGGGGGTCTGCGCCGGGCGGCGGGCTGTCCGCGGGCTTGTCCTTGTCTGTCCTGAGGGCGGCGGTGGCCATGACCAGGAACTTGACGGGCCCGTTGTGCGCGTGGTAGGAGACCATGCCTCTTCCTGGCGGGTGGGGGGAGGGGTCATTCAGCAATCACCACGCGCCACGGCAGCCAGAGGGATCAACGCCCGTCTGCCCCCGTGCAAACCACAGACCCCCACGCACAACTCGGACGCCAGCTGACCCGCTAACACGAGAACAGCTTCTCGTAATCCTGTGGCTTTTTAGTGATCACCAGGGAGGCTTCCAAAATGAGGGAGTCGGATACCAGCCTGGGTCTCTGCCCACGGCGGCTCCATCCTGACGCCCACAGGGGCCTGTCAGCAGCTGTTTCCCTGGCCTCTGCATGACGCCTTCTCACTGGCTCTACAGAAACAGCCTTAATTTTCCTAAGTCTTGATTGAAAAATGAAACGCCAGAAATGTGTCAGTTTTAGGAACAAGATGCCTAAATCAATTGCCAGTAGCGTCCTGCCATTTTCTGTTGCAAAAAAGGTTCCAGGAGTTACTTCTCTGGTTTTACTTAAATTGGGGACTTTTTGGTTTAAAAGTGAATTTAATTTTAAAACATCACCTGACCCAAGAGCACATGTCAGAAACTACCTACGGGTCTTTTTCCAAACAAAGATTATTCACCCCCACCCCCACCCCCGAGCTCCCCGACCTACATTGTCAGGTGGGAACAGGGTGTCCGCACTTTGGTAAGCAGTTCACAGGTAAGGTGACTGGGATGGGAAGCTTGTGTCCCTTTGTCACCAAATGCTTTAAGGCTGACACGAGGCCGAGCCCTCACCTTCACCCCAGCGTGGCCAAAGTGGATTCAATCACGGGATTCTTTAGCCAGTGAGTGGTGGTGACCCAACGAACACGGTGGCCAACCAGCAGGTACTGGTGGGACCCCAGCAGGGTAGGGAGGCTCAGACCCCAGCCGGGGAGGCGCGATGGACACAAATCAGTGGGACGAGGATGTGCGACTCAGGAGAAGAGTCACGTGTGGGTGTGGGTGTGGGGGAGGGGTGTGCAGCGGCAGGTGCAGGGTGACCTTCGTCACCACGGTCTAAACTGTACACGTTCATTATGTGCAATTTTCTGTGCATGCAATACGGGGCCCGTAACAAAAATCAAGAAACGGACGCGCAGGGCCGCTGGGTCGCTCAGGCGGTGAAGGGTCCGACTCCCGGTATCAGCTCGCTCAGGCCATCATCTCACAGTTTCAGGAGTTCAAGCCCCACGCCAGGCCTGCTTGGGATTCTCTCTCTCCCCCTGCCCCTCCCTGGCTCATGCTGTCTCTCTTTCAAATACATAAACTTAAAAATGAACAAAATTGGAATCCTCAACCCTAGGTGGCTCTCGCACTCGCGGGAAGATGGGTCTGCTAAGGCTCGCTGAGAACAAGAGTCGTCTGGCGTCACAGGGGATGCTTACCACTGTCATCAGGAAGAAACTGGAGAAACAGATCTTCATTAACATTCTGGGGAGCTTTCTACAAATCTTTTTCTTGAGATTTTTTTCCACATGGCTGATGTTACAGCGTCAGTGGAAAAGGTGAGACTCTGGCCTTCCTCATGGAGTGGCAGGGCTGAGTGACACTCAGAGCCCCTGCGAGCACCACCTCCCCGGCTACATTAGAGACGATGACGGCAGTGCAACCGTTTCCTCACATCCCTTTCTCCCCGATTCTGAGTCGTTTCCTGTCCTGTGCTACTCAAAGTGGAGCAGTGCGCTGGACTGAAGAGCGGGCTTGCGTCTTGCTTTTGTTCACACACTCGGCTGCTTCTCATGGCAGATTTCTGAGTTGAAAAGTCCTGAATCCAGACACGTGAGCCTCTTTGGGCTCGTGATCCAAAATGCCACACTGCTTCCTGAAAGGCCTGCACCCATTTGAATTCCTACCAACGTTGTGCAAAAACCACACCTAACGTGTTCGGATGCTGGGCCTCCTTCTTTGCACCGTAAAACATAAGCAACACCCACGCCAACCGAGCAGACCCGCGTGTAAAGGACAGACACTAACAGGTGGTGGTAGAGGTGACAGGACCCCGTGTTTGGGGGAAGATTCTCGGGGCCACTGACATAAGAGGCAGAAAAACGAAAACAGGACTCGATTCCAGTCAGCAACGAGAACCCCAGACAACGGACACTGTTTCAGCAGCTCCCCGGAGGGACGGCGTGAGGAGGCAGACGCTCAGCGAGCTTACAGGGCGGGCTGGTCTGTGCGGAGGGGTCCACTCACCGGTCACTTTGGGGATCCCCTGCAGACGAGGCACAGGCAGGGCCACCACGAAGCCCAGGCTGGTGCCGACCATCAGCAGGCCATGGCAGACGAGCAGGCTGGTCACCGAGAGGCGCTGGGGCCCTGCGGGGGGACAGGGAGGCGGGTCCAGTGTCTGCAGTGGGGCTGGGGGCGGGGG
>NC_043700.1:1414596-1425807 GCF_006229205.1 Suricata suricatta | reverse complement strand
GGGAGGTGGGTCCAGTGTCTGCAGTGGGGCTGGGGGCTGGGTGGGGGGCTGTAGGGGGCAGGAGGGCGCTTGGGGCCCTGCAGGGGGACAGGGAGGTGGGTCCAGTGTCTGCAGTGGGGCTGGGGGCTGGGTGGGGGGCTATAGGGGGCGGGAGGGCGCTTGGGGCCCTGCAGGGGGACAGGAAGGTGGGGTGTGGTGTCTGTAGTGAGGCGGGCGGGAGCAGACACTTGGGGCCTCTCCAGAGTGCCCCCCTCCCTGGCAACCCCTCCCCGACCCCAGCTCTCCAGCTCCACCCCAGCTCAGTCCTGTGCCCTGGAGCACTCTCCCCTCCGAGCGCTCCCCCTCCCCCTGAGCACTCCCCCACCAGCAGGCTGCGCAGGGATGTGGGGAGGCTGCCAGGCAGTCACGAACACAAGTGTCCAGAGAACGACAGCCCGGCGGCCTCCAATTCAGGGCACCTACGTGTGCGAAGCATGAGCACACGCGGAGTCACCAACAGTGGGGTGAACAGTAGCGCTTGTCTCCAGCAAACACCGGCCTGAGCAAAGGCCGGTAAAGGTCAAAGGGAGGACCAGCTCTTTGGCCTTCTCGTTCTCTAACTCAGAATGCAACGAGAATCAGACCAATTTGGGGGGCACCGGGGTGGCTCAGTCAGTTGAGCGTCCCCCTTGACTTTGGCTCCAGTCTCGATCTCAGAGTGGGGAATTTGAGCCCTTGCATCGGGCTCGGTGCTGACAGCCCGCGGCCTGCCTGGGATTCTCTCTCTGCCCCAACCCCGCTCTCGTGCATGTGCGCTCGCTCACTCGCTCGCTCTCTGTCTCTCAAAATAAACTGAAAAAAAGTCAGACCAACTTCGGATCATGCCTCCCCGAGGACTGCACCCCACAGCCGCCCGGGGTCAGGACGATGACGACATTGCGAAGTAGCGGACTTCGCTCTCACCACCCGCCCTCCTCCCCGGCCGCTACACGACCCTCACGGAGAGTCTGAGATGCAGGGCAGGCCTAAGCTGCCCCCGAAGGTGGTGAAACTCGGGACACCACGAGTCAGCCGGAGGCCCCACCCCGATCTGGCCTGGAGGCTCGCCTGTGCTTGCACAGCCTCAGATCACAGGAACGAAGACCCAGGACCGAGGGGACGCGGGCTGTGACCAGGGCGGAGCCAGGACGACGCCGGCGCCCGGCCCGCAGAGGGGGGGCTTGGGAGGCGTGTCACCGCACGGCCTCTGGGCTCTGCAGGGCCCGGGGGTCCGTGACCAGCACCCCGAGGCCACGCAGAGGGAAACAAGAGCGTCGTTACCGGTGGGTGGAACCAGTCACAAAACGCTGGTGAGAAATGAAGCAAGCGTCCCCACGTGGCGTCTGTACACGCAGCATGGACGTGAGGGCGGAGCTCAGCCCTACGGGAAGGTCCCGGCCCGTGGCACTCGTGGGCCAGCCGGTGGGCAGTGTGGGACCCACTCAACCTTGAGGAACAGGACAAGATGGCCGCAGGGCCGGGGCTCCCCTGGGGCCGGGGGTCAGGACGCCGGGGTGCAGAGGGCAGCCCCCCGGATGGGCCAGCCGCCCATGCACACGCTGAGGGCCCGCCTGACGCACACCCACATACAATGCAGCCTGACCGCCCACGCCCGCTCCACCTGCTCGCGCGGGAGAGGACACCAGTCCCCGGGGGCACCTGTAAAGCCGCCTGCCCACACAGCAGCTCGTGCGTTGTGGAAATCCCCTGGGAAACAAAAACGCCCTGTTTAGGAAATGATCTGCACGGAGCTCATCCCTCCTGACCACACACACGCACGCGTGCACACGTGGTAACCATGAAGTGGAGAACGTGCTGGTTCGGTGCTGGTGAGCCCTTTGCGACTCGCACACGCACGGGACCACTGAGCCGCACGCCTGACGTGGCTTTACGTGTCCGCCGTCCCGGTAAAGACACTAAACACGACCAGGAGCCCCTGTCACTCACCCGCCACGCCCCAAACAAACGTGCTTCCTGCCGTGCTCTCTCCCCCAACCTGCCTCCCAACCCCAGTGCTCTTCCCCCGGTCAGAGGCCAGCCTTTCCGGAACCTGAACCCACATCACTCATTTCTCAACGTGTCAACGGCGACTGTTCCTCCAGCACCTTCTGCTCAAGCTACGGACATCTTCAACACTGTCACTGACCAATCTGCCACCAACCCACCAAGCAGCCACCAATCTGTCACCAGTCCCCCACCAACCCACCCCCAAGCCCGTGAGGACCCTCTTGGACGCTGAGAGCTCGTTTCACTGCCCACACGAGCAGGGGCCCAGACCACGTCTAAGGGGTTTTTGCCACACTGTGTACTTGCAGAACCTAACCGCCATCCAACGTGTGACGTCACTTAAGAGGCAGCCTGATCGCGGTTCTCTAACCTGCTCAGCCTTCCGAGATTAACTCTTCCAAGCAAAACCCAAATTCCGTGTCTTCACTGCCCGGGTTCCCGCTGCTCTCAAAGCACCAGCAGCATGCTCCTACCTCACACGCACACCCCCACACTCACGTGTGCGTGCACGCTCACGTACACACAAGAACACCCCAGGCACACACCCCGACACTCACGTGTGCGTGCACGCTCACGTACGCACAAGAACACCCCAGGCACACACCCCGACACTCACGTGTGCGTGCACGCTCACGTACGCACAAGAACACCCCAGGCACACACCCCGACACTCACGTGTGCGTGCACGCTCACGTACACACAAGAACACTCCAGGCATACCCCCACACTCACATGTGTGTGCACACACGAGCACTCCAGGTGCACACATGCTCTCACATGCCTGCACACACCCATGCACACGACTGCACCACAGGTGCACACCAACGCATGTACACACGCACACAGCAGCACTCAGGCCAGGCGTGTGGCCGGCCCCCACCCAGTGCAGCTCTCCTGGCCGCTCAGACGCCCCCTGACTCCATGTGACCCTGTCTCACCTCCTGATGGTGGCATCTGACCTTTCTGCCCCATCCCCCTGTCCCTCACTGCTAGCCAGGGAGGTCAAAGTCCCAAACTGTGGCCCCTTCGCGACCCCTCACCCTCATGCCAGATCCCCCTTCACTCGGCAGCACCAAATGCAAACGCACCTGCTAGTTTCCTACAAACCGGCTTTCTGTGACCCGATGTCATTGACTTTACGTTCCTCCTGAAAACCCAGGCCCCCCGTCTCAGACCTCCTGGCCCTGCCTCTCCCAGATCGGTCTCGCCGGCTCCTCCCCGCTGCTTGCCCGCACCCTCCATCCTCACAGCCCGCTGCCAGCAAGCTCCTTCCAGACTCGCAGCCACACAGCCTGCCCGGCCGCCTCCTTCCCTCCGCCCCTCAGCCCTTGCCCAGGCGCTACCTGCTTACACACACGCTTGTTACATGCTTACACGGCCTGGCTACGAGCCCGCACACGTACACCCGCTGTGCCCGTCCATAGCAGCGATGCGCTTCCGCATGCTACTGACATGCGTGCGTGCTCCAGCCACGTGATCACACACACCAGCCACGTGCCTACACACCAGCCACATGTCTACACACTCCAGCCACGTGCTCACACCTACAATCCACGTGCTCACACACCAGCCACATGTCTACACACTCCAGCCATGTGCTCACACCTACAATCCATGTGCTCACACACCAGCCACGTGCCTACACACACAAGCCACGTGCTCACACACCTGCTACACACCTAACACACCAGCTGCATATTTATAACACACACACACACTCATGACATGCTTATACACACCACATATGTGAATATATTCTAGCTACACGGGTATACACATCAGCTACATGAAATGCAAATACACACACATTGGCTAGAAGCTTGCACACACTGGCCACAGGAGCACACACTACCTGTACGTGTAAACACATGAGCAGTACGCTGGGATATGCTAGGTGCCTACTCACACTTACTGGCCGTGTGCTTATATACACACTCGCGTACGTGTTTATGCATACATGTATGTGTACGCATACGGTAACTACATGTGCACGCATGCTAGCCACATGCACACACACATGCTAGTTACACACACACACATTAACTGCATACACAGTAACTACACACACTAGCTACACACACCCACGTTAGCCACACAGACACACACACGAGCTGCCTGCTGCCGCCAGGGCCCCACTTCTGCCCCTCTGCTAGTTTGATCCCCGTGCCGGGGGCATCCTTCCTGCTCGGTGCCTGGTGGCCACCCCGCCCAGAAGCTGCGTCTCCGGCTTCCCCTGGGGCCCCTCCCTGCCCTCGAATCTCTTCCTCCGTCTCGTCTTCACCCTGCTCCCAGGGCCGCTCTTATCCGGCTTAACTAGCAGAAACGGCCTAGGATCAAGGCTTCTGACCTCTAAACACGGCGCCTGAACATGGATCCACGCCAGAGCACAGCGGCACAGAACACCCACCGTGTCCTCTCCGGAAGGGGCCGAGCCTGCACCCCACGCCCCCACCACGTCCTCCCCGGGACCCTCCCCATCACCTGGCAGCATGTGGTGGACGGGGGTGGCTACGTTGATGTCCTGCAGATGCTTGAGCGTCTCCGTGTGGAAGAGACGCAGCGTGGAGCCCAAGGTGAAGGCGATCCAGATCCCCACGCCAGCGACGACCATGTGCGAGACTACCATGCCTTCTTCCTGGTGCGCCTCCAGCTGATTCTGGGGAGACCGAGGAGAGGGGATGGAGGGGGCGCCGGGGCGCACCTGGAGCCTTGCCCACCGCGGGGGTAGAGCCCTACGGTCCCCCGGCAGGTGGGTGAGAGCGGGGGGGGGGGGGGGGACGAGAGGGACGGAGAGAAGGAGCGGGAAGAGGGGACGGGAATGGGGAGATGCAATGGCTGAAGAGGCCAGCCAGCACCCCTGACTCTGGTGGGGAGCCAGCAGCCCCTTCCCCAAACTCTGGAGGCCCACACCCCGGCCCTGGGCGGCCCTGTGAAGGCCTGCCTGACCCCACTGCTCCCAGTGCTCCTGGGCTCCCCATGGGGGCTGGGTTTGCAGTTGCCCCTGGCCTGTCCACAGAGGCCACCTGCTACCTCTTGGTGTGACCAGGTCCTTCCCCCGAGCTCTGGCCGAGCTCTGCCCCGTCCGTATCTCCATCCTGACAACCCTGCTCTACGGGGACCCACGGGGTGGATTTTGCGACTTGGCCCCAGGGTGGCGGGCCAGCACTGGGCAGGTGGTGGTGTTGTGTATTAGGTCTGTAGCCGGGGTGGAGCCTGGAGACTCAGGATGTAGACACGGGACCCTCAGAGCATTCTGGAAGACCACGGCAGATCAAACCGCACACGGTCCTCCAGGTGGAAAGACCACAGCCCGAGCGGCACGGGGACACAAGGTGGGCTCACTCTCCTGACTTCAGGGCGGGTCCCGGACATGCACGCGCAGGGGGGCTGGTGGAGCCCAGTGATGTGCCCACTCCCCAGCCGCCCCTCGCGGGCTCTTCACACGGCGGTCACTACTCCCCGGAAAACAGTCTCGGTGGAAGAAGGCACATCGGGGGGACGGTGAGACGGGGGCAGAGTCGTCCACATTACGGGAGCTCAAGAATCCAGGACCAGAGCCACGTCCTGTCTGCGGACACTCCAGGAATGATGCAGAAGCACAGGGCGCTAGCCCTCAGTCCCGGTTTCTCATTCAGCAGGCCCAGGGTGGGGCCCAGAACTAGCACTCCAGAATGTTCCCAGGACCAACCGCTGCTCCAGGCCCACCCTTTCCACTGCTTTCAGGCAAGTTACTTTATCCATTCACTGCAGTTTGTCCTTGCTCTGTCCCAAGTCATGTCACTCGCCTCCTTCACGTGCTTGCCAGATGCTGTGGGCGCATCTCTGGTGCTGGGGGCACACTGTCCGTGACCACCCCCTGGTGTGTCTCCTGCACGTTGCGGCCGGTGGCCTGTCTTCCCAGAACCAGCTCACCCTGTGGGCCTGCACGTCTTGTGGGTCCCTCCGTCCCTGACGTGGGAATCCAGCCTTCGGAGAGCACGGACTCCCTAACACCTGCTCCAGATGAAAGCCCCTCGGTGGCTCACCTCCGCACCACATGGCGGTGTCCCTGCCCAGCCAGACGCGGCTGCCCCTGTGGGACACCTCCCGCCCTGAGGGATGTCTGCGAGTGCTCACAAGGACCGAGGAACAGCCCCAAGCTTGTCTGTACAGAACGTGAGGTCCCTCCTGCCCCCACGGTGCCGACCTCACTTCCGACCAGGCTCTCGGGCCCCCACACCTTTCTCACACGTGACGGGCACCGCTCCCCACAGGCTCCAGGCTCCTTCCAGGAACTCTGTTTGGCCGGAGCGCTGGGGCGGTAATGATCTGAGTTTCTGCCCTGCCCTCTGTGTTCCTGGCATCAAAGCCATGGCTCTGCTCTCTCCTGCCAGCTGCCTGGCACGGCCTGGGCCGCCACCGGCCGGCTTCCGGTCAGCTGCAGGGCGTGGGGTCCTGCGGGATGTTGGAGAGGCACATCAAGGACAAGACACAGGAAAGCCAGTTGTGGGCCAATGGGAAGTGCATTGACTTGAGCCCGTCTGGGACCCAGCGCGCCCAGCAGGGTCCCTGGTGGCTTCCCGAAGGCCTGCCGTACGAGCAGCCCTCCAGGGTCTCCCACAGTCTAAGACCGCACGTCCACAGACGCAGTGTCACTCCGACCACGGTCAGCCCACACTCCGCGACGCAAAGGGGCTCCTATGATGGGCTGGTCCACCTTCTGACAGAACAGAACATGCCACCAACTCTGCCCGTAAACAGGCTTCACCCATGTCTTGAAATCCGTCTCAATGAATGATGGCAAAACGGCTTCGAGTTTCCGTCCTGCTGAACCAATAATCCTCCTAAGGAGAGTCTAGACAAATATTTTCGGAAGTTCGTAAAAACTAAAGTTTATCATGAGTCTGTGGAGATTGGCAGCAGTCATTCCAAAGTGCCCTCGGAGCCCCCACGGAGATGCCGGGGCCCCTCCCCTGAACAGATTCTGTTCTCTGCCACCTTTCATGTGATGGTCAGAGGAATTTTTGTGACAGGATTTGCTTCATTGGTGGAAAAAAAAAACCTTTGCTATCTGAGTTCACTTAGAGATGAGAAATTGAATGAACAGACAGGAAATAATTAGGTATATGCAACTTTTATCCAAAAAAAAATATATATATAAAAATATAAAATGGGCTAAAAAATTTAAAGGTATAGAAAGTAAAATTCTTTCTGTCTCCATCCCTGCTCCCCTGGTTAGGACAGCTCCTTGCAGGTCTCTGAAAGTACACACACATGCACATGATAAGCAACCACTAACAACAGGTAACACGTGAGGCGCTCTCTCTGCACACGTACGTCCACACGATGCTCCGCAACATGCCCCTCCTCCACCTAACTGAACACCTGTGAGGGCCGCCCGTTCTTTCTCCCCACCGCCACCAGGCATGGACCGATTTAACCAGTCCCCCCATTGGCGCTCCCTAGAGTGTTATCAATTATTCGTGACATCACACAGCTCGGCAATATGTATCCTTACACACACACACACACGCACGCGCGCACACTTAGCTAAGGAGTGAATGTCTACGGCGGCACTGCCAGGAAAAGATCTGAGCCTCTGGGGCGCCGACCCTGACACGGGAGTACCTTCCAGAGACCCTGCCCTATGGCGTCCCTCCACTGGTGGGTCCCAGAGCCCTGCGCTTGCCCAGAATAAGCCACCACGCGCCCACAGCTCGCCAACGCTGGAAAGTGAGAAAGTTTCACCTTTTGCCCATTTGAAAAATGGCTTCTTATTACAATGAGCACGTTTTACTGATGAGGCTGATTCCCACGTGCCTCTGTGTACAGGTGCACGCGTGTAGTGTGCGGGCTCGGTGTACAGACACACACACGTCTGTGCGCTGCACGGTTTGTAGCTCATTACCCTATTCGTATTTTCTCTGAGGTGCCTTCTTATGTCCTCTGAACTTTTTTTTTTTAGCTCTGCTTCTTTTCTTAAAATTACTACTAAGAACTCCTAGTCACAGATGCGGCATGCATTTTCCCCATCTTCGTTTACAAAACTTTCTATACAAACACACACTTACTGAATGTGCACAAAAAATGTTCTAAAACTGTATCAAATTTATTGTTTTCTTTATTATGGCAACTTCTAGGTAATATGTCATGCTTGGAAAATCTCTCCTGCTACAAAGTAATGAGAACATTCCACTGCTTTCTATCTAAGTTTATGACTTTGTTTATGTTTTAAAATTACCTCCATCTATAACGTTCAGAAGGGTAAAGACTCGGGCCCAGGGGACGGCTCCACATTTCCACATGGCCAGTTGTCTCCTGTCCTTTATGGAATAATCCACGCACTGCACTGACTGGAAAACGCTGCTTCAATCAAACGTCAAGTCTCCCCGTGTCCTTGAAGACTCTCCGGTATGTTCATACTGAACACATTTGTTTACGTGACGTGTTTGTATTAATTCGCAGGTGAACAACGGATGGTTCTTCCACAGACTCCAGGCTAGAGGGTGGTTGGCTGAGCAACCTAGGGAATCCGGTCTTTCCCCGACAAATCTAGGAGGGGTTTTCCCTGGCGCAGGGCCACACGCGAGAGGCTGCCGGCATCAGCCACGAGCCGCAGGCCCTCAGACCGCCAGCATCGGAGGCGAACTGGGGCCAGCCCCGAGACGCCTCTTCCGGGCCGCGCATTCAAGGGGCTTACCTCTACCGTGTGGGTCTCTGCGCTGATCGTAAAAACTTGACCTCCAGAAGCTGCCCATAACGTGTCCTCCGTCATGACGAGGCTTCTAACGGGCAGGACGCCTAATTTTATCACTTTCTGAGGTTCGGGATTCCAGGAGCCATCTTAAAAAAAAAAAATTACTTTCAAAATCAGTTATCTGTGAACAGGGACTAGGGGAAAGGATCTCGGGTCATTTTGAGCAACAGGCAAAATGTCACCAGTAATTGTGATGCTCGTGCTTGGTTCTGGGCATCCAGGGCTCCATGAGGCGGCTCAGCAGGCAGACCAAGCCTGGAGCGCCGCCCCGACCCCCCGCCCGGCTGCCTGCGGGGCGTGAGACGGCGGTCAACGAGCCCACACAGGGCCCGGCACCCAAGCGTCCGGCACATCCTGTCACCCACAACGCTCACAGAGCGAGTGACTCAGTCATCAGGAGAAGGATCTTCCCCGAAACAGCACGGGCCAACCCTCACACCCCCACTGCCTGCTCTTACTTTTGAGACTTCCCGTGCTATGCATCCTGTATTATCAGGACAGACGGGATCTTCCCTGAATGAAAACAGTAAGTCAGAACGGAGGTGACAGGCTTTTGCTTGCTCTGTTCGTGAAGTACAGGCACTGCTGAAATATCTGCTTTGAGAATATTTTCAGGAATCCACAGATGAGGTCACACTTCACATGAAGTGTGAGTCAGAAACAACTCAGACAGCGATAAAAAATATGGAAAGCAAGACTTGACACAGTTTTCATTGTGACTGCGTGAATTCTTGAATTCTCAAAGCAACCATTAATGAAGCCACTGTGCCTAAAAACATCTAACAGTTAATCCACCGGCACCTCGGACTTCCGAGTCAGAACAGAGCTGGCTCAGGGGTGAGGGCAAGGTCGCGGCTCCGAACTGAGGTCTGGCTTCCGTGTTCTGGAGCTGAAGCACTGAACCTTTCAGTCCAATCCCTGTTTATGAATAACCTAAGCTGAGGTTGTGCGGACACCGGGAGGCAGCTAGGCAAGCTCTGCGTTCCTAGTGCACCGTCAAGTTAGAATTCAACTCGCATGGAAATGCTTTTCTGCTGCACGTAGACCAAACGATGCTGCAGGACAATCATTGGTTCCAGTGGATAATGATGGGTAAAATCACTGTAAAATCCACGCAGGACTGGGGGTATCATTGCATGGTTACACACACACGCACACACAAGCACGCACTCCCTAGCAGTCACACATGCAAACACACGTGTGCACAAGAAAGCACACAGTCCTTCTCACCCGGGACTCACAGCCCCTTGAGACTCTGTGGTCTCCACTTTTGATGAAATCACAGAGGTCTGAGTGGAGACACGACTCTCCCCAAGACCCACACGAGACTGAGAGAGCAGGGCTTGCGGCTCCCCGCTGCCCCTGCCCCGCGGCCCCTGCCCCGCGGCCCCTGCCCCGCCGACCTGCCATGTCCCCGAATCAAGACGCCCACTGCAGTCGTGTTATTTTGGTTCAAGATTAACTTCTAACAAGTGAACTTTGTTTTCCGAGCACCTGAGTTACTCCTGCAGATCCTGTGCACAAAGACCTCTGGGGGCGGTGGGGAGGGCACAATGTTGGTCCCTGGGATGCAGGCATCAGCTCCAGCCGACACACCACCTGTCTGGGGACAGCCTCTTTCTGGAATCTTCCCTCCAGACCTGTGTTCTCAACCAGGCTGCCCAACCCCAGCTGGGTGCAAACACATGCCGATGACATTTTGAGCCCCCACTTAAAAATCTGGAGATCTCCTACAGAACACTTCAGATCTCAAACTCCCTAAAAAGTCAGATGCTCGCAGCAGAGGCGGGCGGAGAAGCGGCCTTTCTCCTTCCAGCCAGGCACGTCCTCATACCTCGGGGAGCACAGCAGGGCGAGGAGACCTCGCTCCGAGGAAGACATTCACGCGGCCAACAGGTGCACGGACGCGTGGTCGGCACCCTCCCCCTCAGAGAAACGGAGTGGAAGCACAGCGGGAGACCTCTCACACCTGTGAGACGGTATCGTCAGAGACCAGAAACAGCAGGTGTGAGGGCACTGCTGGTGGCAACGCGCACGGTGCGGCCGCTCTGGAGAGCAGTGCGGAGGGGCCTCAAGAGATTAAAAACACAACTACTCTAGGACCGGCTGTAGACTATGAGGAAACCCGACCACTCGTAACGTAGGAGACACGTCAGACAGACACTCCACAACCTCCCTCCTGCGCGGACGCTCGCCTGCAGGAACAGAGCACAGACCCGCGGTGCTGAGATGGGAGGGAGGCGGTGTGCGAGACACCAGAGGGGAGGCCCAGGACCGAGTGCACCGTACGGCCAAGTCCACACACGGTGCTGCGGACGCCGGAGCGCGAGGGAGCAGGCCTGACCCGAAGGGAACAGTAGTTAGGGGACGGCACGGGCGTGGCCAGCGCCACAGCAGCCATCGTCCTGATAGGCCTGTGTGTATCCAGGCGTGACACCGTGTCCCTTAAA
>NC_043700.1:1406026-1414496 GCF_006229205.1 Suricata suricatta | reverse complement strand
GGGGCCACAGGCAGTCAGGGGGGGCCGGGGGGCCACATGCAGACAAGATCAGGAACGGAAAGGGCCCTGGAAGACCCAGGCAAACCCCCTTCCTTAAGGGGACTCAGCCTTTGGCTTCCAGGCACTTGAGCCTTCCCATACATTTGCCACGTCACTTGTGACACCTCCCTTCCCCCCCGGGTACCTGACTGGACACGGGGGCCAGCCAGGTGCCACAGAAACCCTCCAGCTGCGATGTGCGGACTGGGCAGAGGTGGGGTAGGTGCCGAACACCAGCGAGACGGCATCAGGGGGAACCCGTGACGGGATTCGCGTCCTTGCAAGGACGATGCCCCAGAGCTCACACTCGTCAGCCTCACGAGGACCCTGTCTCGCGGTGAGGACGCACGGTCTGCAGCAGAAAGCAACGGTCCCCAGGGCCTGCCGCTGCACCCCGGCCAGGCCCCGCTCCGTGGCACTGGCTATATTGCCCAAGCCACCAGCCGAGACGCGCCGCCTTACCGCTAAGGCCCCGGGGCGGGAATCCTACACACCTCTGTCAACCCTCGGACAGGAGGCACAGGGAGGCCGGCCAGGGGTGAGGCGGAGGAGGCCCTTGAAGGCAAGAGCTTCCACAAGGAGAAACAATCCACTAAGTCAGCAAGGCAGGAGCCGGCGTGGACAGGAGGCCACCTGCCTCTGCCCCTGAGAGCCACAACCTGGGGGCCTTGGGGGGGACGCCCACTCGCCCGGCTGCTGTCGCCGGAACCCACCGGACACTAAGCCAAGCCTGTGACAGGAGGAGGAGCCTGAGGAGGGGGACAGTGGCTGGGCAGGCGATGACCCCAGGCAGCCACTCCCCCAGGGAAGAGGGGACGCGCACCGGGGGCAGTACTTGGTGGCCCTTGAGAGTCGCCAGGAGACCATCCTCTGAATCAGCTTCCCGCCTGTGTGGCTGGGTGCTCCTTTCGGGGCTGGGAAGGTCACGTGTGCCCGGGACAAGCGGGGCAAGTGCTCAGGGGGCGTGGCCCTGAAGCCCACTGCTGCGTCCACAGCAAACCCCGGACACGGCCTCATGGCCGGCCATGCAGACGCACGCACACAGCGCAGACGCAATTACCTTCGGCCTTCTCGTAGACGGCCACGGCCCCGTTGACCAGGCCGGCATACAGGTGCTGGGGCGTGCAGGCAAGGCTCATGACCGTGGACTTGTCAGGGGCAAAGAAGTGCTGCAGACGCACTTTCTTGGAGCCCTGGCTGCTCTTGTAAATGGAGATGCTTCGAGAGAAGAATGAACCTTGTCAGTGCGTTTGCTCCGGACGGGAGGGAGCCATGTGCTCGTGACGAACCGGCCCTTCCAGCCTCCTCCCACCTCCGGCCCCGCACAGAAACGCGGCTGCCACACTGCTCTTTTCTCTTTACTTATTAACAAAATTTTTTTATGTTTATTTATTTTTGAGCGAGAGACAGACACAGTGTGAAGGGGGGAGGGGCAGAAAGAGGGAGACAAAGAATCCGAAGCAGGTTCCGGGTTCTGAGCTGTCAGCACAAAGCCCGACACGAGGCTCAAACCCACGGACCATGAGATCTTGACCTGGGCTGAAGTGGGACACCTAACCGACTGAGCCCCCCAGGCGCCCCTCTTCCTTTTATCTTAAAGGAGAAACTCTGGGTTACACAGGTTTTTTAAAAAATTACTTCTTCTGACCTAACGTGACACTTTACTTCAGGAAAATGGTTTTTACTTTCCTTTAAAAGGGGTCTGTGTTGGGGCACCAGGGTGGCTAAGTCAGTTGAGCGTCCGGCTTCAGCTCAGGTCATGATCTCACGGTCTGTGGGTTCGAGCCCCGCGTTGGGCTCTGTGCTGACAGCTCGGAGCCTGGAGCTGCTTCAGATTCTGTGTCTCCCTTTTCTCTGCCCCTCCCCCCACTTATACTCCGTTTTGTCTCAGTAATAAAATAAACATAAAAAATTAAAAATAAAATAAAAGGTGTCTGTGTTGATATGTCACGGCACAGACCCTGGCCCTGAGTACCTTCTCTTTTAAAAGCAGGGATAGGAAGGGGCAGGTCCGGGGAAGGCGCAGGCAGCGCTGCAGTCCCCGCGTCATCCCCGCGGGCGCGCCGCTGGCTGTGTCCCAGGACAGTGACCCCAGGCACTCCCACTGCTGGCGTGCCCCCCCACAGATGGAGCAGGCGGCAGTCGACTCCTGGGGGGGGATGTGGCACGAGCGGACTCACCTCCCCTCCTCGGTGCCCAGGCAGATGGTGGGCACGCCCGGTGCCCTCCCAGCCGTGGCCCCAGGCTCCGCAGGGATGAACACCATGCACAGGGTCCGGGACTCCACGTTGAAGCACTCGATGACCTTGGGGCTGGAGCTCTGGAAGGACACGATGGCGATCTGGCCCATCTGGCTGGTGCAGCTTCCAATCTGAGGCAGGGGTGGGGGGAGAGGGGCGGCTGGAAATGGCCACAGACTCGGAGCCCTGACACTCCGTGGCAGTGAGGAGCATCGACGTGCCCGTGAGGACCAATGCAATTAGGAGGGTCACGGGCGCCTAACCTGCTGCCAGAGCGGCTTCCTTTCAACTCACGAGGCTCCTGTTGCAGTTACTCTCCGTAACAAGAGCAGAGTTCAGCTTTTTAGGACGTGCACTTCCATCCCTGAGAAACCACGTCCCGGCACCGCGGGCCTCGGCTGCTCCGGCCCCACGCAGGTGAGTGCCGCTCTGAGTGCTTTCACCCTAGCGCTCACACGGGAAAAGGCGCGCTGGAGACAGGGCAGTGTCAGAACGCCCCCCTACGGGGTCTCCGGCGTGCATGCACGAGGCAGTGTGCCCGCTGTCGCCGGGGAGGCTGCGAACCCACCTGCCGGGCCACGGGGCACACTCGGCCAACTGTTTCCAACGTGCAGTTAAACTGTTCGGCTTTATTTATTTTTTTGTTTTTGAGAGAGAGAGTGTGTGAGCAGGGTAGGGGCAAAGAGAGAGAGACACAGAATCTGAAGCAGCTCCAGGCTCTGAGCTGTCAGCACAGAGCCCGACGCGGGGCTCGAACCCACGAATGTGGGATCATGACCTGAGCCGAAGCCGGACGCTCAACCGACGGAGCCCCCCGGGCGCCCCAAAGTTAAACTGTCATTTAAGTGGGAAAGAGTGGGCCCTTGTTCAGGGGAGAACACAGGGCTCGAGAGGTCCTGGAGGGAAAGCCGGCCCGGGCAGGTGGTGTCTGGGCTTCCTGGACCCTTTCTCCTTCGCGCCAGCTTTGCGAACGTTGCCACACCCTCCTGGCCCCTATGCAGGTCTCCATGCTGCAGGTAAGTGTCCTGCTCTGACAGCCATCTGGGGACGGGTGCCACTGCCTGGCCCTGCTCTGGCTGGCGGGCACGGGGTGTGACCAGGAGAGGGAATGAGGCACCAATTCCATGTCCAATTGATGGGAAAAGTCTCTTAACATTCAAAACCCTTGGGGAGAGAAACCCATCCCGCCCTTGGCCGTGGGGTGCACAGGACAGCCGGTGAAGGAGGCGGTCCCTTCGGCAGACTCAGGGAGGGCGCTGACCACGCACAGGCACTGGCCGTGGGAAGGGGAGGGCGCCTGAGCGCTGGACGGCTCGGAGCAGAAGGCAGCAGGGCGCCTGTCGGGGAGGTCTGGGGGCGCAGGGAAGGGGGCACAGGAGGCCTCAAAACGCAGTATGTGGGGACGCGCTCTGGTTTGCAGGAACCAGAAATACCTGCTTCAACTGCAGCCTAATTCAAATGCAGTATTTCATTTGGAACAAATTAATGTTAATTGCTAAGTTTCCAGTGTAAAAAAGCCAGCAATGCCTTGGAAGGGGAAAAAAAAAAATCTCATGCAATTTAACCACCCAAACTGAAGGAATACTTATTTTCATGTTAGTTAAGTTGGTTGAATATAATCTGGTAAAATTTTAGAAGAAGAAGAAAACGCAGGGCATTCTAATTCCTGAGAATCGCAGTCTTTTCTGGAAGGGCTCAGCCCCCTCCGGGGTCGCGACTTCGTGTTTATAAGCACAGCCGAGACATACTGGCTGCCGTTCTAAGTCTGAACCTTTCACACCCACGCCCCCTCGTCACACGGCTCAGGACTGATGCCTCAGGGACCCGCGTGACAGACACGCAGTCGCCTTACCCACAGGAAGCCGTGCGCCGTGGACGAGGAGTCTGGCTGAACCTCATTACTCACGCAGGGCTCCGGGTTGTAGGCGGCGCATTCGATCTGATGGGAATGAAATCAAACGCCCACATTTAAAACAGGACCGGGGGACATCCAGGCCGCATGGCACCTGAGCGGATGACGACGTGTGACATTTAGAGGAACTGCAGGTGATTACTTATTAGAGATTCCAACGGGAGAAGAAACACAGACAAAAATCGGCGTTTTGCAGGCAAACCCCTAGGGAGCCGCGTCAGGCCTCCCTTGGGCATCTTCAGGCCCAGGATGCGCCACCAAAGTCTCAGAGCACACGGGGGTGGCGTCCCCGACACGCGGCATGGGCACGCGGGCCACCGTCCTCCCTCCATCCGCCCGCCCGCCTCCCCTCGGGGCCACAGGTCCGAGTGTTGGCCCTAGACCGGGGAGAAGCAGGAACGTGTTTACTTGTGTCTCACACACACACACGCATCCCCATGTCCCCAAAGGCGCCTGCTGCGGGGCTGACGGGACCATGAACCAAACGCCACAGGCACGGGCTCGCTTGAGCAAACAGGCGTGGCCCTCCCGGCAAACACGAGGCCTCTGCTCGGACCCGCCGTGGGCACGGGATGCCGCCAAGCAACGGGCAGCAGAGCCAACAGACCGGAGCCGTGCGCCCTCGAAGGGCTAACAGCGCCTGGCCGGAGTCAGGGGCGGCGAGAACACCGGCACCAGGCCGACCTGACCGCTGAGCAGAAAGCAGGCTTCCATCTTCGTGCTCTGACACCCTAAATGGTCCCCAATCACAGAGCCCTGGAGAGGTGGTAACCATGGCTGACCTGAAGTGACAACATGGGGGGCTGTCCCCACCGGGACCAGGAGGGGAGGCGGGCGGTGGGCCCTGCCTCCCAGCCCAGCCGCCCCTCACCTTGAACTCCTGCTGCTTGGCCACCGTCACTGCCATGTGTCCCACGAGGAGGGGGTGTCTCTCCTTCTTGATCTGGTTCCCGTCGTCCTCCACGCAGAACCAGCCCATGTGGTTCTCCTCCTCTGCGCTCAGGTAGAAGAAGGGGGACGGACAGCCCTGAGCCACCCACGGCCTCCTGGGGGCCGAGCCGACCCCGGACCTGGGCCTCCCATCCCGCACAGGGACCCTGGGCCCGGGCCCCCCATCTCCGTGCATGGACCCCAGGCCCCCCATCCCAAGCAGGGACACTGGACCCGGGCCCCCCATCCCGCACGGGGACCTGGGACCCAGAGGGACCCCAGGCCGGGCCCCCCATCCTGCGTGTGGACCCTGGACCGGCCCCCCCATCCCACACGGGGACCCTGGGCCTGGGCCCCCCCATCCCGCACGGGGACCTGGGACCCGGAGGGACCCCAGGCCGGGCCCCCCATCCTGCGTGGGGACCCTGGACCGGGCCCCCCATCTCCGTGCATGGACCCCGGGCCCCCCATCCCGCCCATGGACCCCGGGCCCGGGGAGACTGCAGAGCTAAACACTCGTCTTTGGACAACAGCACAATCTTTCCTCCAGGGAAGGGAGCAGGTTCACCGCCTCGCTCTGAGAAAGCGCGCCCACCCAGTCCTGTCCCCCCCACGGCACTGATGCAACGGGCTGAGGGATCGCGCTTGTAAAGCGCCTAGAGCTGTCTTCCCCGACCCTGTTCTTAAAGCCACTGAGACGTTCAAATTCAAGTACCACGGCTACAGCGAGAGGGTTTCTGACGCGGTGCGGCGGTACAGGAGGAAGAGGAAATAAAGGAATCTCCTGCTCCCAAGCAAGTTGTCCACCTCAGCTTCGGACTCGTAATTAAAGCTCTTAAAGACACAGGGAGCTCATTTCCAGGGTCAGCCCACTCCTCAGGGAGCGGCCCGTTTCCTGGCTTGGGGACTCACCGAGGAGCCTGGCCTGATAAAGAATCAGATTATTCAGGAAGACGGGCAGGTGAGGGCCGCACAGGACGAGAGCCTGTCACTAATCACAGCTCCCGGGGCGGGGGGGGGGGGGGGAGCACTATGAGGCCCGATTCTCTTCTGAATCGTATTTTCACTTAACAGACTTCATCTCAAAGAGAAGCGCACGTGCACGTGCACACAATACCCAGGGTGAGCTGACCGACAGCCCCCGGTGTGTAAGTCACATCTACCTACACAGGTCTAGAGAGGGCGGTGTGCCCGGTGTGTGGACCGAGAGACAGCAGGGCGGCAGACAAAGGAGCAAGAAAGTAACCATGAAGTCATTCCTCTCCGATCGAACTACAGGCTTTCCTTTTCCTGCCGGTGGACCGTGGGGTGACGATTCGGTGGCACCCCGCACCTCCTCCCGGGTTGGGGAGGGAACCATGGCTCAACCAGCCCCGAATCCCAACGCCAGGGCTGCAGACTCACAGGCCTCTTACGGTGCGTGTTGATGGTCTCAGTTGATGTCAATGTTTTGTTACAGTAAAATGGAAAGCTTCCTTACAATCTCTAATCTGTAACATAGAGGTCTTAAAAACTCACTCGTCCTGGAGCTACTTTTTCCTGTTTAAAAGCATTCTTTCAGGGACACCTGGTGGCTCAGTCAGTTGAGCACCGACTTCGGCTCAGGTCATGATTCTAGAGTTCATGGGTTCGAGCCTCGTGTCCAGCTCTGTGCTGACAGCTCAGAGCCAGGAAGCTGCTCCAGATTCTGTCTCCCTCTCTCTCTGCCCCTTTCCTGCTCACGCTCTGTCTCTCTCCCTCAAAAACACATAAACGTCAAAAAAAGTACACGCCCTCAGGTGAAGGGATGCATCTACCGGCGAGATCATCCTCGACCGTGGTTCTATCGTCCCAAGTCCCTGTGTCCCCGTCGTGGGGAGAACCAGAGGACCAGCGAACGCGCCCGGCCTCTTGTGCGACCCGTGCCCCGCGCTTACCCAGGGCGAGCTTGGCCATCTGCAGGCTGTTGGTCCAGGACTCCTTGATGGCGGGTGTGAACGTATTGAACACGGCTGTGAAGAAGGTGGGCCGCCCGGACCTGCCGGGGACAGGGAGGGGCATTCACCTCACGCGGCGCGCTGCTCCCGGGAGAGCGCGTCCAAGCCCGGCCGCCCGGCGCCATCAGCGGACCACGAAGGCGGGCTCCGCAACAAAGGGCCGGTCCCCGGGCGAGCAGGCCCCCTGCGGGGTCGCTGCTAACCTGTCCTGCCTCCCCGGCAGCTGCAGCTGGATCCTGCAACAGTCCGCGGCCCTGATCTCCTCTTCCTTCTTCAGAATGAGCCTCTGCAAACCCGACGTCCAGTCGTGGGCGACCGACTGGTTCAAGTTCTGCCCAGGAGACACACGCACATGATACATGTGTTAAAAGCGGGGGCCCGACGCCCAGGAGGAGGGCAGGAGGCCGGGTCAGGAGAGGTCAGGGGAGACAGTAACACTGGTGTCGGATTCCACACACGAGCCCCGGGGCCCGGGCCGCCTGGTGGCCTGGCTGAGACGTCTCTAAGGGGAACTGCTACTCAAGTCCACGCGCAAAGGAAGGAAAGTGACCCTGAGATAGTTCCGCCCCCGCCCCCCCAAGCGGGAGGAAACACGCCGTAGTTCTCCCCTCTGCTGGGACCCAGAGGCGCGGCCACGCGGACAAGGGCTTCGCAGTGACAAAAGAACTGTGAGTCATGCGGCTTCGACCGTTACCTGATAGTGTCCCTTGAGGTTCCCGATCAGCTGAGAGATCTGGCCGACGACGTTCAGGTCGTGCAGGAGGTTCTGCAAGTCCCGGTACAGCTGCCCCGGCCCCACGTACACCTGGCCTGCAAAACAAGCCGCGGCGCGGCTCTGAGGCCACGTCGGCGCCCGTGCTGGGCGAGGAGGGGCCGCAATGCGGATCCCGGCTGATTCAGAAGGTTTTTACAAAGCGGGTGCCTTCAAGCGTTTGGTAGTTTTTCCTTTTCTAACTTTTAATTGTGGAATGGTTTCAGACTCAGAGGAAAGACGCAGTCGCACACGCCCTTCACCCACCATCCCGGGAACCACATGGACAGGGCACCGCCGCGTGACCGGCAGCCCCCCACTCACGGCATCTTGTGGCCGTGCACCCGATGCGTGGTCCCACGCGCCCTCAGTGCTGCCGTCTCCTGAACTCCCCTCCAGTCTGGGCCTGTTCCTCGGGCATCTTCCACGACCCCGGCTTCGTGACCCCAGCCGGTGCGCGGTTCCGCGGCACATCTCCCGCGTCACGGTGCGCGGTTCCGCGGCACATCTCCCGCGTTACGGGGCGCGGTTCCGCGGCACATCTCCCGCGTTACGGGGCGCGGTTCCGCGGCACATCTCCCGCGTTACGGGGCGCGGTTCCGCGGCACATCTCCCATGTCAC
>NC_043700.1:1388846-1405926 GCF_006229205.1 Suricata suricatta | reverse complement strand
TTCCGCGGCACAGCTCCCGCGTTACGGGGCGCGCTTCCGCGGCACAGCTCCCGCGTTACGGGGCGCGCTTCCGCGGCACATCTCACGCTCTGGGTCTGACAGTTTGCCACTCTGGGTATTCTCTAAGCATTGTCGAGGTCGTTGCTGTAAGAGACATCTAGAAATGACATCGAACCCAAACCAAATTTCCGATAGCCAGGGTCATCCAACATCAGAACGGGCTCCTCAGTGCACTGTCACTAACGTGCAGAACAAGGTCACAGACAGGACTCTCACTGGGTTAGGAAGGTCTCCGGGGCCAGGCTGTGTTTTCCCCGTCAGATCCCAGCAGCAGGACTCAGGAGCCCCTCCAGAAGAACCCGAAGCCTGTCCCCCTCACTCTCACGTGCGGCAGCAGGGACAGGTGTGCCTTCCCGCCCACATCGGTACCGCGCTGACATGCACGTCTGTATTGTGCACAGACTGCACGTCCTGTCTCTACTGTACACGTGTGGCATCGTGTGTCACCTCCAGAGTCATGGAGCCAGGCACCTGTGACATCATGTGTCCCCTCCAGGGTGACAGCCAGGCACCTGTGTGGGTTCTGCCTGTATGTGGGCCATGACAGCGTTTTTCCATCAGCACAAACCTGCAGGAGCCCTGGGGCTGGGGTGTGGGGCCGATCCTCACTCTCGCAGCCGAGGGCCAGCCGTGGATTCCTGGGGTTGGTTCCCTGTGCCGGGCGGGGCCTCGAGGGGTGCGGGGCCCAGGACTGCGGCTGCGCCGACAGCTCCAGGCAGCGGTTGCTAGGCAGGGACGCCCACACTCCGTCTCCACCACTGAATAACAGCCCAAACTCTCCAGGGCTGGGATTCAGAGCAGAGTCATTCCAACAGAAGGAAGAGTCACGTGGCTGTCCATGGAGCACAATCATCCCGACTTCGAGTCTCAAAATACTTGAGGTATGACAAATGCAAGAGAATCAGAAGGAACAAAAGCCGCGTGGGTGCATCTGAAGCCCTTCTATAAAAAGCCTGAGCCACGGGACAGGCCCGCTGCACTGTGACTCGTGGACAGGACACGGTTTTATCTGCATGAAAAGTAGCCGCTCGCAGGCCGCAGGCTAGGGCAAAGGAGATGGAAACTACGGATTTGCTACCCGTGGACCAGCTCACTTCCTGGCCCCAACAGCAGACTACTCTCATTTCTGGATGCGTCTGGACCAGGCAGGGAGCTTCCCCGCAGCCGGACATGCCGGTGACCGTGTCCCCTGCCCGTGCCTCTGGAACTGGGGAGCCCAGACCCCCTGCCTGGGAGCCTGACACCTCCCCAGAGAAGTCGGACTTGAGTTCGATCTTCTAACACGCACGGAATTCGCACATTTTAATCTGTTAAAAAAAATTACCTTTAATCTAGAAGGCATTCAAAACCCAACACACATTTACTGCACACCAGTCCTTTCAGAGCTCAGAGAGAAAACTGAAATCCCCCCCACAGGACTGAGGTCCACACAGCGAAGATGCACCCCTAAACCAGGAACCAAACAGCCACTCCCGCAGACGTGCATGTGTGGGGCCCCCTGAACTGCAGACTCGCGGCCCACTGGCCCCCTGGCTCTGGACAGTGTCTGTCCACGGGGCACTAGCAAGCTAATGCCCACTGCCCATGTAACAGGTGAGCCGTACTGGAGGGGACACCATGATAAAAACAGTAACGCCGTAACAGGGAACACGTCCAACACAGAACTGATGTCACTAAACGCCAGTGTCAGGAAACCAGGACACCAGGTGGGCAGTGACCCTGCAAGGCACGGCCTTCCCCAGACTCCAGGGTCACAAACACTGCTCCCTGGAGGCCTTCCCATCTGGAAAGCTATGTCCAGCAAATTCCCAACCAAACCCTTCTCTGGCCACAAATCTGTTGGCGATGGAAGATCCCTCCGTGACGGACAGACACGTTAACTGTCTCTCCTGGAGACGCTGGTGTCAGCTAACGTTCCCAGCCACCTTCATTCTGCGTCGTTCCGGGGACGGTGATTAGCAGGAATGTGTTTTCCTTCTCTGACCCGATGCTTCATTCTCCCGGGGCTCTACCACACGTTTAACAGAAGCCACGAGAGCCAGAGGGTCACGGGGGAAGGGGGACCCGGGGCCCCCACCCCAAAGCAGCATCTCAGAGTCCAAAGTCCACGCAGCTCCACACTGACCTGTCTTCGAGCCCTCCCTGCGACACACCATTCCCTAGGATGCCTGGGGGCGCAGCTGGGGCGCAGTCGGTTGAGTATCCGACTTTGGCTCAGGTCACGATTCACGGCTCGTGGGTTTGAGCCAAGTGTCAGGCTCTGTGCTGACAGCTCAGACCCTGGAGCCTGCTCTGGGTTCTGTGTCTCCCTCTCTCTTTGCCTCTCCCTCATTCACACTGTATCTCTCTTTCAAAACAAATACTTTTAAGAAGCATTATTTAATATAAAGCCTCATTCCATGTGTAAAAAGGCTTGCCACGAGTCCCCATTCACTGTATTTTATGTGTTCCACAACTCGGGCAGAGGCCAGCAAGTGAGTGAAACTCAGCCAGGCTTTATTTGGATTAAAGGCGCGGGGAGGAGAAAGTCATGAATCTATGCTAAGTCCAAAATCCACAGTCCAAAGACCATTTAGTAATAACCATTACACAAGTGGTGAAGCATTGCTGAAGTTATCAGGACACGCTTGGCTCATCTCACCTGGCCAGGTGCACAGCCCAGCACCCCCTCCACAAGGAGCCTGGGGAAGAAAGGCGTCCCGAGCTGGTCCATGCAGAGCCGAGCCTACAACCTAAGTCCACACGCCCGAGGATGTCCTGTCTGGGAACTCAGCGCACACCCAGGAGACAGGAGCCAGAGCCCTAACCGCTTACGTGGAAAATGCAGAACAGGCCAGAAATCACACCTGGGGAAGCTGAACGCACCTCCCCACAAGCCCAGCGGGTCCACACCGGTGGAGACAAGCTCAGAGATGAGGGTGCCCTGGGCTTATCTGCCTACGCTTGTCAACCAACATAAAACACAGGCGCCAAACACAACATCAGCCAACAGCCTGCCCATCTACCTGGGGCCTTGGATTCATGCTGAAGCCAAGGAAACCGAGTCTATTAGGTCGGCGAGGATGCCAGCCCATAACGCATGAGCACGTTAGCAATGTCACTCACTTGGCTTAGCATTGGCGACGACGGCCAGGCTCTCGGGCGGGTACACCGGGGGACACCTGTTTTCTCCAGCGCCTTCATTATTGCCGTACTCTATCACCTCTACGTGGCCGAGGGGAACACTCCACTTTAACAGGTACCTTTGGCTGCTCGATGTGATCGTGCTGCTGTCCGAGGTGCTGAAACAGGGTTATTTTTATGATTAATTACATGCATGAGTCCTGATACGTTTTATCCCTCAAATACTCCAGGAAGTGACATCTGCCATCATTAAAACATCTTGCTTCTGACTCCCTTACAAACAGTTACCACTTGGTTCCAGAACGATGCCTCCCGTGAGATGAGAGGGCAGGGACTCTCCACTGTCTAACTCAGGAAAGTTTCCCGCAAAAGCTTAGCGGGAATGAGCTGGATGATCCCTGAAGACTACTTGAGCAAAGATGCTCGTAAATTCGGACAATTCTGTTATCAGGAAAGACCTCCTACGTGCATAGATACGCTCTGGTCATTTTGTTTGAGTGAACCTGAAAGTTCCTGGCACTCTTGCTTGTAGCATAACCATTTTAATAAAACTAAATCATGTCATCATACTCCATGTTTAAAATACGTATTGACTGTGGGGGCGCCTGGGTGATTTAGTAAGTTGAGCACCTGACTTTGGCTCAGGTCATGATCCTTGGGCTCAGGGAGTCAAGCCCTGCATCAGGCCGTGTGAGCCCGGGGCCTGCTTGGGATTCTGTGTCTCCCTCTCTGTCCCTTCCTTGCTTGTGCTCTGTGTCTCTTTCAAAAATAAACATTAAAAAAACTTTTTTCACTTATTAACTATGTAGCAATTAAGTGAAAAAAACCCCCATGACCTTCACAGATAATTTTCTTCTTTGACTGTAAAATGAAGGATGCATGCAGAGAAACACATGCACACCCATTCAGTTAGGTGGGAAATGCCAGCGCAGACACCTGCGTGACCACCCCCCATCCAGGCGGTAGGGCTGCCAGCACCAAGGCCCTCCATGTGACCAGGTAAGCCCCGCCCCTCCGGAAGCAATCAGTGTTCTTACTCCCAGTTACAATCAGTTTGCTTTCTTCAAGACTTTTCAATCAAAATGTACACAGGAATAAGCAAAATGTCAGAGAGCGTGCTTTCCACTGAAATCTTTGACGTGTTGGGAGTCAACCACTATCGAAGTTCCCAGACCCCTCTCTGCCATGAGAGTTTGCTTTTCAACTTGCAGTCCACACCGGAAGGGGGAGGAGGCAGAGCTCAGACACTGGTCAGAAACCAAAGACTGTGCATCCTAAGAATTAGACGTGCTTTATATTTTAAAATGGAGGCGTTCATGAACTTGACCTCAAATTGCTACTCATCCTGTTTGAATCCATAATCTTCACTCCTACAGAAGTTTGAGATCTTGATGTTCTGAGGTGATCCGGGGGTCTCCTGGGGCTGTTTTATCATCTCAGTCAGAGCAAGGGGGGGTCCCCCCTTCACCACCTTCCGGGACAGTCACTGATAACATGTCAGTGGGAACTGAACTCTTCCTCTTTACACACTTTGTAAAAAGGCGTCAAAACTCAGGACCCATGCCACAGCCCGGGCATGATTCTCTTAAGATAGAGACCCGGTAGTGAGCACAGCTAAATCATTTTTAAGGATTTATCCATTTCTTACTCAGTCTGAGATTTTTAAAAAGACATAAAATTTCAAAGAACCACAAGGACGTGGCTCCTTTGGTGAATCACACACCTGGGCTGCCCACGTGACGCCACGTGGCGGGCCCTCCCACTACAGACAAAGGCTGCTTACGAGCAGCAGATGCACTGGACAGGAAGCACCCACATCTGCACTGTGCCAAGCTGCCTACAGAGTCACTTCACTGTGTGACCTCATCTTCCACGCCTGCAGCCCGCGGGGCAGGCGGGGGCTGTCTGGTGCAGCCTCACCCACAGCTGGTGAGGGGAAGGTGGACCGGCTTCACCTGGGGATGGGGGAGGGGGCGCTCCTTGGATAGTTAGGCCCGGAACCCATCCTGCTAACCATGTGCCACTACTTGCGTGTTGCAGGATGGGAAATCAGGAGTGGAAAGGTCCCGCAGGGGAGACACACTCCGCAGGCCTCTCTGTCACATCCGGACCTGGCACACGCTTCAGGAAGCACGGAAGCCACTGGCCGCTGCTTCCTACGCGTGGGCAAAGGCAGTGACTGCTTCCAGGGGTCAAAGTGTGACCACGGCAAATTCAATGATAAAGCCTGAGCCACCGAGAGGAATGAAGCAAACAAGATTCTTGACAAAGGAGGTGGTCATTTAAAATGGGTAGATTTTCCAAGGGCGCCTGGGCAGCTCGGTCAGTGAAGCGCCCAACCCTTATTTTCAGGTCAGGTCACGATCATATAGTTTCGTGAGTTCAAACCCCACGTCAGGCTTTGTGCTGGCAGCACGGAGCCTGCTATGATTCTCTCTCTCTCTCTCTCTCTCTCTCTCTCTCTCTCTCTCTCTCACACACACACACACACACACACTCTGTTCCTCCCCCACTTGTACTGTCTCCGTCTCTCTCAAAATAAATAAATAAACTTAAAAAACTAACAGAAAATAAAATCGGCAGATTTCCCAGGCCTACCTTGCAGCTGCCTCAAAGCAGGGACGGCCACGGAGGAGCTGCGCACCACACCCGGCCCTGAGCTCAAGGGTCTGATGACGGTCCTGGGCGGGACCCGCACGGAGGTCCCAGGGATGGCTGGCTGCCCCACCATTAGGAGCATGGGTGTGAGGCTCAGTGAGATCAGGCAGTTCCCGGAAGGCGGGGCTGGAAGCCGGCTGTGCTGCGTGAGCCCCTGGAGACTGCCTCGCGGCTGCCCGCTGCACCCCCTCAGCCGTGAGCTCCCGGCTCCCGCTGGGAGGGGAGGACCTCACTGTCCCCCGGCCAGTCTCCCCACTCTAAACACAGACGGTGGACGACCTCAAGCCGGCAGGGGTTCTGCAACCGCATCCCAAGCCCCTGACAGTGAACAGCAAATGCTCTCAAGCGGCATGAGCTGGCTTGGGGCCTGGGCGTGAGCGACTTTACTAAATGCCGAGCGTTCAGCTCAGAGCACCCGCTCTGCCTCAGCTCCCCTCCAGCCCACCTCTACATGTAACTTCGCACGCTGCCAGCCAGCTACGATATTCCGGGTGTTGGCAAGCAGGGTTGTTTTACTGTTTATTTTTCAGAGAGAGATAGAGAGAATGAACAAAGGAGGGGCCAAGAGAGAGACATAGAACCTGAAGCAGCTCCAGGTGGTGAGTGGTCAGCACAGAGCCCGACGCGGGACTTGAACCCATGGACCTCGAGATCATGATCTGAGCTGAAGTCGAATGCTCAACGGACTGAGCCCCCAGGCACCCCGACACTGGGCCCCACTCACCCTAAGCTTGTTTGGGGCCTGGCCCCCCGCAAACACGGGCGAGGGGACGAAGAGGTGCACAGACCAGCGCAGAGGGAACGGGAGCAATCCCGAGTCGTCACTTGGCTGGGACGCGCCCCGCACGCCAGTGTGAGATACCCAGTGGCCGCGGCGGCGCTCACCGTGCACTGACCGTGGCGCACATCAACACATCGCTCAGCATGAAGACCCGACGCTCCTTGGTCTTAACGATCTCTCCTCTGTCGTTGTAGACGGTTTCGATCATATCGTCAGACCGCACGAGGTACCGATTCCCGCTGCTGAGAAGCTGAACATTCAAGGTCATGCTCAACACAGTCCCCACAATCAAGTTCATCAAAAGAAGAAAAAGGGTGAGCAAAAGTCTTGCAAAATACAGGCGTATAAAGCGTCAGCATTTGCACATTTTCCTCACGGAGAATCCATACCCCTCCACGCACACCTCAGGTAGACCCTATGAAGAGTTCAGATTTTTTAACTGAATAGTTACAGAGATGGCGTTTGTGGTTATCCTGAACAGCGAGGGAAGGCTAACCCTGCCCAGCAAGCAGGGCTCATTTGTGCCCACCCGGCATTCATCACACTCCTTCCCTTCAGATGGCGTGCCGGCGTGTCTGCCCCCTCCGTCACACGCTGCCATCGCACCCGGCCCCCACCCGGTTATGTATAACACGATGTCCTCAAGAACGTCTGTAAGTGCCAGAGTTACTTGGCGGTCCTCCTTTCCCAGAGTAACGTGATTAAGAAAACGTCTTTGCGTCTTGTGATGCCATGTTTTATTTCACTGAGCCAAACACATTACCCTTGGTCCTTTGGAGAGGTGTTTTGTATTAATTAGTAAAACAAGGTCTGTCATATAGAAGTCAGACTCATTATAACAATTCGGCCCAAAAGGACATCTGGAATCCTCAGCCCAGACGATCAGTAGTGTATTTGGATTCTAAATCCACAGCGGCCGAGCCATTTACCGGTCCTGACGCGCTTGCGGGGGTGACAGGGCCGTGCGCACGGGCACGGAGCCGGCAGTGAGTAGCCCAGCACGGACCGCTTCCTCGGCCGCCTGGGCTTACGCGGGGCCGCACAGCTTCACAAACACTCTGTGACAAGCGACCAGGATTCCAAACAACGGGAGCTATTTGTTTAATGCGATTTTTGGCTCCTAGAAATTCCTATGTAAATCACTTAGAACATCAAGAAAAACCTGTTCCTCAAAACGTAAAACAGTAAAATTCTCATAGTTAAACTCTGAGTGTCACCATCTGGTTGGAAATTACCCTTCATGACAAAAACGAAAGGTGACATCAGCAATGATGCCTACGCTAGGTAATCACTTAACACAGCTCCTGCCAAAAACCCCCGTCTGTGGGCCAGAGCCATACATAACTAGGGGGAGGCCCACATAAAACCAGCTTGCCGTTGCAGGGAAAGGACTTGTGAAAGAGAGGAAATCGTGCTCTGTCCCAGAACTGTTAACACAGCTCAGTGTACGCACAGACAGGTGCAGGTAAGAACGTATGCAACACTTTGATTTTTTTGCGACCATCTAAAAAGGAAATACCACGTTCTGGCACGGAGATTCAGCTCCAGGAGCTGATGAGAACCTCCATGGGGGTCCCGGACCCGTCGGTGGGTCTAATGACCGTGGGAGCCCCTTCCCAAGAAAACGTGCCATGACCCGCCTGAGCTCTCCACCGACTTGCAAGGTACGGCTCTGGGCCCAGGAGTCACTGCAAAGCGTCCACGAGATTAGTAGCAAGCGGCTGAAATACGGACGGCTTGTTAGTACAACGCAAACCGAATCCCAGCCCAGAGCAGGACGCCTTGGTCAACCTTGTTCAGGTATCTCTCGTTGATGGCTTTGGCGACGTGCTTGATTTCACAACGCTGGTCAGCGTCTCTTTTCCTCTCATTGAGCTTCTCCGCTAACGTCTCCAGCTCCGTCAGCGCCATCTGAAGGGGCAGCCGGTCAGGATGTCCTTTGGACGTATTCTTCAGCATGTCCTTGGGGAGAGGAAACTCGGTGAGAAGGGGATGCATGTGTGCTGGTGCGGGGCACCGACGGCGGCACACGCATACTTCCGGCCGACACCGAGTGGCTCATGAGCTGGCAGCCGGGCAGCTACTTGTGGGGGACTGAAACGCGCACGGGGGCCAGGATGACAAGCTGGATGACTCACTGTTTGGCTTAGCACTGGAGTGGCTCCTTTTGCAAAAACAAACACTATTCAATGGCTTTGCTAATGGAGAAAACCAGTGTTCTCCAATAAAGAGCATTATAAATACAAGCATGTCACATTTTATTTGTTTTCTTTATAGTTTACTGTCAAGTTGATTTCAAAGAACACCCACACTCATCCCAACAAGTGCCCTCCTCCATGCCCATCACCTCCCTTCCCTTCTCCCCTCCCCCATCAGCCCTCAGTTTGTTCTCAGTATTCAAGAGCCTCTCATGGTTTACCTCCCTCCCTCTCCCCAACTATTTTCCCCCTTCCCCTCCCCCATGGTCCTCTGTTAGGTTTCTCCTGTGACACTTATGAGTGACACATCTGGTATCTGTCCTTCTCTGCCTTCCTTCACTTAGCCTGACACCCACGAGTTCCATCCACGTCACTACGAATAAGCATACTACATCTTAGAAAGGCCCCATCCCTGCAACGGGGGTCAAGGTTACGGCTGGACTGTTTCTCTCAACGAAGTGGGACCCACGGACCCGGCCCCACGCTCAGGTCCACGTACTTTGTTTCAATAGGTCTGTTCCTGAATGCCAAGTGGGCACCGCTGCAGGTGCGCCCTGACTTCCCTGCACACAGCAGGGTCTCCCCCCACCCTGGGGGCACCAACCCTGCTGAGAGGGGCCAGACACCTCTGTCCACGTCCACAGGGTGACAAAGGGATGAGGATGCATGGCGGGGAGTGACAACATGGCCACCAACAGAATGATATCACTGTGTCAAACAGAGGAGTCTTTCAAGAGTGACATCTAAGTGACAATCACCATTCTGTCCCCTTGGTCTCACACAGAGCCCTGCCATTTCCCAGCGTGCTCGCACAGACGGCGTGCTGACCTCTGCAGAAGGAGGCGGGCATGTGTGGAAGCGCCCCTCGGAGCCAGCGGGCCCTCCGCCTGGCCTCCCGACACCAACACCTGCTGAACCTGTGCCTCGGATTCAACAGCACCCTCGTCTTCTAAACCTGCTTTTTGTCCTTCATCAGAAAGAACAGAACACTGCACAAATGACGAAATACGTCCAGTCTGAACAAACCACCTACGCTGAGCTATACATCTGTCTCCCTGCGAGTCACACGCAATCCTGGCAAGGGAAGGAAGCAGGCTCACGATGGGCTCTGGGTCTGCCGTCACTGCGGCGGCGGCCGCCTGCAGTCAGCGCGCCATCAGGACACGCGGCAGGGAGGGCCCTCCGGATGCCAGCACGGAAGCACGTGAGGGGAGAGGGAGTCTGTCGTCCTCTCCTGACTGTTAACTCATTCGGGGACAACGCGGGACAGAAGACGGGAGCAGGATACACGAGACCAGAACCCACAGGCCCAGGAGAGCAGGGGATCAGCGCAGAGACGGGTGGGCAGGAAGCACCCCAGTCCCCAGGCAGTCCCTCCCCGCTCGCTCACAGTGCTCAGGAGGGAGGGAGGGATGGCACAGGCCACTGACTCCTGCTCCTGGGCACAGAGGGTGGACCATTTCCCCTCTAACCCTGCACCCGACCCGGACTTGGCAGAAGAGAGTGGGTTCCTTTCTGCCCTGGGGAGTCCAGCCCCCTCCGCCATGCACGGGAGCTCAGGCAAGGGCCGGCTGCGTCCATGCCGGCTCAGCCCCCCCACCCCCGGTTCCGTGTCCTCACCTGCAGCAGGAGGATGAACTGCGGGAACCGCTGGATGGGCTTCATCATCAGGCTGTAGAGTGTGACACGGTCGGGGCTGCACTCCTGGCACTGCTGTGGGGAGAAGCCTCCGTGACCTGCGCTGCGGCGGCCCCCCGGGACCAGGCCCGCCCTCCCCGCCCAGCACAGACGCCTCGGCAGGGCGCCGGCCAGCCGCCCGGAGCGTGTGCCCGACTTCACTATGGGTAGCTTCTAACCGCCTCCCACCTCAGACACCAGCACAGGCGAGCCCCTGTTGAGGTCTGAGCCAGCCGAGCCTGGATTCCCAACTGAAACCTCCCACTTTGTCATTCCATGTTTTCAGGACCTGGGGGCACCTGGGGGCTCAGTCAGGTAAGCGTCGGACTCTGTTAAGGCTCAGGTCACGATCTCACTGTTTTGTAAGTTAGAGCCCTGCATCTGTCCTGAGCATAGAGCTTTCTTGGGATTCTCTCTCTCTCTCTCTCTCTCTCTCTCTCTCTCTCTTTCTCTCCCTGGCCCTCCCCATCCAAAATAAACTTTAAAAAAGTTTAAAAAAAAGACCCATCTCTAACCAATGCCAGACAGTGTTTATCTGTTTATGAATTCATTTAATCCTCTAAGGACTGAGTTCGTTTCTGGAATCCTACAATCACCTGAAAAGTACACTTACAGAAACAGAAGAAAAGGGAATCACAGAACCCCATACGGGAGTCGCAAGGACCCCAACGGTAGCCTGCCCACGCCCCAGGGCGAGATCTCTGTGGTGGCCCTGGTCCCTCCCACATTCGTGCCCAACCTCCCTACTAAGGCTCAGCTGCGGATGTGGGGGTGTCCCTGGGTCTTCCTGTCTGAGCTGGCCCGGCTGAGGGCCGCCTAGGCCCTGGACCCGCCTCTCGGCCTGGGACGGACACTCCACCAGGCTGGGCCATTTGCAAACCTGGGTGGGCTCTCGGCTCTCTCCAGCTGAGGGGGCTGTGTGGTCGGATGGCCGAGGGAGGGCTCAGCCTCCTCCCCCGACACCAGTTCTCCAGCTTGACCAAGTCACCAGAATGTGGGGGCTGCGGCCGGCTCCCCCGCTGAGATGTCAGATATGGTCCCCAAGACAGTTTCAACCTCCTCCAAGGAAGGAAATGTTTGAATGGCCCGTATTTTCTTCCCCGGGAGAAGAAACATCATAGTTTGGAAAGACCACTGGGTACCAAGACCCCCAAGGCTGGGGACTGATTTAATCCCTCAGCAAACTGTGACTGGAGGATGGAAATAATTCAGCCTCGATCATACTGTGGTCGGTGAGAATAGTTTCCACGTTCGTCCACTCCCAGTGAGCCTGAGCTTCGAGAATATGGTTCAAGTAACAGGAAGAAACTCTGGCTCCAGTGTTACGATGGGAATTGGAGCCTCATGCAGGCGAGGTCTGGGCTGGGCTGGGTGGCAGTCCCCTGGTGGCAGTCTAGGCCATGTGGCAGCCTGGGGCTGGGTGGCCCTCCAGGCTGCGTGGGGTCCGGGCTGGGTGACTGGCCGCCATGAGCGTCGGTCAGGGATCCTATCAGTTCTGTGCTCAGCAAGCCCCGCCGGCCCCATACTAACTACTCCGGGTCAACATCCCCCACAGGAACCTCACGACGTCCAGGGCAGACACACCTAGGGAGGGTAGACCTCTCCACCCAGCACCAGAGCCCCACGGGGGGCTCCGCCATGGGGTCGGCTCACTGCTCACCGAAGTTCAGTCTGCTGCTCCTGATACCACACTCAAGGACAAAAGCCAAAGGCCACTTCTTGGGGTTCTGACCCTCACTCTCTGACTATCCACATCTATGCACTTCCAAGGACGTGTGGACGAAGGTTGTCTTCAAAAGGCCGTGGCTCTGCTGAGACTTCATCTGTTTCCGGCACCGACCCGACGTCTTGGCGCCAAAATCTTTGTAAATAACGGGACACGCTGAGAGGCAAAGTTTGGTAAAACTCCGCCATGAAGTATTTTCACGTGGCACCCGTTACCAGGTGTTAGAGCCTAAACGAAACGGCAGTGAGTGCTTACCTTTAAAAATTCAAGGAAAGCGGGCTTTGTGGCGCACGTTTTCTTGAGGATTGCCACGGCCGTGCTGAAGTTATTCACGTACTCGCTATAGGCGTCCAGCACCATGGACTTGGAAAACTGAAATGCCAGAGAAAATTGAGAAATATCAGGAATGCACAGAGCCCAGGCCCTCCCCCTTCCGGGCAGGATAAAGGATTTGAAACCTCCCCTACAAAACACGTCTCACGCCCCATGACGTCTGCACAGGACACACTTCATTGCGACCGTGTGTGATTTTTTCCTTCTTTTAGCAAACTTGTTAGGAACTGTTTAAACAGCCGATCTTACTTTGTCCCCCCAGTGCACTTGTAGGCCACCCGGTCCAGGTCCCCCGTGGGCTGGCACTCAGGGGAAAAGAGCTGCGGACCACAGACGTGTGTGTGTGGGGGGGGGGGGTATGATCACTTCAGACCCCCTTCTGTGCATCCCTGCCAGTCCTCGCTGTGGGTCCCCTGCGGGAAAGACTGTCACACAGGCCCCAGTGTCCTGACAAGCCAGCACTGACCGTCCCCTGGAAAAGCTCCGGGGGAGGAAGAAAACTGATCCCCTCCTGCCCTGCTGGCTGAGGACAGTGCACGTCCGTCCATCCGTCCACTGTACATGGCCTCCCCCTGGTATCTTCTGCGATCCCACCAATTCTCAAGATAAACAGCAACGTCCACAGTGGGTGTCTGGTGTGAGCGTCACTTACGGAAAAATGCTTTCATCTAAATTATATATACATTTTTTTAAGTTTCATTTTTACTTTTTTAAAAAAAATTCCCAAGGTAAATAAATATTTTAAGAAAAGGAATAAACGTTTACACTAAACGCATAAAATAGCCAGGAAATGCAAGAACAAAGTAAATATCCACGGTTTCTTTTTTGTTTCTCATAAGGATCCTGAAAGGGACCCTACAAATATCTCAGGAGGAGCTCTTGTTTCCATGTTCAAGGCATCCTGTCATTTATGTGCTTCTGTAACTCATACACGTCATCAAGGACACACAGTCATGCAGAAACCAGGAAACGGTCTCGGCCTCCGGTACCGCAGCTTTCACGCAAGAGGGCGGGCGCCTTCCAGCGCTGCTGGCGGCCTCGTCTTCCCGCAGCCAGAGGACCGCTCTCCCTCGCCTGTAATCTCCCGCGTCTAGAGACGGCCTAACGCACATCACGTAGAGGCACAAACGGACCAGAGACAAAGCCTGCTGCAGACCTTAAGCTGGCGTTTCCAAGCAGTGGACCGCTCCCCCTACCAGGAGAGGCTCATGCGTCCCGAGTCCCCTGTCAGCAGAGGCCTGGCCATGGTGTCGGCACCACCAACCCCAGGTCACAGAGGACAGCATCAGGGAAACCTGTTGGGGCTTTCCCCCAGGGCGTTTTCCACCGCCCCCAGACAGGGACAGGGCACAGAGTGAGACCCAACTGACGAGGGGGGTGAGCGGGACGAAGCGACCACACTGTCAAAAGAGCCGTGATGCGGCCACAGAAAGCACACTCCAACGGCCCGCCGGTACGCAGAACACGGCTTGCAGCATTCCAGATGGACCGCCCCCCAGGCCGCCAGCTGGTGCCCTTGGCATTCCTGAGCCTTCCCTGTCCCATGCACTGGGCAGAGCCCATGGACCTCACCGTAGCCTCCGAGGGGCCGGCTGCCAGTGGCCCTGCGGGGCACCGGGGCTCCCTGCCAACCCCGACATCCAGCATGACACATCTGCAATCACTGGACGGAACGTGGCTCTGGAGCCCAGGACAGCGTGGGGCAGCCGGGCGCGCCAGGAGTTACCGAAGCCACGAAGACGTCCCCGATGGTCTCCACAGAGTCCCACTCGGCCACGCGGCTGGCCAGCGCGATCTGGAACATGGCGTGGCACTGCAGCAGCTCCTTGACCCGGTAGAACACCATCTTCAGCTTCCTCTCGCTCAGGACCTTTGGCTCCATCTCCGACAGCGGCTTCTCGTATTGCTAACAAGACACAGGAAGGCGGTGAGCGTCAGAACACGGAGAGATGCACTCACGACAGTGACAGCCGGCAACAAATCACATGACTTCCAGGCACCATGCGGACACGGTACTTACGAGTCGTCTGGGAATTCTGCAAATCTGATTACGTCACAGTTCGTACTTATCCACAAGCGCACACACACGTGCAAGACAGGTGTGAAGCCTGCGTCTACCCTGTAGCCCGGCGTCTCAGTACCTCCAGAATCCTCTTCAGCGCATCCACGTAGTTCTTCTCACTGTCCACAACCGAACCCAGAATGTATCTCCTTACCACCTGTCGGCGATTTGAAAACACAATGGTAGCAAATTGAGACAGGAAGTGTAACAGAGAAAGTGTACTTCTTGTTGAGTCAAGATGCCGCTGGCTCTGTTTTCTGTCTTCAGAATGGCAGGTAAACGAAGCCTCCAAAGGCCTCGGAAATATTTTAAATGTGCGTTAACTAACTTTACAGGCACAAAACATACGTGCCCCATTGCTGCAATTATGAAATGTTTTATTTTTTAAGAAAATTTTAAAGTTTATTTTTGAAAGAGAGAGCACGTGCAGGGGAGGAGCAGAGAGAGAAGGAGACACAGAATCCAAAGCAGGCTCCAGGCTCCGAGCTGTCAGCACAGAGCCTGACGTGGGGCTCGAACCCACAAACTGTGAGATCATGACCTGAGCTGATGTTGGACACGCAAGCGACTGAGCCACCCAGGAGCTCCCAATTATGAAATATTTTAAACCACAAATTATAAGCCATAAGTACCACAGGACAAGTGAAATTACTGTGGTAACAACAAACGCATTCACTTATGCAACAATTATAAGCTAAATTAACTGTACTTCATGTGTCCTGTGCTGACTCACATGCTACTTCACATGTAAATTAAGTAGAAGAAAACCAGTTCCAGTCTTGACTCAAAGAATGCTATTAGCAACGTTATCTAATAAAATTATTATTGCGAAGTCATAGAAGAAAAAGCTCTTTTTTATTATTAAAACTTTTTTTAATGTTTTTTATTTATTTTTGAGAGACAGAGAGAGTGCGAGCAGGGGAGGGTCAGAGAGAGAGAGATACAGAATCGGAAGCAGGATTCAGACTCTGAGCTGTCAGCACAGAGCCCGGTGCGGGGCTCGAACTCACGAACTGTGAGATCATGACCTGAGCCAAAGCCAGATGCTTAACCAACTGAGCCATCCAGGCACCCCAAGAGACTCATTTTAGACCTGAAGACACCTTCAGATTGAAAGTAAGGGGATGGAGAAATATCTATCATGTGACTGGACACGAAAAGAAAGCCGGAGTAGCCATACTTATATCAGACAATCTGGACTTTAAAGTAAAGGCAGAAACAAAAGATGAAGTAGGACATTATATCATAATTACAGGGTCTCTCCATCAGGAAGAACTAACAATTATAAACACCTACACGCCTAATTCAGAAGCACCTAAATACATAAAACAACTAATCACAAACAGACACCACCTTATTGATAAGAATGTGCTAATTGCACGGGATTTTAATATTCCACTTAGAGTAACAGATAGATCAACCAGACAGAAAATCACTAAAAAAAACAATGGACCTGAAGAACACACTGATACAGATGGAATTCATAGACGTATTTAGAAGTCTGCATCCTGAGGCGAGAGGATTCCCGAAAAAGCTCTTGAAAGATCGAAGAACATATATATAAATGCTTTTTGGCCACAAGGTGCTGCCCGTAGAGGCTGCGGGCCCAGGGAGTGAAGTAACCCTCCCCGGTCCGGACATCACGGTTCTCGCTCCCCAGGAACGGACGTGGACAACGATTCCTGGTAAAGGCCGAGGCCCACGCCTGGCGCTTGCATCCAGCCCACACGTATTCTGGCAAGTTATTTTTGCCAGTCAACGGAAAAGAGAGCACCACACTCCAGCGGGCTGGCTCTGGACCACACACCGGGAACAGCGCGAGAAACCCAGAGCGGAGGGTCAACGCCCACCGCAGGAACCACACCGCCACCCAGTGGTGCACAGGGCACCTGCCACGGGGAAAGCCCTCCGTCCAGAACACGCCAGGGCCACCGAGCCGTCCAGGACACGAAGGGAGCGCGGTGGGACCAGGGTGCACGGGGCCACGGCGGACAGGCCCAGGCGCAGCCCCGGGCCGCACACGCACAGGACTTAGGGCGAACCCAGCCGACGACCCGGACGGGAGGACCGTAGGTCTGCGGATCAGAGCCGGGCGGAGCCGTCGGGCCCCAGTGGACCCCACAGGCCATCCCAGCCCCTGGGGGCCACGGGGTCCTCCCTCAGGACGCGCGCTCTTTCTCCCGACACGCTCCCACGTCAGCCTCGCTCATCCCGACACGGGCCCTCATCGCCGCAGCCCTGCTGTTGGGCCCCGTCACCTCGAAGCTTCACCTCGAAGCCCGAGGCCTCCCGGTCCGGCCCGGCGGTGACGAACAGCCCGAGGGCCCCTCCCAGCTCGGCCCCCTTTCCTCAGACTCCGCGCCGGCCCGCGGTCCCCCGGCCGCCCCGTCCCGCAAGCCCATACGTGTCCGCCAGCCTGTGCCCACGACGCGAGCCACGCTGCGCATGCGCACAACGCCCCC
>NC_043700.1:1382022-1388746 GCF_006229205.1 Suricata suricatta | reverse complement strand
GTGTGTCCGGGGCGCTCCGCACAGTTTACCGAAACGCTCACAGTGTCCCTGTGGGTCAGAACGGTGCGGACGGCGCCCCGACGGAGGGCGGTTCCACACGCTTCTGACGCTTACTCGGGGGCGGGGGCTCGAGGCTCTCGGGGAGCAGAGAGCCCGCATCCGGGCGGCAGGGCGGCTGACCCAGGGCGGCTGTGCCCGCGGAGATGGCAGGTCCCGGTCCCCAGCGAGCCCGCACACAGCCCAGCCTACCTGCTGCTGAGACAGGCCCTCAGGCATCGGCGTCAGGACGGCCTCGGGGTGCTTGCAGTCCACGTCGATAAACAAACTCTGCTCCTCTTCCACGCAGGACCTGTGGTCTTAAAAAAGCCACAATGCACTCATTTGACACTAACACGATATATTCGCAACATTACGGCCGGTAAAAGAGGCCGTCGAATCTACGCTTCCGGCGGACGCTTACTTCCCGCTGGGCAACGGTTAGTTGAAACTTTAACAAACCCAGGACAATCTCCACCAAAGGAACACAGTGCCCACCAATGCCTGAAGTTTTCAATACCTTGGAAGTTTAATTTCAAAAGGCAGAGAGGTGTCATTTGAATAATGAGCTGGTGAAGCAGAAAAAAATAATTTCATTTCTTAACCTATAAAATACGACATTCAGAATCAAAGGAGGACAGCTAAAAACAGCTAAGAACCCACACTCACCTATCGACAAGAGCTAAGTGGAGACTACTTTTCTTGACCTTCTGTTTCCCTTTCTCACTGAAACACAGCTCCCATCAAATCAAAACATTTAGACCAATACTACATTTATTTTTTAAAACTTAGCTATAGCTAAATAAATTAAAGAATCTGGGGCGCCTGGGTGGCTCAGTGGATTAAGCATGCGACTTCCGCTCAAGTCAGAATGTCATGGTTTGTGGGTTTGAACCCCATTTGGGGCTCTGTGCTGACAGCTCAGAGCCTGGAGCCTGCTTTGGATTCTGTGTCTCCCTCTGTCTCTGCCCCTCCCCTGCTCACATCCCGTCTCTCTCTCTCTCTCAAAAATAAACATTAAAAACATAAAAAATATATATTAAGGAAAAAAAGAGTCCTTAGGTAACAGGACCCCAGATATTTATCAAATTTAAATATCCACAATCCTGGCTGCGTAGAAAAATTTCTGAGCTTTCAAAAACCTCCCAGTATCCACACAAAAACCTCCCAGTATCCACACACCTACAAGAATGGCGAAAATCCAGAGCACTGACCGCGCCGAGTGCCGAGTGCTGGAGAAAACGTGGAGCAGCAGGGACGTGTCCAAAGGTGCCACCGTGGAAGATGGCGCAGTGGTTTCTTACAAAACAAAACCTACTCTTTGCCCACAATCCAGCAATGACACTCCCTAACATATACAAGCAGTTGAAAGCCTATGTCCACGTATAGCCTGCGGTGGATGTTTCCAGCACTCTATTTCCAGCTGCCCAACCTTGGAGACCACCAAGACACCCTTCTATAGGTGACGGATAACTAACGCGGTGCATCCAGATGGTGCAAAATTATTCAGCACTAAGAAGAAAGGAGCGCTCAAGCCACAACCAGACATGGAGGAACCTTCAACATGTTACTAAGTGAAAGAAGGCAGTCTGAGGAGTCCCCACCCTGTGTGATTCCAAGCCTACCGTTCGGGGGGAGACAAAACTACGGACACAGAGATGAGCGGCCGCCAGGCTGGGAGGGATGAGTGGTGGGGCCGGGGGTTTACGGCAGTGCAGCTCCTCTGTGTGACGAGGGATCCCTGCTGTGTCCCCAGGGGACCCCTCGGACCTCCTCCCCGCCTGGCTCGGGGCTCCAAGCCGGTCCTGAATGCTGGGTTGCTGGCTGGCAGGTCTTGGTTCAGGGTGTGGGCTGGGGCCTGAGCCGGCATTCCTGACCAGCGCCTGGTACCCAGGGCCCCAAATCCCAGGCACCTCTCAGACCCTGCCCGTGTTCTCCAGGGGCAGGTGCCAACTGTGAAGCTGTTCCTCCTCAGGGCGCCCGGCACGCTGCCAGCACCTCATCGGGGCCATCCCCTTCCCAAGTAACCCACTGGGGCTCCTGACAACCTGTCCTCCATCTGAAGACGCTGAAGATGTCATTAGCACTACAATGTATTAAAAAGTCTAGTTTTGACTCCAGTTACACACAGGCGTTGGAGGCCGCCCCTCACGGAAGTGGGGCCTCACCGCCCTCTCCAGGCCCAGGGACCAGCAAGTACTGCGCTCTTAGAACGTCTGTGTGAGCAACAAAATCGTGTTTTTACAAGAACCGGTCAGAGCCCCCTGGGCGATTCGCTCTAGTCCACACTGCAAGTAACTAGCCAGTCTGTGAGGACACACCGGTGTGTAGACATTTTCTCCAACGTCCAAGAATCCTTGGCCCAAAGCTCGGGGTCAGCACGGAACACAGACACAGCCCATCTTTCTGACAGATGGACAGCACCGGCTACACCCCCCTGCTGACAGTGTCAGAAAACCTGAAACTTCTGGAATCATCTCGGAGCTTCCCTCACCAGAAAAAGTGTTCCTGAAATCCCTGCTTAGAGTAAGACCTTCTCAGCTTGTCCTGGAGGGAAGCACAGGTGCATGTGAGAACTAACACGCTGCACACAAGGTGGCCCGTTGCTGCGCCTTGTAAAGGACAGACTTGCTGAGAACCCCACTGACGAGGTCCCAGGACACCCGAGGGGGTTTCAGGAGGGAGAGCAGAGGGAAGCCCCCAGGGCTGCGTGTGGCAGGCAGGGGGGTTCACTCAGGGCCCACGTGCTGAGAAGAAACAATAGGAAGAGAACTAATGTCTACTACCCACGAGAATTCTCTTAACCTTCTGTCGCTTGTCCTGTGTGTGTGTGTGTGTGTGTGTGTGTGTGTGTGTGTGTCTATGTCCCAGAGCTACCGCACAAGTCCGTGCACGCCCTGAGCTGAGTGTGCACCCTCCCCCACACCCGCGAGGAGAGACCTGGGCGGCCGGGTGAAGTCAGAGCGCACCGACGAGCATGTGCCGAGGGTGTGCGGCGCGCCCGCAGCCGCGCTCCCACAATGTGCTGTGTCTCGGGGGACCACGGGCCGGAGCATGGTCTGCAGGCCGGGCCACCGACCTGGAGCCATGAAGGACTTGGTCCTAATGAGCGAGCGGCCCCTCCTCACGGCGGCCTTGGTCTTCTCCAGTCCGTCTTTAGTGCCCTCCTTTGCAGCCTTCATGAGTTTCTGCATCTGTAAGAAAGGGAGAAACGTGAAAGGTGGACAGTCAGTAGAAATCCACTCATTGCTTTTATTTTATTTTAAAAGAATACTGTCAAGTAGTTTGGTCTTAAAATGTCACGTGACATTGGCTTTTTGTGTGGGAGCACTTACGTGCTTGGCGTGTGCACATGTGTAACTTGGGCCACATTTTGTTTGTTTAAAAGAAAAAAAAAACAAGGAAGGAAAGCAAACTTTAAAAGGCAGCCCTTCCCTGACCTGGTTTCCCGCTGGGTGAACAGCAGCCTCCACTCCTTTTACAAACACAGAGCCTCTCGGACATCAGAGGGAGAGCAGGTAAAGCACACACGTGTTAGGCGGCCGGCCCAAGGTCACAGGCAAACGCAGGAAACCAGGAAGCGCAGAGCCCCCAGCTGCCTTCCTGAGTCCCCGGGAGGCCAGGCCACAGGCTCTCAGAGACCCCACCGCGGGGTAACAGACGGGGGGTGGGGGGGGACAGCCCACGTGAGGAGGCAGAAACACCACTGCGTACCGCAGCGCCGTGCGGGGATTCTGGTCCACCCACCCGCAGTCCTGCGGGCACCTCCGGGGGCCATCAGTGCCCAGCTCAGCGCGGACTTGCTCTGGCGCACCCCTTATGCTGGAAAATTCAGAGGTCTGGGGTATGGGCCATCGGGCTTCAAGTGACTAGAGAAAGCCCAAATGGCTCCTCCAGACAAACCAGGATCCGGCCAAGGGGATGTCCACATGGCCTGCCGCCCTGGTCCTCCTGCACACTCCCGTCTCCACCTCTCTCTGGCCCACCTTCCCTGCCAGCATGCCTCAGCTGGGTCATCAGGGCCACCGCCAGGCCGAGCCTCGTGCACAGTGCTGCCTGGTCACAGCGGAGGGCGCGGGCTGTCCCCTCAGAACCGCGTCCCTGGGGCGCACCGCTGTCACACACACACCGTGTCTGTGTATCCTCCATCTCCCCACTGCTCGGCCAAAGAGAACCCAAACCACACGCACGCTGCCTAGCCGGGGCTCCGCTCCAGCCCCCCGGGCTACGGCCACTGTAGTCTCCCGGGAGAAATGGGCCGCCCCAGGATTATCTGAGTCCCTTCCTGCCTGTCCTGGGGACGTGCCCTTCACTACACTCACTCTCTCCCCGGCCGGCCCCATGGCCTCCACCCTGCCCCACACATCCAGTCCCCATCTGCCTGCGAGGCACCCCTGCTTTGTCTGCTGACTCACGTGGCCTCTCCAGGTCCCTCCCTTTCTTACCCCGCACCAGACCCCTACGCCTCGGTCTTCAGCCCGGCCCCAGCCAGCATCCCTGCCCTGAGCAGCGATAAAGACCCAGGTTCCGGGAAGCTGAGATGCCCGCCCCAGGTCACGCAGCAGCCAGGAAACAGAGCCTGAAGCTCCTGACCCTTCTAAGCACCTGCTTCTCCGTGGGTGAGGGGGGTCCGCTCGGCCCGGCCCTCACTCACCCCACCTTACTGCTCGCTGCCCCTCAATGCACACTGTTCACTCTGCCGCACCCACTGCCTGCCCTCATTTCCAGACCCCTCCATGGAGCTGGCCTCTTTCACGCTGCCCCCACGGCCAATGACTGAGCTCAGGGCTCCCCAGAAGACCCGACTAGGCCCCGGACGCTCCCTTGTGGGAACCAGCCAGAGGCTCCACAGAAAGAAGTGATTCCCAGCATTCTGCTCCTGCTTTGGGGAGCCCAGGGCTTCAGAACGCTCTGGAATTAAGCAGGTGACTGTAACAGAAGACATTTATTTCTTAGGGAACATATTTTTCAGTTAGACGCCATTCAACACACACACACAAATCACAGAACATCAGAAGGACAGCAGGTCTACCGGTAGTGATTACTTGACAGTGCCCTTTTAAAATTGTTCCTGAGAACTGACCGCCACCGCGTTCAAACCTAGCGGTTCTCCAACGTCATGTCTCAGGGGCCCCTCGTACCGTGAAAATGCCCAGGACCTCGACAAGGTCTGGGTATCTGGCTTTCACTGGTCTACACTTACTGGATGAAGAGTGAAAATGACCAAAAAATATCAAACTTTTATGAATATTCATTTTTTAAAAATAATAAACCCATTCCATGTTATCTAAGTGGTGCATTCGTGAAAAATTACAGTATTTTCCCAAACTACAAAATAGGTGGTGCGGTGCAACACGGTGGACATGTCTCAGGCCGTGGCCTCCCACACACAGTGGGGCCTCGGGGACCTCCCGTCCGCTGTGCGAACACGAGAGAGAGCAGGGCAAACAGTGTGTCAGAATTAAGCGGACCCGGGCCGCGGGCCTCGGTGACCTCTGGAAGCCCAAGACCGCACGCTGACAACAGCATTCACACAAAATGGGCCAAACTTAGTCTCCTTGGCGCTTCCGTTTACAGTACGGTCTGTTCTGCGTGAGCAGCGTCCGCGCGGCAGCCACACTACCTTCGGCTCCTGTCTCTGCTTTAGCGGCGGAGTCTCTGTGGCCGCCACCGCGCCGGCCATCACGGCTCTCATCTTTTTCTCATAGTGCTCCTTGAAACGGGCTAGGTCATGGGAGAGCTACAGCATAAAGAGACACAACGTTTTCACAAAAACGCTCCTCCTGGTCCTTTGAGACGATCGTACGTTGCGAGGCCTGGGAGGCCGTGTCTGGGAGACCCCACGTGCCACGGGGAGCCCCCAGCTCTGGCCCAGCGGCTCCCGAGAGAGAAAAACGAGGAAGTCAACATGTGGGACAAGGAGGCGGCTTCGCCTGAGCCAGACTGGGGACTTTTCTGGGCCGGCCCAGGGCAAGCACGTGAACAAAGGGTTGCGGGATGTCATTTATGTGCAGGGGGACAAGGTGAAAATGATCAGACGTGTAAATAAAATATGTATGAGATTATTCCTTGTGTCAGCACCAAGGCAGAAAACACCAGGGTTCACGACTGCACTACGCGGTGCCAGAATTTGCAAATGGGCAGCACACAGTTTTTTAAGTCTCCAAACTGACGGGGAAGGGGCGAAGTCTCTTAAGACGATGTCCACGTGACCGCACACGACTCGGACGTGGAAACCCAGCCCTCGAGGCTTCTCCAGAGAGTGTCTCCCACGTCAATCCAGGCGAAAACACCGTGAGCAAATTCGGATGAGAGAACGGACCCTTCTTGAGTCGACCTCAATGATTCACGGTGCTCAGAAGGCCGTTTTAAACACATGACTCAAAGGAGACAACTCGGTCCTTCCCCCGGCCCCTCCATTGCGCCGGCCATGCTCCCAGCAGCCCCAGCATGCAGCCAAGCTGGGGCGAGGGCCGTGGGAAGACCCCGCCTAATTATCCCGCACCCTCGAGCCACGCTGTGGTGGTTCACCTGCTGCCGGGCGGCCTCTCGCTGGCACTCCAAGGGCCCGCCTGGGAGCCGGGGTCTGTTCCGAGTGCGAGGAAAGCACTGATCGTTCGGTAAGCGCCCTACCCACCCCCGGAAGGGCACCGGAGCATCTGCCTGATGTCAGGCCCTACCCACCCCC
>NC_043700.1:1378192-1381922 GCF_006229205.1 Suricata suricatta | reverse complement strand
TGTGGACAAAAAGCATGCTGTCTACACACGCCAAGAACAAAAATGAAGGAGTGGCCACGCAGGCCCCTCTGAGCAACTTCACTTCTAAGCAGGTAGCTTCCCATCCTGCTACTGTGACACTTACAACGTGAGACAAGGGACCCTCCTCGGTGGCCAGGGTCTCCCGCTCCCCACACACTCGGTACCCACGTCTCTAAGAACCCTGGAGCGTGACGGGACGAGCATCGGCGGTCCGTCCTGTGCCAACACTAATGTCCTGTCTCCCACGCGGGCTGAGCACATACTTGCTGTCTGTGACTGCTGCGCAGGAAGGACCTGGGGACCCCGTTCTTGCACTCGGAGTCACTCTGCTCCTCGTAGCTCTCGAATTCGCTGGAGCTCCATCCGTACTCCAAAGAGCTGTTTCCACCTTCATCTCCGTTCTCCACGTCATCGTAAATCATCTCGTCTGAGGGCAAAATGCCAAAAGGACATTAAAAAAACATAGACTTCACTAGTCACATTTTACCCGATCACCCAGTCCTGGAGTCTGGAAGCGTATCGGAAACCTGTGGGAAGCTGCAGAGCCTCAGGTCGGCTCCCCTGTACAGGTGGTGGGGAGCCCCTCCACGGTGCGGGCAGGGACGCACCGGGCCGGACAGTGCTCCGATGAACCCCCTGCCCCGGGAGTGTCCTGAGGGCTGAGGTCTCAAAGAATCCGGGATGACAATACAAAACAACTTGCGGGCCGCACAAAGATAAACATATGGAATATCAACAAGGTAGGTAAGTAGATGACAGAGACATTCAAATACAAACACAAGTGAGGCTCATGGGAAACAATTGTAAATTCTGCCTTTGTGCAAATAATCGTCTCACAACTCTATCACTGGTTTTAAAATATTTTAATCACAATTCATTCAAAATTAGTGAAAAACACATTATTGCCACCAAATACGAATCTTTACTTCAAAAATTCTGAAGACTTTAACTCTTTTATCTCACAGTCTCTATTTTGCAAAATGATTTCCAGGAGCCAAGCTGCCTTCTAGGCGACCCCAGGGCAAGGCACACGACTTGACGTTCATTACCAGTTAACTAACCTGCATCTTTTCTGACACATCCAAAGGCCTCAGGTCCCAAGAAAGTAATTTTGTGAGACTCCCTAACAATTATAGAACGATCCACAGCAGCAGAAAAAAAATGCAGATGGAGTTTTGTGTGGCAGGTTGACGGAACTTTCCAAGAATGAAAACATCATTCTACAAACTTCCAGAACATCAGTCTCTCTCTAAATGCTCTTCCTTATTAAACACATGAACATAAATGGTTATCTCAGCTGGAGTTTCTCAGGTATAAATGACTTGTCTGCTTAAACTATCACTGGAGAAGAGTACAATCTTAGATAAAAGACGGCATTTCCACACATTTTATGTTTCTCAATTAGATTTATTCTCTGGCCACCTGGGTGGTCTAGTCAGTTAAGTGTCCTACTCTTATTTGGCTCAGATCATGATCTCATGTTCATGAGTTCAAACCTCATGCAGGGCTCTGTGCTGATAGTATGGAGTCTGCTTGGGATTCTCTCTCTCCCTCTGCCCTCCCCCGCTTGTGCACACACACATGATACTCTTTCTCTCTCAAAATAAACAAACCTTTAAAGAATTTATTTCATATGCATCCTCAGTCGTTCCCTGTAATAAAACTTAGCCTTAAATCTCTTCAGTAATTAAGCCTTGACTAATAGATTCTCCGGGGCCAAGAGGAGGCTTTGCATATATAATGACATTTAAGGGCTTTCACTGGAAATGAGAAGTAGACACAAAGTTGTCACTATTTCAGATTACTTGGCCTTGGATTATATCTCCACTGAATTCACATTAATTCTAGAATATAAAACAGAAATCCAAACTTGGGGTTAAAAGGTTTGAGGAGTAAATGTCATCTGGGTAAGAACATGCAATACCTCAAACCGAGCTCACTTTCGGAAGCCACAGCAGCGTGGGGCGGCGTGCCTGAAGGACACCTGCGGTGCCCACCACCTGGGCACGGGGGCGGCAGGGCAGGTGGGTCCCAGGGGTGTGGCCGAGCCGCCTCAGCTGCCACGCAGGTCGGGGCTGAGAGAGTCCTGACAGAGGCAGCCGGCCTCAGGAAGGACCCGGTCACCCTCCACAGCCTGGTCGGTAGCGGAGGCACACAAACATGCAGAAAGTGCCTGTGCGCTGTCCCCGGTGCGGTTCATGAATCCTGAAGCTGCCCTATTGGCACACCCTCCCCCCTCCACAAACCCTTGGGCATCGGGCCACTCTGTGTGCGGGAAACAAGTCCGACACACAGCACGGCCGGTGCCACCCACACCTGTGGTGGGATGTCCAGCCTGTGGGCAGGGGTGAGCTGCAGGTGCCCCCAGGGAACTGGGCGGCTGGTCCTGGCTCCGGGGAAGACGGCCGAGGGTCCTGCTCTACTGTGAGCCCTGCTCTCAGGCGGGCTGGCCGGTTTATCCATCTTGGGGAAGCAGGAAGCCGGCTATCCATGCCAGGCACGACCGACTGCCTCTAACTCAGGTACATCCCCACTCCTCAGTCAGAATGTGGGAAAATAATGCTTCTCCATGTTCTGGAAAAGGCAGTACTATTTGGGCCTCACCCTTGAAACTTTCAAGGATTCTGAAACGTCTTGTCAACGACAAATGATTGATGATTTGTGAATTACGATGCCCTCCTGAGTTCCTGGATGCACAAACTGGTACTTTCTGAAACTGACAAGTAAGCACAGTCCCCGGGCGTGTGTCTCTCCCACAAGGCCAGTGAAGGGACAGCTGGTCTACTCGGCTGGATTTTGCTGGTCAGCAAACCTTGCAATCTGCCCTGGGCCAGGACGGTCCTAAGAAGAGCTACTATGTGGCGATGGCCACACCGACCCATGAGTGTGCCTAATGCCACTGAACTGTGCACACTGAACTCCTTAAAATGGTCAATTTTATGCAGTGCACTCTACCACAATAAAAAAACAGATGGCAATCGTATCTCATAAAAAATTCTTGTCTCCTGCCAGTATTTGTGACGGAACATAACCTGAAATGACCATATTTTGCACAAAGCACGCAGGCCTCCACTGTTCCTCGGACACAGCGGTCTCCCCAGGTTCCCCAGCTGGACAGTTCAAGTCCTGGACAGCTGGGGCAGCCCCAAAGATCGAGTGCCACCTACTTCACTGAAGAATGTATTCAGTTACTTACCAAATATCAAAATGCACCACAAAGCACAAGACAGCAGGCATGTCTGTAGACCCTAACTGCGGTCTCGGTGCCCACGCCGGGGACGGCAGCTGCACAAGCCAGCACGCACGCAGCCAGAGCTCTGGCCCCTCCACCAGGTCACTGAGAACCATTCTTGGCCTATGGCTTCCGCTTACCTCTGCGGGGTGTATCTACCTAAAGGCCACAAGCACCATCCCTCTGTGTGTCTTGCTTTCTGCTCAACATTGCCTTTGACTGTGGGTGTGTGTATACACACATACATACACACACACACACACACACACACTCACACATCATTTATTCATTTTTAACTGCAATATAATGGTCTGTGGTATAAATGCACTGCCATAGGTTGATCCTTTCCCCAATATTTCCCCTCATCTTTTGCTCTTTACAAATAAAGCACACAGGGATACAGATAAGCATCCCTGCACGTCTCCTTGACAGCGGGCATGAATTTCTCCAGGAAAACACATCTGCAAGGGAACCACC
>NC_043700.1:1366953-1378092 GCF_006229205.1 Suricata suricatta | reverse complement strand
GAGTTTTTAACCTTGGATGGCCACAAATCTTGTCAAGGGCGCTTTAGGGAAAGGCTGAGATGACCTGTCTGCGGTTCATGTCCAGGAGGGTGGAGAAGATGGTACAAGAACCTGCTTGCGTCGAAGGGTCTGTTCCTCCTGAGACCAAGCTGAAGGGTTAAGGTCGGCTTCTGCTGACCTCCTGGGATGTTACCGGATCTGCTTTCTTTACATTTTCAGCAGGACGTTCAGCATCACCCCTTCAAGCAAAGGGGATTCTGAGTTTTTACCAGCACCCTTAAATGAGTCACATGCTCCTGTCTTCTGTCCACTGGGACTATGCGCAGAGCTGAGGAACTCTCTAGTCCCTGATGGTTCAGCAATTCTCAGACGAGGACACTGGTCCTAGCGGGCTGCCTGGCAGATTAAACGACTAATTCTAGTTTGTGAATCATCAGACATTAACATGTTCTACTTCGGACGCTGTCCAAGTGTTTCAACTAAAAGTCGTTTCTAGAATCCCTTCACGGTCTTCGTGCGTTTCTACTGAAGTTTCCTGTTCCCGATCCTTCCTCCCTTCCCTCCATTTCCCTCTTCTCCCAATAATACCCTTTCTTCCTAACACTGAGGGGCTTGCCTATTTTTATGTTATTTTTAGAGACCTGCTCTTTGGTTCTGTTGGTACTTTCTATTGTTTCTTTGTTTTCTATTTTATCACTTTTGCTGTTATCATTTTTTGTCCTTCAACTTTTACTGAGTTTGCTCTGCTATTTTATGTAACGGCGTGGACACCAAGCCCAGTACTCTTACATCCGCTTTTATTAACAGACACCCACTGTGTCTGAAATTCTTTATTTTAAATCTACCCCGTAAGTTCTTACACCATAGTTTCATTATTATTCAAGTCACAATATTTCTATTTTCCATTCTGTTTTCATCAGTCTGTGAGCTAAGTACTAGTATTATTTTTAATTTTCAAATGTTTCGATTGATTTTTTAAATTAGAAATTCTTTAGCATTTCTAATATTTGCTTTGAGGAATGCTATGTAATTTTTCTTATAGACATTCCATTTGAATATTTATTTGAAAAGAAATATCCATCTTTAGGTTGATCATACACTATATTCTTCTGCAGTTTACTAATTTTGTATCCAGTATCCATGACAGTGAAGGGAACTTTCTTAAAATCTCCCATTCCAATTATGTACTTAACTATTGCTGATTATTTCTCAGTCGTATTTTGCTTTAGATATTTGGAGGCTGCCTGGTCAGGTGCACACAAGTTTAGAACTCTTACAATTCTCTTTTGTGAAGGACTCTATACCTCATGTTTCACAGCCTAACATTCAATATATTATGGTAATACTGACTATATTTTGGTTGGAGTTGGCCTTGTGTTTCTTTTTCCATCAATTTACTTACAAATGTTTTATATCCTTACATAGCTCTTATATGTATAACAAGCAGTTTTGTTACTTTATCCAACCTGAGAATTTCTTTCATGGGCAATTGGATTCAATTTATAGTTGATATAAGTAGCAATATATTTAGACTAATTTTGCCATCTTTTTTCATACCATATGCCATACTTTCTTACTTTACATTTTCTTGCTTTCTACCAGACTGGGTTTTTCTCTACTGGATTGGAAGTTAAAGACTCCATTTCTGTTCTTTTAGTGGTTACTCACAGCGAAAAACACCCAATTGTTACCTATAGTCTCTAACTGAGGTTAGATGCTTAGGGTCAATCACCCTCCAATGGACAGTTACCGTGGCCTGGGGCTTGGTCCCTCCCTGTAGTTACACTCTTGAAATGAAACTACGCTACTAGGGCCGTCTTGATCAATACTTGGTTAGATTCATTCACAGAGTTACTTGCTCACTGCTCTTTCTGCTTCTCATCAGGTTGAGTACCTTTTCCTTGAAATGCACCATGAAATAGTCCTTGGGGTCTGAGCAGGAGATCCCCCCAATCTTTAGCTCATGCTGCCTTTGGGTCCCTCTCTTTAAACACCTGTGCTTTGGTGTTAGTGGACTGATCTGTGCTCAGCAGTCTTAAGTATATGTGCCAAGGGATGGATTCAGGCTTGACCCTTCTTTGAACTTGTCTTTCTATAGTCTGAGAACTTAGATCCTTCCTGAATTCTAGAAAAGTATTAGGACTTCCTTCTACTTTCTCATTCACATCATTTATCAGATACATGGTAGTACTCGGCCTCCATGTTTCTTCCCTTTCCCTTTACATGCTTCACATATTTAACTCCCTGTTTTACACTTATCAACTATCCTTTTTAGAGCTGTGATACAGGGGCGCCTGGGTGACTCAGTCAGTTAAGCATCCGACTTTGGCTCAGGTCATGGGTTCGAGCCCCACATCGGGCTCTGTGCCGAGAGCTCAGAGCCTGAGGCCTGTTTCAGATTCTGTGTCTCCCTCTCTCTCTGACCCCTCCCCAGCCCATGCTCTGTCTCTGTCTCTCAAATGAATAATGTTAAAATAAAACAAAAATGTAATACAGCCACACACACCCATGTGCTCAAATATTCTGCCCCCTGGTATCAAAGAGGCACGATGAGACATACAAAACATGAACATAAAACACTCATAAGCTGTGAACCTTGGGCTTGTAGACACAGTAACTAGTCATTTTTTTACACCCAGAGGGAAAGACTGATAAACTGAATCCACTAAAACTCAATTTCAGACAACTCAAACCTGGTTCAGAGTCTGAATTTTCTCTTGGCACATCATCATAAATGGCTTCTTCTGGATCTGGAATAAAAAGAAAGAAAGTTTCAAAACTGACCGAGACCAAGTACAATGTCCACTGTTCAGGCCCACAGCCTCCTACGACGCCATGCGGAAGGCGCGCACCTTGGCAAAGCGGCAGCTTTCCGGGGACTGAAGGGTGACACTCTACACGGGCCAGCTGTGAAATATCTCCAACAGGGAACTTTATGGTTTCTAGGCTAATTTAGGCCATTATTTTGTGTTCATCTGCATGTCTCTAAGCTGCTCTTTATAAATATTTTTCAGTGTACAAAGTTAACGTGTTCTGATGTACAAATGATCCAGAGGCGCCCTACATGGTTCCAGAACCAAAGGGGCAGCTCAGGCGGCGCTATGTTAACAAGAAACCTAACATAAATCGATCATTCTGCGATAGTCTGAACTGCTGGATATGAAAAAGAGGAACACGCAAGAGAAAGGCTCTCAGACCACATTATGTGGAATGTTCGTGTCCTCTGAGATTGTAACACGTTTTCTTAAGATAAGGTGGGGCTCCTTCCGGGCCAGACTACGGAGTGAGGACAATATGGGAAGGTGGTGTATGAGCCGCAGTGAAGCTAGAAAGGTATTTCAGTGTTTGTAAGAGTTCAGGCCGTCGCGGAAATCGACCACGCTATGGTCTTACACACTGAAAACCATCAAGGTCACCGTGACTAAGCAACAACCGGAAAATGAGGTAAATAACCTCAACTTTGGCCCTGCCCTTGAGCCATTGCTGCCTTCTGGGGAGGCGGAGCGGGTAGAAGGCAAATTTGGGGACGCCCCTCGTCCTCCTTCTGCCATCGAGCCCCCATGGGCCAGACGCTCCCCTCCTCGTAATAACAGTAACTGCAACCGTGATAAGCATTTCCACTCCTGAGAACGTGAGCAATGCTCATCGCACCCGTGAGAACCACGAGTCCGCGTACGTGCAGAAGAACGCAGTCTATGACACACACACACACACACACACACAATGTGGGTTAATCGACGGTGTATGTGACGGGTAAGGCTTCTGGTCACCACTGGGCTGTTAGTACTTAAGTTCTGGGAGGGAGTCTAAAATTCGACCCAGAATTTTTGCCGGGGTGGGTGTCAGCACCCCAACGCGTGTGTTATTCTAGTTAACTGCCACTTGTGCAATAAAACAACTCATGGGAGAAAGTCAGACAAACTTGGCATTGGAGATAAAATTGCTAGCGAACAGGAAGACAATACTTTCATCCTGGAACGATCCCGATTTAGCGGCCCCTAGCAGAATCATCTACTTATGCTGAGTTCCGTGGCAGTACCGTCATAATTAAAGCCAGAGCGACACACTCCAGGAGATACCTGAATAAGGAGACAGCTCCAGTGGTTCTTCCTTGTGAGTCAGTCACAGAAAATTACACAGAAATTAGCGAGCCAGCGGATGATAAAGGGACAATTAGAAAAGCCATCTTTACTTTTCTTTAAAAATTAAAAGTCAAGTCTGGGTAAAAACAGCTCAGCTTTGTAAGCTGCACTAGAACAGAGGAGCGGTGTGCCATATGGCCAGTGGGCTGCCGTAACCAGCCACCCACCCCCTTCTAAAATGGTAGCCTGAAAAAGCATCTGGTGAGAATCACAAGAAGGCCTGGGGAGCGTCTCCGTGGTGACTCGCTGACTGTGGGCCTGAGTCAAAGCCTCCGTTCCCCACATGCGGGACCATCGTGACAGAGCCCAACAACTGTACTGGAAGAAACAATGGGGGCAAACCCACGTGGGACGGGGTGAGCAGAGACGGGCGGAGTAAACTACGGGCTTCAGAGAGCCCCGGAGACAGGACGGCAGTGGCAGCCAGCTCTGCTGGGACCTTCGGGGAAACGCACGCAGTTTTGAAGGAACATGGGAATCATCAGAACCCAGCAAAAACACGCTGTCTCCGGGACGGCGTCCACGCGGAGCCTGGCGAGGATGCGGGCCCAGGCCCGCCCGCCTCCCGGTGCTCCTGGTACTCACTCTCCATCCACGCGGTGTTGGCCGGGTCCGCCGCCCACCGGGCGAGGGCACTGTCCTCCTGCGGCACTCGCTCGTCACTGGGAGAAAGCAGACCGTAAACCACAGCGGTGAGCATGCTTCGGGTCAGGAGGCTGCGGAACGGCCCCAGGCTGCGCGAGCTCCGACGTGTGCACGCCGTCCCCAGGCGTTACTACGGCGTCCTGCGCCGAGAATGTCTTCGGAGCCGCTGCCTACGCACTTGGGAGTCTGACCCCGCCCCCACGCCCACAGCGTGCACGTGTGTGGAAGGACCCCAGCTCACGGCCCCACCACGCCTTCCCACTTCTCTTTTCTGGACGTCTTTTAAACCCTTAGACTTAAGCCCTTGAAAAGCTCGTGATCTCCACCCTAATGATCTCATTAGTAACAGGTGGGTGACCTCGGTCCGTATCTACTGGGACAGGGACACCCTTCCCCCGGCTCCCTGCACACACCCCGTTTCTGGGATACGTGAGGAATAGATCTGGTCCTTTCCTTCCTCGTGTGTGGGGCCAGGCGTACTGAGGCTGTGCCTTCGATCAAAATGACCTGAGGGGTTCAGCTCCCAGAAGTTGTCACAGGGGACGTCTAGGGGGCCACCGACTGACACAGGCAGAGGCTTCTGCCCCTCGCCCAGCAGGTCTGGATCTGCATGTGCTCGTGTTATCAGACCAGCCGCGGCTTCATGATACAGACGCCAGGCTCAAGCTTCACTCCCAGCGGCTCGTGAGCGCTTCCAAACGCCGGCCACAGGCCCGCGTCCGGCGCAGCAGAAACAGGAGACACGAGGCCCCTGCCCCAGGAGACCTGATGCGCCGTCCAGCAGCTGCCAGAGCTTCCTGAGGGCCTGTTGTGTGCCTCCCACACACAGAGGCCCGCCCACGTGACAGGAAGGGACATCACACCACCAGAAATGGAGAGTGCTCACGAAGCAGCTGGTGGTGTGCTCCAGCGCAATGGTCCTGGGGTCCAAGTCACAGGGTCACACACAGGGACTGAGAACACTGTCCCGTGGGCAACAGCAAGCCACCGGAATGCTTTATTCAAAGAACGACAAGGTCAGATTCATTGTACACACTGGGGACAAGACCCACGCGCGCTGATGAAGACCTCAGGGCCCGCGGCCACAGGAGCTTTGCAAGGAATAGCTGGGCGCAGCGTGGAGCAATTCCGGGAAGGGAAAGAAGCGGGAGCCACGGTGACGCGCAGAGACGAGCACGGGAGCTCGGGAAAACGCACACGTGCAAAGAGTCATTCGTACGGAGTTGATGCCACCCTTGACGATAAGTGACAGAGATGGTGGGTGGCCTCTTCCGTTACTATCATTTTTGCTTGTTTGCTGAAAGTTCTAATGGTTAAATACTTGCAAGACTTAAAAACCAGGGAAGATGGCAAAGGTCTTAAAAACGGTCCAGGTCACAGACACGTCAGCTGTGCAAGTATGTGCAACACAACACACTACATTGTGGATGCGTGTAAGAGAAGAAGCTGAGTCCATCCCCACACTTAGTTCAGGAACGTGTCACATTATATATATATATATATATCATTACATATATATATTCTCATACTTTTTAGATTTAAAATCACATCAAAATGAAGTTAAGCAAAAAAGAAAATCTATAGCAAAAATGGATGATATTTTAAACTATTCCTGAGTGTTTCTGTGTGTTTAAAAAAGGTCACGCTTTTGAAAACAACGTAAGCTTGCCCTCTCACACCACTTCACGTCTTTTCGTTCTAAGAAACGATCCTTTCAGCAGCTGTGTTTTCCATCATAGGTTTCAGATCACCGGCGGTAACGTGCCACCCACTCGTGTCTCATTATGCACACGCGGTGACTTTACCGCGGGGCCTTAGCTGATCTGCGTTGCAACAAATGTAACGTAAACCAGGTACAAAGAGCTCGTGGCGCGTGTGCCCTTCTGCAGAGATCCCGCTCACTTGGGGAGGAGCGTGTCTCTCCACATTCAGAGGCCAGCCTCCCGCCCCAAAGGAAAAGCCAGGTGAGTGTGAAAACAGCAGGTGAGGAGCCGACGCCCGAGTCAGGAGCCCACCCTCGCTCTGTCCGCTCCACGGAGGCGTGCGCGGGCAAGCGGCCGCCTGGGAGGAAGGGGCGCCTCGCCGGCATGCTGAGACCGGTTTACTTACGCTCCGCCTTGGGGGCCCGGCACAGGCCAGGCACTCAGTAAAGGCTTGGCAAACTGAGGTATAAGCAACTAAAAGTGGATAAATAAACACAGCCAGCACCCACCAAACACAGCACTGGGCGAGGTGGTGGATACTCTAACGCTACGTAAAGGCTGGTCCCACTAAATGGCCTTTAACTCATAAAAGGTTACAAAGATGGAGATCATATATTGAAAAAAGGTCCAGTAGAACGAGAAAAAATAACCATTACCAACATATTCACAACTAACGAAGGAGCCCCAAAATAGATGAAGGGAAGATACACAGTCATAGACCGTCCCACAGGGACAGCTGGGCACACCAACGCAGAACTTTCAACAATGGAATCCACCAGGCAGAAGATGGTAAGAGTGCCACAAATCAACTAGATCTGGCACAGCAGAACGTGACACCCACGCACGCTTACAAGCTAAACTACAAAACTCTTAGAAGAAAACATAGTGAGCGCGCTTCACGACACGGGATTTGCCAACCACTGACTGGACAGGACACCAAAGGCACAGGCAATATCGAAGAAACAAAACACATAAATTGGATTTCATCAAAACTAAAAACTTTTGTGGAAAAATGCCATTGAGGGAGTGAAAAGACAACCCACACAGGAGGAGGTGTTCACAAACCACACACCCGATACAGGACTAGTGTTGAGACTACATGAAGAACTCCTACAACTCAACAACAAACCCAACTCTAACACGGGGAAAGGACTTAAATGGCATTTCTCCAAAGAAGACATACCAATGGGTGACAGGACACGATGAGGTGCTCAACATCATTATTCATCAAAGAAGTGCAAACCAAAACCACCATGAGGTACCATCTCATACTCCCTAGAATGACAATAGTTTTTAAGGAAAAATGGAAAATAAATTTGGTGACTATGTGGAGAATTTGGAAGCAGTTCATTGCCGGTGGGAATGTGAAATGGCACAGTCTCTGTGGAAAAGAATTTTCTGGTCCTCAAAAAGTGAAATATAGACTCACCATAAGATCCAGCATTCTGCCCACAGGCATAGAACCAAAGGGACAGGGAGCAAGGACTTAGTTGCACAAGAACACGTGTTCCCAGCAGCGCGATTCACAACAGCCCAGAAGTGGAAACCACACAAGTGCCCATCAAGAGGTGAGTGGGTGGACAAAAGGTGGCATGTGCTCACAAAGAAGTATTACGCAGGCTTGAAAAGGAAGGACATCCGGATGCATCCTACAACACGGGAAAACCTCGCTAACATGACGTGAAGTGAAACAAGCCAGACACAAAAGAACACGAGTTGCCCAGATTGAGCCAATCCATGGAGCGAGGATGCAGAGCAGGGGCTGTCGGGGGCTGGGAGGAGGTGGCCGGTAGATTCCTACAGGAGGGTGAAGCTCCTGTCTAAAAGGAGGAAATATTCTGGACGGGGAGCGTGGTGATGGTTGTGAGACACGGTGTACGCATGAGGTGCCACTCAATGTTACACTTCAAATGGTTCAAATCGCAAGTTTTACCTTATATAGGTCTTAACCCAATTTTACCACGGATAACGCAATGTACCAAAAGCCATAGGACCGTCCACTTCAAACAGGTGTGGATTATACGTCAGTATGGCCGCTCAGCCGCCAAGCAACGAGCATGCTGGCATGCTCAGCCTTGGTCAGAACTACTCTCTCCCTTCACATGACTCTTAGTCCAGTTGTAGAGAGGGCCAGAGGCCGTGACGGTGAGGGCACACTATTTTAATCAGTTCTGAAGCAGGTGTGCCCTCACAGCTCCAGAAGAAGAGAGAATTTTATAAAATGAGACACTGAGGCAAAGTTTTGAAACGTACACTGGAGTTTGCCTGGAAGATGGGCTTTTCCTGGGCATCTCAAGGTGATGAATTAGTGTTTCTGAAGGCAAGTGGCACTAAAGAAAAGTCTACAATCAATCAGTTAGAAGTATTCTTGCTGAAAGCTGGGGTGGGTGCACTGAAAACTCCCCTCCGGCCCCACAGGATTCTGAGCCCCTTTCCAATGCCAGAGCACACGTAGCATCTCCAGGCCGGAGGCTCAGGAGGGCCGCCTCTTCCTGGCCTATTTGCATGTGCGTTTGTATGGTCGGTCTTTCCACACACAGTAGGAGCCTCTAGCTGATTCCTCATATTCTGGACACCCATCCTGGGAGCCCCTGGGGAAGAGAGCAGAGGGATGTTGGGGACCCAGGAGGGAGGGCTTGGGGTGGGGGACAGGTCTGGTTGGTCACTACCTCACAGCACTGAGGGCGGGCAGGACAGCCCCCCAGTGTCCCCACACTCGACATTTCAGGAAATGGTCATGGCTCAGAGCAGGGGTGTAAACTGAGTAAGTTTACCTGTTTGCTGGATCCTCAGAACTTAGAGAATTAAACGGGCTGTCTTCTGCTGCTTCCTGTGTCTCTGTGAGGAAAGGATAAAAAAATTATATGGTTTTATGCTTAGGGTAAAATTGTGAGAAGTGGAATTTTACACTTAAAATGGTTCCATATTTTCTGTTCTTGTGAATGATAGACTTATCTTAGCATAAAAATTATAAACTGATAGATTTAAGTTTTTTTAGGTTGGATTCAAAATAAGATGTTTTCAAAATAGGCTTATAGTAAAAAGTGATATCCAAAGGCCCCTGGAACAGCTGGAATTAAAACGGTACCCAAAGAAATCAGGCTGCAGTAAAAAACACATTCTCTCCCATGTCATGATTTTTCATGGGAATTTACTATTGTGATTTATTGGAAAGTGTGTCTAGATGAGGGCTTCCAAAGATCCTCAGGGGACAAAGAGTGGCATTCATGATATTTGACAACCAAGTTTTTATAAACTTACATGCATGGGCACACACAGGTATACACACACATGTGGGCACACCTGCGTGCACGCACACACACATGTATACACGTGTACATGTGCGCACAAGTGTGCACTCATACACACCCATACACATGCATGCGCGCGCACGTGTGTACACTCACGCATGCACGGGCACATGGGCACACATGTACATGCATGTGCAGATATGTATACACACGCACATATGTGTACACTCACACACATAAACACACGTGCACACACGCCTACATGCACATGTGCGCGCGTACACTCGCACGTGTACACATGCGCGCGCGCACGGTCTGTCACCCGTGTCCGGCTGACTGCTGTCTCTCACCCCGGGGGTTTGATCCAAGCGGGTGATGAGCTCAGGCTTAGCCACCTGCTCCACCGACTGGTGGTTAATTACTACGCTGGGAAATTGTCCATAAACACCGTTTTAGAAGCAATTTATTGTGTGTTAAGCAGCTGTTCCTGAGTACTTTCAAAGCTCTCAATGGGTGACTCGAGATCCAGGAGGGCTGGGCTTCATGGAGTAAGCCTGGAGATCTCACCCATAAAATGGCCCCGTGGCCGCAGCGGACAGTGACAAGCACCCCTTCCCCAGCAGTGGAACCTGCCTGGCGGTGCGCCAGGGACTGCAGAGGCATGAACTCCAGCTATGGAGGCCACTGAAACCTCGCTATCAGCCAAGGAGCACACGCCAGGTCAGGGGCAGGGCCGGGCGCTGACCTCAGACCTGCTCTTCCCGCCGCACCACACTCCCCCAAAGAATGCCCCCTGTGCCCTCCTAGAAGACAAACATGCTCAACAAAGTCAACAAGAAAGGCCGCTGACCGGCAGCGCACACGGTCACACAGTGGTTATCTTTGCCGCAGCTGGTTCAAGGGCCCCTCCTGCTGTCCCCGAATGCGCACCGCAGGTGCCTGAATCCACCCCCCAAAACAACGCCCTCCCGACTGCGCTCCACCTCCCAAGAAAGAAGATGCACCGTGATGTCTGCTAAAAGGAGAACTTTGACTTGGAATGTGATGCGCATACTCGTGAGGAAGTTCTCCCCCTGGCCACTCAAACCAACCATCTCTTAACTGTTCTGGAAGGATCTGGAAGCTCGTGCCACAAGGCAGGGCACCATGAGTCTCTGACCACTGGAGACCCGCTCATGAACAGAGGCGGAAGCTCAGGGTCGTTTCTCAGAGTTGCTTTTGGGCGGTGGGGAAGACGACGGACTGCGGCTGTTCCTGTTTCTCAGGGTCGTGTTCCAGGGCGCAGCCTCCGAGTGAGTGAGGTAGCCCGAGCGGGGACGCGCACGCTGACTGCGGCCCGAGGGAGCCCGAGCGGGGACGCACACGCCAGCCCTGGGGAGCCCGAGCGGGGACGCGCAC
>NC_043700.1:1359896-1366853 GCF_006229205.1 Suricata suricatta | reverse complement strand
GGATGACGACGGGGCTGGAGTAGGCGGGCACGAGCAGCGGCAGGTTGCAGGGCACGGCGTAGCCACAGGGCACCGGCACCGAGTACCCGCTGGGCACCGGCAGGCTGGCGCCCTCCCCCTCGGCATCCGGGTCTGCGGGCGGGGGCTGCTCCTCCTGCAAGGGCGTGATGTCGATGACGGAGTAGGGGTTCACCCTTGTCGGGACCTCAGGCGGTGCGCCTTCTGCTAGGGCGTCCGCGGCGGTTCCCCTCCCGAGTTCATCTCCTGGAGGCAAACACACAGAGGGCATCGAGGAGGCGGGGAGAACTGGAGCCCCGTCCCCGCCGGGGCCTCGCACCACAGGATGCCCAGGAGACGCCCAGATCTGGGGGTTCAGAGCCCCCTCCCCCCAGGCCACGCACCACCAGGGGGCCGGGGAGACACCCAGATCTGGGGGTTTGGAGTGGAGCACCCGTCAGCACGGACACCCAGGGCCTGGCGGCTCCCCGGGCGGCTTCTCTGCTGACATGTGTCAGTTAGAAGCTGCGGGAACCAGGGGAACCACTGACCATACAGCAAGCCCTGGCTGCAAAGGAAGAAACCAGTCCTTGTGGTAGGGACAAAAGCAGCCACCTCCGGGCCCCAACAGGGACTCTGTGCATCTATCTCAAAGAGTGTTAATTTCAGAAATGCTGCCCGTCAGGCAGTGACATGGTGCTGAGGCCATTTTCATCTGTCGTGGTCGATACCCATCCCCCCTCAGAGGAGCCGACAGGTGGCTGAGCTGCCTGGAGCCCGTGGGAAATGCCGGAGACAAAGGGAGCACGGCCAGACTTAAATGGGCCATTACAGATCACGTCCAGCTCCGGAACGCCGACGTCCCCTCATGTCACTCACCCGTGGTCAGGACGAGCTGGGAGCGGCCCAGGGACCCACCTGAGCCCGACGCAGCAGCCGCGCCCGCACCACCGGCGGGGGCGCCCGCGGCTGGCCGATCAGCCTCTGGAATCTCATCTCCACTGTCGAAATCGAACGGCTCTCCTTCATCCTCTTCGTTGGTGGTGGTGTCATGTTTCACCTCGTTTTCTAAAGGTGACAAGAACAGACTCAGCCACCGTGGGAGCAGACAGAGGCACTCGTGTTCAGTGCCAGGGACTGTGCATGGGCCAAAGTACCGGCAGAGGATGCGTGAAAGGAAACAGGAAACAAGGGAGCCCACAGTACGAAGTTCAGCTGAAACACCGCTGGGGTCTGCCCGAGCCCCACGGGGCCGCGAGCCCCTCAGTTCTGTCCACGCCGATCACCCACAACGCACTTGCCACCCAAAGGTAGGGGACCTTGCAACCCCTGCCCAGGCCAGGCCCACCCCACGGACCCCATCCTGCATGCGTCCCGGGGTGAGGACATGTTCGGGGCAGGATGGAGGGCACTCGGGCCCACAGATGTCATCCAGCATCCCATGAGATGTCATAGCACCCAGGTGACAACGCCCAGGCTAGGGAGCTGGGGCAGGGGACAGAGTAGGACATACAGGGGACACCACAGCAGGGAGGAAGCCTCTTCTGCTTCACGGAACCCCAATGCTGGGGCCAAAAGTCAGAACACAGAAAACTCCCAAACCCAATGGCCTTCTCCACTGGTGCACAACTCACTCCTCTGTACCTAGACGGTCTGCTGTCGTCTGGCGCTCACGCAGGTCATGGAAAGTCAGTCTCGGGGACTCTCTCCCAGGATAGGGACCTACACCCTCACACGGGGACCCTCTCCCAGGGCGGGGTCCTGCACCCTCTCACAGGACCCTCTCCAGGACGGGCACCTGCACCCTCACACAGGGACCCTCTCCCAGGGCGGGGTCCTGCACCCTCTCACAGGACCCTCTCCAGGACGGGCACCTGCACCCTCACACAGGGACCCTCTCCCAGGGCGGGGTCCTGCACCCTCTCACAGGACCCTCTCCAGGACGGGCACCTGCACCCTCGGGTGTCCAGGACGGCTCCCTTATGAAGGAATGAGTGGGCGGGCACTACAGAGGGAGAAATGACCCCAAGATGGAGCCCAAACCTCTCACGTCGCAGGCAGACCAGAGTGCCGCACGGTGGGTTTCGGGCACCGGGCCCAGGGGAGACCGGCATCAGGCATCCCCGCAAACACTGCTGCAGTCCCACAGGGCGACAGAGGGATCCGCTGAGACAGGCACCCAGGCCCTGGGGCAGGTTCCCTTCCCGAAGGCCCCACTTGGACACACCAGCCAGACTGCTGTCACGTGGGTCTGAACTAGCCATCTTAGCCAGGGACACGTAGACACGGGCTGCGAGGCCGGCGTCGGGGTGGAGAGGGGACGGAGAGAGCACCCCTGAGCCCCGGGCACAGCGGGGCCTGGGAGCGGCTGGGAAGGGGGTGGGGGAAGAGGGACTGGGGGGTGCTAGGGGGCGGGACCATTAGAATCGGGCGTTGAGAGGTGGAGCAGTCTCTAGGGAGGGAAGGTGACAGAGACGGTCTAGAAACGGTCTTCCTGCCTGAGACCTTGTGGGTCCACACGAACCTTCGATGGCCCAGAAACATGGTCTTAAGTACCAAGTGTTCATTTTTCCCTTCAATCTTTGGAATCAGCACTATGTTCTAACAGGTGTTTTGAAGGAAACACCTTATCAGAGAGGTCAGGCTCTGTCCATGCTGTCGGGGTGGGGGTGGGGGGTCAGCGGGGACCCGGGGGGAACAAGACTGCTGTGTCTGCAAGCAGCATTCTGGGGCAATTTTACCCCAATTTGCACATGACAACAGCCAAAGGACGGAAACAAGCCAAGAGTCCACAGACTAATGAATGGACAGATGAACTGTGGTCGACACACACGATGGGGTGGGTCCAGTCCTAGACAAGACAGATTCTGACACCTGCCACCACATGGATGGCACGTGCGCTCTTTTCCAACAGCGGCAGGAAGGCCACAGCAAGGCCACAGGCACCCTGCAGGCTACCAGCCAGGAAGACGCCATCCACCCACAGAAATGGGGACATTCTCCCCACCCCTAAGGACAGCTGGCCTCACACCTAAGTACCCCCCCTCCCCTCCCCCCGACACCAGGTGGTCACCTAAGTGCCACCCCCCCTGGATTCCTCCCAGACTCTCGTGGCTTCAGTGCTCAAGTTTCTGCCCCTCAGGCCCTTCAGCCTCCAGGCGTGCAGAGGACACTCAGGTCAGGCCACGGGGGCACGTCTGGGGAAGCCTCCGGCAATGGGGAGCCCAGGGGGAGGCCCCCGCCTGCAAGCGGGAGTGACACCAAGCCCCCCACGCCGCACCTTGGTGAGGGGACAGGACAGGGAAATGCTAATTTGCGCCCCTCCCTCAGGTCCTCACAGTGGTGGAGGGAGGCAGATACGGAAAGTGCCCTGGAGCTAGACCTGCAGGTGCCCGGGGCAGCCATGATGAGGGACGTCTACCTTCCTTGTCACCCCGCAGGCCGGGACCTGATGGGTCTCTGCAGGCAGAGCTCCCAGGGGGCCGTGCCATGCCCGAGGGGCGCCCTCCCAGGGGGCCGTGCCGTGCCCGAGGGGCGTCTTCCCAGGGGGCCGTGCTGTGCCTGCAGGGGTGCCCAGAGCCAGGGAGGCATCTCAGCCAAGTCACCCCAAAGTGAGGGAGGGAACTTGGGTGGCCAGGGATTAGGCGGCCTCGAGCTCCACCTCATCAGTACCTGGGTCAAACCCTTCCCTTGTCCCATAGAGCCCCCTGAGTGGCAAAGGGCCCCTGAAGGACACCCCGTTACCTTTGGGCGGGGGGGCTGGCGGCTCTGGCTGGTCCATCGTGCAGCTGGGACCCTCACTTCTCAGGGCCCTGGGGAAGGAGAGACACCATGGTCACCGCAGGTCACTACAGGCAGAGGCCTCCTGGGCTCCGGGGGCCTCCAGGCCAGCTGTTGTCCGCAGCAGCAGCTATGGGACCACCACCGCCCCCACGAGGCCCAGCGTCCTTGGACACCATGCCCGGAGCATGAAGCACACAGTCCCGGCGGCCTGACTCCCCACCAGGAGCTGTGTCCACACCTGAGCTTCGGGGACAGCCCCTCCGGGCTCCACAGTCTCCTCTCCTCTCCCCTCCCCTGCAGCTTGGAGCGCAGGCAGACCTCAGGGCAGGGACTGAGGGCCGGGCTTGGATCTCCTCAGCCTTCAGGCCCTAAACCCTTGGGTCCAGGTTGCACCTCCGCACCCTAGGTTTTATTTCTTCCTCTCTCTGCAGGTCTTGTTCCCCTACATGCGACCAGAGAAAACCCAAGTGTGAGAACGAGCATGGAACCAGCCAGAGCGTGAGGCGGTCAGTCCCTGGCTCCCTGGTCATGAGGACTTACAGAGTCGGATGCCTGCCCAGCTCCCACGAGAATGACCCGGTGAGAAGCAAACGACCAGGGTCCGGTGCAGCAAGGGACGGTGACAATGGTGCCAGTGTGCTGACCACCATCCGCCCGCAGCACGCGGAACATACTGAAAGAACCAGGATGCAGCCCACCCTGCCCACTGTCAACCCACGTGGCAGAAGGGACTGCTCATGTGGGCGCTGGTGGGGCACCACGGGCACCACTACACTGCTAGCCCGGCCACGCACCGGCCACGGACCGGCCACACGCGGGCCACACATAGGTCACACCCCCAACGTGGCCCCCACACAGGCCCACATGGGCCACGCACCTGCCCCTCTCACTTAGCATCTCCTTGCGGTGCACTTAGAAACACCACACCTCCGGGAAGAGGCCCTGCGGGGCCCACCCGTGGGCAGACCCAGGTCAGACACGGACGCACGCGCCGGGGCTGCGATCTCTGCTCCCTGCTCTCCTGCAGGGCCCCAGGAGCCTCGGCACATCCGTGTCACCGGGACCGGAGGGACGGTGCCAGCCCCGACTGCTGCAGGGGGTCAGAGCAGGGCCCAGCATGCGGGGACTCGGAAAACAGCAGCAGGCGGTGGTCCAGCGACACGGCCATCTGTCCTGCGTGACCACGTCCACCCCCGGCCCCTCCAGAGATCGGATACGACACAGACTCAGTGGTGTCGACGGAGGGCATGGCAGAATTCGTCCTCTTGGCCAGAAACCGGAGTTTGGTTCCGCGTGGGCCACAGCGGTTACTCCCGACAGAACGCAGGAGAAGCACGTCTTGCCGAGAAGCTGCGGCGCCTCCAGCCTGCGGTGACCCGCCCCACAGGGAACACAGGTCCCTGCCTGCAGGGACAGGGACACAGGCACTGACATGAACACCACGCCCGCCCGCCATGTCGGCAGCTGTCCCTCCAGCGTCCGCCGCAGTTGAGGCACCGAGGATGAGTCTGCAGGAGGCCAGAGCCCGGCGCACGCGCTCTGCCGGACCAGCTGGCCTGACACTGGAGGGCCCGCCTGTTCTGGGGCAGCGGTGATGGGAAGGACAGGGCATGTGACAGGCTACATCCGGTATGTGAGCCTGCGAACCTCCCTGGGGCCAGGCCACTGCTGGTCTGCTGCGACACAGGTGCGGCTCGAGGGCGCGGGCGGCTGGTGCTGCTCAGACCGGGAAACGCCAGGCTGGTCCCAGCACTGGCTGCACCCAGCCCCTCCCGGTGCGCCAAGACCCCGCAGGCACCGTGGGGAACAGGAAAGAGGACACATCTGCAGGAAGAGGGGACAATGGATGCCACAGTCGTGGGAGGAAGAGAGGAAAAGAAGGAAACTAGTATTTTTAGCCGTCTGAGAGGTGAGTGGACCAGCGTTTCCGGCTACTTAATGTTGTCTCACAGACCAGGGACACACATCCTGCTCTCTGAGCTGCAGAGGACAACATGCTGAAGTGGCAGAGCCCACGGGAGCCAGAGGGCTTCTCGGGCTGTGGAGCAAAGCCTTCTACGCGGTGTGATGTCCACACACATTCTCCCGTGGAGGTGTGCCGGAGGCCCGCCCGTAAGAAGGCATCCTTCCTGGCGGGGACAAAGCAGTGGCACATCTGCGGGGGTCCCTCCCGGAGGAGCTGGGACACACCAACCAGCCACACGCTCTTCCGTCTCAACCCGACTCTCTCTCTCCGTCACATGCCTCACTAGTCTTCACGGCTCTTTAAACCTCAGTGCACAAACCGCGTTAACGCGCACTGTTTGTACTTAAAACCCGTCACAACAGAGTCCAGTTGGGGTTTTCCCCACGGATAACCCGGCACAACACGACGGCCACCCCTGGACGTGTTCCTGCCCCGACGGCAGGCCCGCTGACAGTGCAGCTCAGGCTCCCAGGGCGCCTGCGGGGCGCAGACCTGTTCCAAGCAAGCGGGGGTTCACGCTGGGGCTGGAGCCCGAGCCCCGCAATCTGGGCTCCGGGTCACTGGTGAGCGCCAGGGCATTCCAGAGTGCCCGGTGACGGTTTTCTTCCTAAATCAGCGTCCGCGGGAAGCCGAGCTCCTGAGAAGGAAGGGCCCCAGGCAGCAAACACGCAGGTCTGCTTCTGGATGTCACAGGCCCGTAGGCACGCACCGTGCCTCCGGTGGGCCGGGCCCCAAGCCACGTCCGCACCCCCACGCCCGCAGGGCCCACTTCCAGGCAGGCTCTGAGCCATCAGGTGGCGCCTCCCCGGGTCCCCCTGGGCTTGCAGTGTTCGGGGACTTGGCCGGGCTGCCGCCCCCTCTGCCCAAGACCAGCCTGGGCACACAGGACAAGACACGCTTACACAACGCGGTCCTCCGACGGACGGGGCACGAGGTAAGTCGGTCTGGGCCGTGTGAGTGCTGTCACTTCCCAGCTTCAGCGTCCTAATGAGACACTGCATTGTGCACCCAGATTGCAGTTTTCAACAAAACGATGACGCGTCGGTCACAGCGGTGCTGTGGGGCGATTTCAGGTGGCGGGTCTGAGGGCCATGTGGCTCTAGGTCACAAGGCCAGGGCACTGCACCCCACACCGCTTTTTGTGCTTTTTACAACATCACAGAAATAGACTTGCACCTCGACTCCTGTGGCATATTTTCTGCACCTTGCAC
>NC_043700.1:1348158-1359796 GCF_006229205.1 Suricata suricatta | reverse complement strand
CCCGACCCCCAGGGGTGGGGTCCACAAGGGCTCTGACACTGTCACTGGCACACCGCTGTCCTGTCCTCTGACCATCAATTTACTGAGAAGAGACTCACAGAAGGCGAATGCCTCACCACCAAACAGCAGGTCCCTGGAAGGCTCCGAGAGCAGGCCGGCCCGCACTGAAGGCACAGACATGGGCCGCCAGAGTCAAAACATTCCGGATGTTTCTCTAAACCTCAAATGCACCTGCACAAAGTTACAACTGCTTCACATGATCAAGACTCACTGAGGGGTAAATTAAACCTGTCTTTAATAGGCAAAGTCTTTGAGAAATGTGTTCGTTAAATATCATACTCAGAAAACAAAATAGCAGGAAGTTCCTCATAGAGGAAACAGTCTCTAGATCAGCCTGTGCTCCCCAGGCTGACACTCCGTGCTCCCCCCGGTCCTCCTCCCGGGGCTGACACTCCGTGCTCCCCCAGTCCTCCTCCCCGCTGACCCTCCGTGCTCCCCCCAGTCCTCCTCCCGGGGCTGACCCTCCGTGCTCCCCTCAGTCCTCCTCCTGGGGCTGACCCTCGCTGCCCCCATATGCCCGCCAGTGGGTGTGCCGCTGTTTCTGATTAACTCTGTGGCCGGGCACAGCCCCTCCAGGCCTCCCTGGACTTTCCCACACCACACTGTACTCGGCCCAAGGACAAGGACAGAGCATCCCAGGAAAGGGTCAGCTCCCGGTGTGACCCAGAGTCAAACCCCAACCCCTCCATGGAGACTCACGTGCCCAGGGATTTTATGCATCAAGTAAATTCTGACTCTAAGAACCATCGTCGGAGACTAGGACGGCGGGTCAGAATGGAGGTCCCCGGGGACGCTGCACTCCCCCAGGCCCTCCTCCTGCCCGGGGCCCCACCTCTGCAGGAAGGGTGCTACTTATAGGAAGTGTAATCATGAGCTCGCACAGAGAAGGGAGCCCGCAGTGTTCTCACATCAGTCGGACCCAGGAGAAGCGCCGTCCCCCACCCCCCCAGAGCACAGGGGGCCCCTCTCCTCACACACAGGGGCAGCAGCTCGGCCTGGTTTGGGGTGGGGGGCATCCATGTACCTGCTCCACCCTCCGAGACATGGCCGCCAGGGTGCTGGGGTGCCCACACTTCCCAGACCCACCACAGACCTGGGAAGAGGAAGAAGAGGGTGTCCAGACCACACATGGTGCCCGCACAGCGGTCCTGGGGTGGGGACAGGGAGCCGAAGGGGAGCTTGCTTGGGCTCTGCCAGCATAGAAGGAAGGAGCACAGGGCTGCAGAGCAGGGAGTGCTTCCCGGAGGAAGACAGAGCAGGGCAGCAGGAGGGGAGAGAGGCCCCCCCCAACAGAGACAGAGGGAGAGTGGGCTTCACCTGCAGGGGGGCCTGTCCCCCTCCCCCCGCCTGTCCAGGGCAGGGCCTCGTGCTTGGCGCCGAGGGCACCCACGGACGTGTGAGCAGGGAACTGACGTGGCCAGAGATGCCAGGTATCGGGGCCAGGGCACCGGGGAGGAGGGCCAGACGGACGGAGGCCATCACCAAGAGGCCGCAGCGGGAGAGGAGGCTCGTGACCATGAACACGATGGTAGTTAGGAGACTAAAGACTCCTTAGCCTGCAGCCCTCCAAAGCGGTGGGCATTTTCTCCTTGCACCCCCCCCCAAGTCTTCAAGCACGTGTCACAGGTGATCCAGACAAAATCAACAAGCAAACACCAGCTGTAAGTGGTACACCAGAGAAGATGGACGTAACACTTAACAGCATCCAACCCGGAAGCAGATACACGATCTTCTTAGGTGCACACGACACATTCTCCATGACAGGTGGCGTGTTAGGTGACAAATCAGGTCTCAATAAACTTAACAAGACTGACACCATATCAAGCATCTCTTCTGACCACGATGGTCTGAAACTAGAAACCAATCACAAGAAAATGGGAAAAGACACAAATATGTGGAGATTGAACAACAACCTAGTGAAAAGCCAGTGAGTCAAACAAGAAATCCAAAGAGAATCAAAAAAATACTTTGTTTCATTTGAAACAAAAAAAAAATGGAAACATAACACTCCATAATCTATGGAATGTAGCAAAAGCTACTCTAAGAGAGAAATGTGTAGCAGTAAATGCCTACATTAAGAAACAAGAGGATGCCTGAGGGGCTCAGTCAGCTAGGCTGCGGGTTTCAGCTCAGGTCATGATCTCACAGTTCCTGAGTTCGTGCCCTGCATCGGGCTCCGTGCTGACAGCTCAGAGCCTGGAATCTGCTTCAGACTCTGTGTCTTCCTCTCTCTCTCTCTGACCTTCACCCACTCATGCTCTGTCTGTCTCTCTCTCTCTCAAAAATAAAAAATAAACATTAAAAAAAGAAGAAGAAACAAGAAAGGGGCATCCAACTCTCAATTTCAGATCAGGTCGTGAGATTGAACCCCATGTCAGGTTCCATGCAGGACATGAAGCTTCATTAAGATTCTCTTTTCTTGATTTTTCTTTCTTTTTTTTTTTTTCAATTTGCAGGGTGAGAGCAGCCACACACAAGTGGGGGAGGGCAGATGGGGAGAGAGGGAAGCGGGGGCGGGGATCATAACCAGCGTGTCCACTCAGTGTGGAGCCTGACGAGGGGCTGGAGCCCCCCCCCCCCCGCCTTCTGCCCCTCCCCCACGCTTGCACTCTGTCTCTCCGTATACACAAGAAATAAATGAAAAGACAAGAAAAACATCTCAAATGAACAGCCCAACTTTACACAAGACACTAGAACTCAAGGACAAACTAAGCCCAAAGTTAGTAGAAGGAAGAAAATAACAAAGGTCAGAATCGAAATAAATCAAACAAAAAGCAACAGAAAACATCAATGAAACTAAGAGTTGGTTTTGAAAAGATACAGCAGATGAACCTTTCCCTAGACCTACTAGGAAAAAAAGAGAGAGGACTCAAATAAAGCCGAGTTAACGAGGAGCCAATTCAACAACCCCCAGAAATACAAAGGATCATGGGAAGCCAACAGGAACAATTATAAGCCAACAAAGTATACAACCTACAAGGAACGTAAAATTCCTACAACAACCTGCAAAGACTGAATCACGAAGAAACAGAAAATCCGAACAGACCCATTACTAGTAAGGAGACAGAATCAATCATCAAAAGACCTCCAACAAGCAAGGCCAGATAGCGTCACGGATGAGACCAAATGTCAGAGTCAGAACAAGGCCACTCCGTCCCACACTCTTCAGAGTGGGAAACACTTCCACCTGCATTTCAGGAGGCCGCCGTCACCCTGATCCTAGAACAAGATGAAGACAACGTGAGGAAGGAGAACCACAGACCAACAGCCCTGATGAACAAAGATGAAAGTTCCTCAACGACATAGTGGCGGACCATCAGGAACACTGCGGCGAAAGGGTCAAACGCCGTGATCAAGTGGGTTTATTCCAGGAAGTGCCAGGACAGCCCAACCTCCGCCAGTCGGTCAATGAGGTAGGCACACTGCCATAAAGAAGAAAGCCACGAGATTATCACAGTCAGTGCGGAAAAACCGTTCGACAGAAGTCAACATCCGTTTATGACTCAGAGAAGCTCTCAGCAGGTGGGCACAGAGAGGACGCACCCGAGCAGAACACGCTGGTGACAGGCCCACAGCCGGCGTCACACCCGGTGGTGCAGTGTCTCCTCTAAGACCAGGAACGAGCCAGCGGCGTCCCCTGTCACCACCTTTGCTCAACCCAGTGCTGCAAGTCCCAGCCTCGGCGATTCGGCGAGAAAAGCAACAACAGGCATCCAAGCGGGTCAGGCAGAGGTAAAACGACACTATGGAGACACCATGACTGCACCCAGAAGACCCCAAACACTGCACCAAACGCTGCTCACACCAAATCCGGCAAAGCTGTAGGATACAAACCCCGAGTAGGCACTCCTATACGTCATAACAAGTTTTCAGAAAAATTGAGAAAACGGAGCACCTGCATGGCTGCATCAGTTAAGCGTCCGACTTCAGCTCAGGTCATGACCTCGTGGTCCATGCGTTCGAGCCCCGTGTCAGGCTCTGTGCTGACAGCTCTCTCTCGCTCTCTGCCCCTCCCCCACTCATTCTCTCTCTCTCTCTCTCTCTCTCTCTCTCTCTCTCTCTCTCTCTCTCTCTCTCTCTCAAAAGTAAATAAATATACATTTTTTAAAAACGGGCAGAGGACCTGGAAAGATACCTTCCCAAAGAAAACCTACAGGGGCCTGAAGGCACATGACAAGGTGCTCACCGTCAGGGACCATCAGGGACATGGCCACGACAGCGAGAGACCACCACCTCCCGGCTGGTAAATGGCCACAGTCAGAAGGACGGGAGGTGCGGAGTGGTGACAGGATGTGGAGGGAGGGGGGCCCGGTGCAGCCCCCCCCAGCGCGGCCCGAGGCTCCTCACACACTAGCACCAGCGCCCCGCCCGCAGTCCCGCATCTGGACAGGGGTCCCACGAAAGGAAAGCACCACCTGCAAAAGTCGCGCGCGCGGCCCCGTGCTCACCGGCCACCTGAGTGCCCCGGAGGGACGAGCGGGAAGGACGCCCAGGGTCACGCGTGGCCACGGAACACGACTCGGCCGCGGAGAGACCAGCGCTGCCCTCCGCGGCGACACGGCCGGGCAACCGCGGTCAGACGGACCGACGGAGAAGGACGAGTGGCACGGGCCGCACCTACGAGCACTCAGCTCGAGCTCCGACGTTCAGACGCGGGGTGGGGGTGGGAGAAGTGAGGGGCACGGACAAGACCAGTCCTGCCGGAATGTTCCGTGCAGCAGGGACGCTGGAGCCGGCGCGCAGGCCCCGCTGTCCGAGGCACGGTGTCCCGGGGACCCTGCGGTGCGGGCACAGGAGGAATCACCCTCCGTCTACACGGGAGAATCCACGGCCACACACGGACCCCAGACATGACTCCTCTGGGCTCGTCTCCGGCCGCAGGGACACCGCTGCTAATGGCCCGGAGTAAATGCAGAGAGGGCACCGCGGCGGACGGCGGCTGAGCGCGGAGGCCCCGGAGGGAGCCGGCTGTGCCCCTCCGGCTGCGTTCACAGCCCGGAAACCCTCTGGGCGCCGCGGTGACGGAAGCCGGGTCATCAGGTGCGTCTTTCAGAGAAGCCAGTGCTTAACGTGAACTTGCAGAACGCGGGAGTCGCTCGCTCGCATGGGGAAGCGGCCAAGGGGCAGATGTCAGGCCCTCCGAGGCGGACACATCAGGGGCTCCAGGGCACGCGCCTGGCTCAGCGCGCCGGAATCTGAGCATCTGCTGCCCCGCACCCTCCTCCTCACCCTCGCTCAGGACGAAACCACAGGGGCTGGGAGGTGCCCGGATCCCTCCCCTTTCTCCCATTCCCAGTACTAGCCCGCCAGAAAACCTGGGGAGCTCCATCTTCAAATCGTTTCTGGAATGTGACCAACCACCGCCTCCAAGGCCACTTGTCTGGCCCACGCTGGCTCTTGTCTGTTGCCTGAGTTACTGGAAAAGCCTCACAAGTGACCTTCCTTCCCCATCCTCAATGCTCTGTAATCGCTTCTCACGACTGCAGCCAGGATGACCCAGTGAAATAGGGGTCACGTGTGGTCACAGCCCTGCAATGGCTTTCTGTCACCCTCTGTCACCTTCCTGAGGCCAAGTCCTACCACTGTCTTCTGTAACCACAGGCCATCTTGCTGCTCCTGGACATACCTGGTATGCTCCTGCCTCAGGCCCTTTGCACATGATTTCCTTCTGCTTAGCATGCTCTTGCTGCCTGATCACTCATCTTCTTTAGATCTTCACCCAAGTGCACCCTCCTAGCGGTCCTACCCGGCCCTGCCTGAGCAGCAAGCAGCGCCCACTCCTCATCTGTACACCCCAGCCCTGTGTCCGCCTCCGTTTTTGCAGAGCAGCTACCACAGTCTCTGTCCATTTCATCAAGGGGGAAACCAAGGCCTACAATGTCAGCTTAATAGCTGAACCCTTTCAGTTCCTGGTCCACAGCCCTGGGGAGGGGGGCCTGGGGCGGTCCCGCAGTGGGGAGCGAGAGAGCAGGCTCCCTGGGGCAGGCGTGCCCACCAACTGCGCCCTGAGTGCCCTCAGGAGAACGGGCCTCACGAGGGACACCCCTGTGTACTAAGCACACGCACTTCGCTCCTTCCCTTGGTCCAAAGCCCTGATGCTGAGCAAGGACCCACCCAGGGGTCCTCGCTGCTCCCAGTGCCTGTGACCTGTTCCCCGCTCACCCCTGGGGCCAGGCAGAGGGGTCACTCTCTCCTGGTAAGTCACAGAGGACGGGGCCTGTTGCACAGCGCACAGGACGGACGGCTGGCCACCCGGGCCCTGCCTCACTCTCGCACATCAGGCCCGGAGCCCAGCCCTCACGGAGGCCGCAGACCCCTGCGGTCCCAAGAACCTGGTGGCCAGAGAGCAGATCTCAGCTGCAAATGACGAGTGACCCCTGCAGCACACGGCACGGGACAGGAGCCGGGGGGGGACAGGAGGCAGCAGGGAGGACTCCACGGCGTGGCCCGGTCAGAAATGCTACGTCCCGACACTCCCGCAGCTCCCAGGGGACAGCGGGCACGCTGGGCATGAGTGAGTGCCCAGTCAGGCCCTGAAAGAGGTCTTATCACTGCTGCAGCCCGGCCCTGTCCTTGGTGTCAGCGAGCGACGGCCGCCCGCGGCCGATCCCACCCCGCAGGCCCAGACAAGTGAGGAAAAGACACATGGGATTCTTTCCACTGCAGCTCAGCCCTCCTCCCACGGAGGCGCCGCCTCGGGGACTCCGGAGCTGTGTCTACACTGGCCCGCGCACGCCTCCCATCCAGACTGCCCAGCGAGCGCCCTCGGGGTTCAGCCACTTCCCAGCTGCTGGTAGGAAGCAGAGCCGCCAAGGGACGGCTGCGCTGGACACTGGGCGGCAGCCCTCCGGAGCACAGCCTCCCCCCTGCATCAGCGTCGCTCGCGGGCCCCAGGGAGCACGTTGGCACCGTCGCTGCTCCAGCGCCCCCTCCTCCCGTTCCTCAAAGTCAGAAGCTAAGCTCAAGTCCCCACTCTAGTCTCTGCTCAGAGAAGTAAGGTGAATCACAGAATAAAACACTGTGCACAGCAAGCATTTGTCAAAGTGTAATACGTTGGCCTTTCTCACATGGGCAGCCCCTTTTCTTTAATGTTTATTCCTTTTGAGAGAGAGAGACAGAGTCTGAGTGGAGGGAGGGGGAGAAAGAAGGAGACACAGAATCTGAAGCAGGCTGCAGGCTCCGAGCTGTCAGCAGAGAGCCTGACATGAGGCTTGAACTCACCAACTGCGAGATCATGACCCGAGCTGAACTTGGATGTTTAACCGAATGAGCTGCCCAGGCGCCCCGTCCCACAGAGGCAGCTCTTAATGACCCACACGAGTGAGAGAAGCCAGAAGTCATGTGCACATCCGACTCTGTGGCTTTCCTTTACAGTATTTGTATCTCAGAGCAAATGTCTATGCTGCTCCCTTAACATAATAACAATAATGATGGCAGCGTCACATAGGGGTCGGGTCTCTACAGTCAAACTGAGTGGCCATGAAGACACACCCTCAGCCCACGACGCCCACGTCCTCGGGGACCCCATATGCCTCCTGCCGGAAGACCCCTGGCTCCACGAGGTTGTCCGTGCACAGAATACCCGGGCACCCTCCACCATCCCCCTGCTTTCCTCCCGAACTCTTCAGTTGGAGACTTACAAGTGGTCACCGGGGCAAGCGGCCGGAGCCCAGGCTGGGCCAGCAGGCGAGCAGCCCCCTCAAGGCCCCTCAGATGGCAAAGAGCCGCTCAATTCCCTCCGGGTGTGCAATGAACCCCCCCAGCCCCTACATAACGCCCCTGCTCCGTGTCCCCTGCCATGAAGGCCACACAGTCTTAGCTGAGGCTGTGTTTTACTTGAACCAATTCCTAATGTTGTGAGGCGTTCATGGAAGAGAGAAACATTGCTACTAAAAAAGATTTAATATTTCCAAAAATCTTTTTCACGTGAAAATATGAAGTAAACACCCACACAGCCCCTCGCACTAGCAGGTGCACATCGCTTCAGTGATTTAAAGGAAAGCAGGACGGAAAGGAGTAACAGTTGGTCTGACAACCACCCCTTTTCACAATCAAAGCTTTGAAAAGTCACGAACAAGCAGATAACGCGGCGGAGGCCAAGCCACGTATGAGAAGGGAGAGGTGGGTGTGCCGGGGGAGGCCGGGGTCTGTCACCTGCTGTCAGCCAGGGCCCGCTCACGGCCTCCCACGGAGGCACTCAGGTCTCATCTGGGACCTGGGTCGGATTCACCCAGGCCTGGAGCTCCGTCTCGACCGCACAGCTCCAGGACCCCCGTTCTCCCGGAGTTACACCTGCAGAAGGCCCCCAATCCCACCTGATGGAAGCTTAACACCGACTCTTCTTCTGTCTTTCTCTCCGCTCACCTTCCTCCCCAAGCAGACTGCGAGTAACGTATCGACTGGACAGCAACACGCTCTGGGACTTTCTACCACACCCTGTGCGATACAGGAGCGTCCTACAACACAGGTTTTAAAACTATGATTTACAGAACAATACAGCCAAAGTCACCTCGTTTTCACTTTGCTCTTCATTAAGCAGAATGTTTTCTGCTAAAAAGCCTTTCCGTAGAAACTGTGTTCCAGCAATTCCATGAGGGAGTAAACTTGAAACTGTGGCATGACCCGACTCACCCCAGGTCAGGTGACCACTGCCAGGACTCAGCCCAGGGCTCCTGACGCCCAGCCCTCAATGCCACCAGCCTGCTCCATCCAGAATTCCCAAAGACCTTCCTCCTAACTTCAGTGCAAAGAAACTACATAGAAAACGCAGCACGTCAAAATATCAAGATGATAAATTCAGCACAACTAGAAAGTCAACATCACCTTTTAAAAGGCAAAAAGTGGGGCACCTGGGGGGCTCAGTCAGTTAAGCCTCCGACTCAGAGCAGGTCATGATCTCACAGTTTGTGGGTTCAAACCCCACACCAGGCTCTGTGCTGAGAGCTCAGAGCCTGGAGCTGCTTCAGATTCTGTGTCTCCCTCTCTCTCTGCCCCTCCCCTGCTCACGCTCTGTCTCTCTCTCTCTCTCTCTCTCTCTCTCTCTCTCTCTCAAAAATAAACACTAAAAAAAAAACATTTTTAAAAGGTAAAAGCTATTTTTAATAACTCTGAATTTCCCTCTTCCCTGATTGTAACCCTTGCTGGGAAGATTAATCAGTTAGGAAGCAGCACCTTAGACAACTGACAAGAAATCAGGAAAATCTGTAACTGACTACAAAAGTACCCTGTTCCTAACCGTGGATGTTGTCCACTCAGTCATGTTACAACCAGTCAAATAAACGCTGTTAAGGAGCAAATTATATTTCAAAAATTCAAATACTAAATCTTATCTTTCCTTTCTAATAAAGTTATTTCCTATGAAACAGATGTTCAAAATATATTTAGTGAGCAATGAATGAACAGCGAAAACACCAGCCCCACAATGTTCCGCCTGGAGGGCCGTGAAGGATCTCTTGCACCAAATCCACAACACTGACAGCTACTCGGGTTTTACTTTGGGGCTCAACCACAGAAGAGACAACAGCCCATGAGGTTTTGAGTTAATGAGAAGTTTTACCTCGGGCAAAAGTGAGTCACTGACGTGAATATTACACGGCGCCAAATAGATCTGCTTTCTCTGAACGCGGACCCATCATCTACCCAGATGTTTATGCTCCAAACTAAGGGTCTCACGGAGCTGCGAAGTGTGGCCAGGTGGGGGTGAGTAGTGCCTCCTCACCTGTGCCCTCACCCCTGCTTCCGTTTCTGAGCAGTGATACTCTGGGAGGACTGAGACACATACTTGTTTTCAAGTAGTAATTATCTTCATCCGAAAGCAGACCAATGACTTTGTCTTTACAGGAAAAGGGAAATTACCGTTCCAAATAAACACCTCAATTTCTTACGTGACTTGAGTGGGGTCTGGCTTAGTCCAGTCCTCAGGACCCTCCCTCACAATCCTGACAGCCCATTGCCACTGTCCTGGGGGGACCCCGGGGCACCCCACCGAAGTTGGGGGGCTACTCATGGGCTTGCTGCCTCCACATCTGTGCCTGGGGGAACAGGAGAAATTACACTGAACTTGGTGGCCGCTAGTGGTCTGTTACCTGCACTGTCTGTGCCCAGGAGCAACAGGTGACACCCTAAAGTTGGGGTCTGCCCATGGCCCCCTTAGGCATCAGCTATACTGTCTGTGCCAGGGGACAGAGGACACCCCACTGGGCGGGGGTGGGGGTGCTGCTCACCATCCATCACCTGCACTGTGGGTGCTCACGGGTGCACGGGACACCCCTCTGCAGTTAGGGGACTGCATATGAGCCATTCCTTGCTGTCTGTGCTCAGGAGACACGAGGACACCCCACTAAAGCTGGGTGCCTGTGGCCCATTACCTGCACCATGTGCTGGGGTGCTAGGGCACCCCACTAAAGTTGGGGGGCTGCATTCAGTCCTTTACCCCCACTGCCTGTGCCCAGGGGCCAGGGCACACCGGATGAAGTTGGGAGGGTGCTCATGGGTTAACTCCACACCTGTGGCCGGGGTGCCAGGAACCCTCCCGCAGAAGCCGGTGCTGCCCGTGGTCCAGTACCTGCCATGTGTGCTGGGATGAGGGTACGGGGCACCCTGCCAAAGCTGGGGGCTGCATGTGGTCCGTTTCTAGCACAGCTCCAGGTAACAAGGGATCCCCGAGAGCGGTCTGCACCCCTCATAAAACCTCCGGTAGGTGGTCAGCCCAGACTTCAAGGATCCGTGGGATTTAGCGAGTTTAGGGGACATTGGGCAGAAGAGAGACTTTCAAACGAAAAAGAAAACTCCTCCGAGTCCCCGCGATTAACTCGCTGGACGCGCCCTTCAAGGACCCCGGCCTCCCACCCCTGGGCTCCTACCCTCCCTACCGGAACCCCCGCCTCCCTCCCCCAGGACCTCCGATTCCCGGTGGCCCACTGTCTTCTCTGCCCCCCCCCCGACCCCCGGACCCTGCCCCTGGGTCCGCACCGTCCCCCAGGAATCTCCATCTCCCGGCGCGAACTCACCCCTCAAGGACCCTGGCCGGCCAGCTTGCACTCGCCCAGGCAGGACCCCCGCCCGCCCGCCGTCCCTCCGAGCGCCCCTCACCCAGCCCGGCTGCAGCAGCTCGGGATGCGCCCCGGCCCCGCCCACAGGGAGGCAGCTCCACCTCCACGCCCTGATTGGCCTGCTCCGACGGTGCCGGGAGCCCATTGGATTGCACGCCTGCTCGTCCTCGGCCGCGCTCCGCCCACACGCCCGCGCATTCCTGCAGGGCCACGTGGCTGCCCGCGGCCCCACCTAAGCCCAAAGCCCCGCCTGGCTGCGCACGCGTGGGGGGGGGGGGGCCAGGATCCCCCAGACACCCGCCCTTCCCGAGGACCCTTGGATTGTGCACGCGTGGGTGTGGGACGTGGGGACGCCGCCGCCCGCAGACATTTGTCCTTCCCGGGGACCCCTTGACTGCACGCGTGGGCGGGGGCAGGACCCTACCCCCATCTCCACCCCGCCCCACACTCTGATCCTTCCCCAAGGACCCATTGACTGCGCACACGTGGGCGGGGGCAGGACCCCTGGGCCGCAGACCCCCCCCCCC
>NC_043700.1:1335047-1348058 GCF_006229205.1 Suricata suricatta | reverse complement strand
CACAGGTGTTGGCAGACGCCGGCTCCTCCCCTTTCCTCCCAAATCTCTGAATCTGAGAAGGAATATAAGGCCGGAGGTTTAGAACTGCCAGACATCTTAGAGATCTCTGGCCCCGTTCACTTGGCTTATAGAATAAAACAACGTAGCTAATTGCCGTAATTAATTGAAACATTAAGTGCCCCTAAAGCTTGGAGGCTCTTTCCCTACAAATTTCAATTAATGTAAATCATGGTCATAACACACAGAGACTGTGATGGTTGGGAAGTAAATAATAGTAGGTCAGGCAATATTTTAGCAATATTTTTTTAATGTTTGTTTATTTTTAAGAGAGCAAGAGAGAGAGTGGGCATGTGAGCGGGGGAGGGGTAAAAAGAGAGTGAGACACAGAATCTGAAGCAGGCTCCAGTCTGATTAGCACAGAGCCTGATGGGACTCAAAATCACGAATCATGAGATCATGACCTGAAGTCGGAGGCTTCACTGACTGAGCTACCCAGGCGCCCCTAGCAATACTTATTACTAGCATTTGCTCATTTTGTAGAACTGGCTGAGGTATCTTAAATACTATCTCAAACCTGTCTCCTGCACACTCTGAAGATACTGGAGCCTGAATCAATGAAAAAACATATTTCCTGTCAGAGATGTAAATATCAGAAATATACTATAACGTGTCTATCCCCAGGGTTCTTCTACCCAGACTATTACCTTATTGGTCGTGGTGAACAGACGAGCTGAATTACTTCTAGTGCACCACACAACCCAAAAGTCCCGATACTTGTTACGTTTCCGGATCAAGAAGTCCAGCAATAAGAGGGAAATCGTAGCACGTATAGAATAAACGAAGGATTTGGAGTCCATCTGGGGGATGCTACTTTAGTTCCTGACACTGACAAAATCCTGTGATTTATACAGCCTCTAACCACATAAAAATGTGACTAACAATATCTACACCACAGCTCAGAAGCTTCAAAGGGAGACCTTGGGGCACCAGGGTGTCTCAGTTGGTTAAGTGTCTGACTCCTGATTTCATCTCAGGCCATGATCTCATGGTCGTGGGATCAAGCCCCAAACTGGGCTCTGTGCTGAGTATCAAGCCTGCTTGGGATTCTCCCTCTCCCTCCCCCCCCTCTCTCTCCCCCTCTGCCCCTCCCATGCTCTTTCCTTCTCGAAATAAGTAAATAAACATTTAAAAAGGAGACCTCTATGAAAAGGCAGTGTGATGCCTGGCAAGAGCAGGTGTATTTTTCCCCCAGAAGAAGGAAAACATATTGAATCAACATTTCTAAAAGATGGCTTACAAACTTATTTTCAAAAACTTAAAGACAATCACAACGCTGCTATTGTGTCATATTTCACTCAGAGACTGTCTTTGGGGACCTATGAGGACAATACAGTAGTCCTGTCACGACTAGTAGTACAGGTTGGAGTTCCTCATTTCCATATGGCGATGTTGACACCTTGGCTCAGGGCCACCAGAAAGGGCATGTGGTTGGGACCACAGGGCAATGCGGCCTGGTGGGGGTGGGACTGGGTGAGGCTGGGGTAGGCAGAACTCTGATGTAAGGCTCCAATCCTTCTAGCTTCTTCTAGGGGTCCTCACAGATGTATTGCCATTTTCTAGGAGCCCGGATATAGGAAAGGTTGGGAATTTCCACTGAGATTCCTTCTTTGACCCTTAGTATATTTAGAAAACGTAGGTTTACTTTTTAAACATTGAGAGACTTTTGGGTTTCTTTTCATTATGACTAGGGCTTAACTCCCTGTGGTCTAAGCGTATGATCTACATAATTTGTGTTTTAAAGCCTGTAGATTGGCTTCCTGGCCCAGCATATTGTCTATTTTGGCAAATGCTCCCTTAGCACTTGAAAAGAATGTCTTCCATGTGTATTATGTAATGTTCTATGTGTCAGGTCATATTTGTTACCAATTTTGGTCTACTTTTTCTATCAGGTATTAAGAAAGGTGTATTAAAATCTTTAAACATTCTATTCTATTCAACATTGTCTTGGAGAATCTACCCAGGGCTCTAAGGTAAGAAGAATGAAAGTATGAAGATTGAGGGGAAAAACTTGATCATTGACAGACAATATGATTGTGACCATAGAAAATCCAAAATAATGTGCAAATAAACTATCAGAATTAAGAGTCGAATGCAGAAATTTGAGATGGATCACAGCCTTAAACTGTAAAGTTTCTGGGGGAAATGTAGAAAATATCCCTCTTGGGCTAGGACACAAAAAGAACTTACCATTTACAAGGATTCAGTGGGACTTCATAAACATGTGACATTTATCTCATGTGCATTAAGAAGATGGAAAGGCAATGGGGCGCCTGGGTGGCTCAGTCAGTTGGGCATCCAACTTCGGCTCAGGTCATGATCTCATGGTCCATGAGTTCGAGCACCATGTTGGGCTCAGCGCTGACAACTCAGAGTCTGGAGCCTGTTTCAGATTCTGTCTTCCTCTCTTTTTGCTCCTCCCCTGCTTGAGTTCTGTCTCTGTCTCTCAATAAATAAATAAATTAAATAAATAAATAAATATTAAGAAAAGTTTTAATGAGAAAGAAAATGGAAAGGCAAGCCCCAGCCTGGGAAGTAAAGATCTGCAACACACATACTGGCAAAGCCTTGTCAGTACAGAATTCCTACATATCAGCAATAAAAAGACAATGTGTTCAACATGAATCTTTCACAGGAGATTTACTGAAGGCCAGGAAGAACAGGGACGGGTGCTCAATGGGATCATTTTCAGGAAAATCCAAATTAAAACTGCAATGAGATCCCATCGCACCCGTACAAGGACAGTGAAAATCACCTGACCACAGCAAGGGTCGGTGAGGGCGCTGAGCAGGGTGCACGATCGTGTCCACCAGCTTTTCCAGGGACACATTCGACAGGAGACACATATGCGGAGTCCCAGGCTGTCCCCAGGCCCGGTGCCCCCTCGGCTGCCTCCTAGCCTGCCCCCGGGGTTGCTGACTCTCGGCCATCCCGACCCCCCCCCCATGTGTCTGCAACCAAGCTCAGTCTCCGTGTCCTAGCACCTGTCCCTGCCCCTGCCTAGAGACCTAAAGAGAGACAGCACTGGTTCCTGGGCCTGTGATCTCAACTCAGGGCTGCAGCCACCGTTCTGGGTGGGAGGCAGAGCAGGCTTGGGAAGCAGACTGCCCGGATCAGGTCTCTGCTCTCTCCCGGCCGGGTGGCCTTGGCCTTGTTCTGACACTTCACTAAGCCCCAGAGTTCCCACGTACACAGGCTTGTTCTCGGTCCTCAGCGTGGGAGGCCCTTGGGGGTGAAGATTAAATGTGGGTGTGGGCACAGACCTGCCCACACTGTGCCCAGAGCTAGGAGTTCCAGAGTTTGCTAATGGCTATGTCAGTGGTCAGGGGATGGTCAACGTGGCGTGATGGCAGAGTAGTCAACAAGGGGGGGTCAGAGGCGGTGCCACCCAGCAAGGAGCCCGGTGACGCCTGGGGGCTCGCTGGGGCGATGCCAGGCTCTGAGATGGAGCGTACACGGAGGACATGATGCTGGCTTAGGGGCGCCCCGCGCCCCCGTGCCCCAGCTGTGCTCAGCTAGCCGAAGGCTTGGGCCACCAGTGCTCCTGTGTGTCTGCCTCTTCCCCTGGGGGCAGCTTCATCTGGGCTCCTGACACCAAATACAGGGCCAGACAGACACTGTTCCATGAGCAGGCAATGGGGCACCGGGGCCCTCTGTCCCACGTTCTGTCCACGGCCCCAGCTCATTCCATCCCCTCCAGATCCCTCCTCCCATGCCGGCCTGCCCCCTCCAAGCTGTCCCAGGACACTGCTCCCCACTGTGTTTGAGCCCAACCCCCCACATGCACTCTGATCCTTGCTAGCTATGCCTGGAACGAGGTGGGTGCGCAGGACCTCCTGGGGGACCATCGGGCCCACATGGGCCTCTGGGGGATGCTCCGGGCCGATATGGGGCTGTAGGGGGACTTGGGGCGGCCCTCCTGCCGAGGCACATCCAGATCCCTGAAGACAGAGTCAGAGACGTGGACCACGTGGGAACCAGGCACAGCTCCTTTCCTATCAACTCCTCACTGTGTCTTTAGAAAGTTCTGAAATAAAACAAAAAACAAGCAACTAGGTTAACACACACCTTTTTCCAGAACCGGTGGGGACTGGCTTCTGACCGGCTAGTGGGGGAGGGTGGCCGTGCTCACTTTCCTGATTGTGGTGATGGTTTCACAAGTGGGCACAGACGTCCAAACTCACTAAGTTGTAACTTTGATGACACGCAGTTCATCGTACGTCCGTTATCCCTCAGCGAGAGCCTGGAGCAGCCTGGCCTGTAACCACTAGGGAGCCGCCCTTGGTCTCACACCCAACTGGTGCACCCTCTCTTGACCTCCGTGGCTGTACTCACAGGAGGTGTTGGACAGAACTGGTTTTTGGGTCGGACAGTTATAAATGGTCTCCCACTCGCATGGCGGCCCAGTGGAACCCTGGTGGTTGGTGGGGTGAACACACCTGCTTCAAGACTACAGCGTGATGGCTCGGAATCCGGGTGTCAGGCATCCCTGGCTCCACCTGCTGAGTGCCCCACATAGACAGCAGGACATTGCCGGCCAAGCCCCAAGGTTCTTTCTAGCGGGTGTTTTCTCCTTGAGTCGGTCTTGGGGAACTTTCTGCTGCTTTGGCTCCAGGAAGCTGTCTCAAGGGCATTTGGAGTTTACCAGCCTTTCAAACTGGCATTGCATGTCCACGGCCCATGAACGGTTGCAAACTGCAAACTTTAACTGGAGAAAACATGAGGAGATAGTATCAGATACAAGACGGGCCAATGGACAGGCAGCAAGTCAGCTGGTCTGGTCCTCAGCGAGGCCCTGGGGGAAATTCCCAGCACCTGTGTTTCCCACGGACAGGTCTGCCCTCCTAGCCGCGGAAGACCTAGAACAAATTCTTTTGCCTCGAATCCGTCTGTCCTTCCGTGCACAGATGACCGATAGGGCATGTCTGTAGATGCGTTAACGCGCCCGCATCCCGTCTGCGGAGCTGAGCATGCATGCTGGCCAGTGGAAGACGACCGTCAGCAGAGCAGGAAAAGGGAGATGGTCACGTGGACCGGACGGCGTAGGTAGGAGGCGGCTTCTCTCCACATGCCCCTCTCAGTGCTCACTGACACACGGGTACCTCCTGCCCCGCCCCGCCCCCCCAGCGCCCCCCGGGGGATGGATGGCACGCCAAATGAATGACCTGTGGGGGGAGGGGAGGAGAAGAAAACGGACAAGGAGCGCAGCGCAGGGCAGAGGGGCCTGGCGAAGCTGGGGGGTAACACTGCCCCTCTGTTTCAGATGCATCACTAGAATCTGGTGCGGAGAAGGAAGCATTGTTCCAGGCAGCGAACAGGGAGGGTTTTGTTTCCAGAGAATTTGCAACAACGACTAAGCTGTTTTCTTGCTTTGCTCCCTGTCCAGTGGAAGGAGAGGCGGGGAGGGTTATGGGGCAGCGGACGGCCCCAGGTCCAGACACCTGCAGCACCAGGGGAGGGGCGGGGCGGAGGGCACGGGCCCATCGAAACGCGCCAGGTGGCTCCGGCCTCCTTCCGGGCTGACTAGGAGTCCTGAGGGCCATCCGCAGGGCTGCACCCCTCCTCACGTGGTGGGCATGGACCACACAACCTCTTTCCCTCCCCCACGCTCTCCCCCCGCCCCTCCCCTCCTCCAGACCCAGCCTCTGGCAGAACAGTTCCAAGCTGGAGAGCCTGGAGCTGGGCAGGAATGCTTAAGAAGGGAAAGAAGAAGACTCCTGTGGGTGATCTAGAAGGTTCTTTTCTGTTACAGAGCCCTGGCTCTGCCCACGGCAAGCTGCAGTTCTGGGTGCTGACCGGCATAGGCGTCATCCATGGCTAGCAAGCCGTGCACCGGGGACCAGGCCTGCGCCCCAGAGCGCCCCTCGGCCTGAGGCTGTCCGTTAGTGAGAAGGAGGGCATCCTGCCCCAGCCGCGCGCACTCTACCGATGCCGTGGTCACGCCCGGCCCCCCTGTGTCCGAGGACCTTGCGGGGAGGCACAGGGAGCGTGTGGTCCACCGTGAGCTGGGGCATGGCCGTGGCGGCCGCCGCGGGCGCTGAGAATCCAGGGCCAGGAGGCTGCTGAGCGCAAAGCATCTCCCGGGGACCCCGCGGGGCCAAGCGGGCAGTGCTCACGGCCTGTCCTCCGCGGCCTTGGCCACGCGCCCTCCTGCGACAGGCTTCCCCAGACCTGCCCTCCCCCAGCTGCCCCCCCTCCGGCCGCGTGCGGAGCCCCCAAGAGCACCGGCCCCTGCAGGAGCGCGTTCCCTCCTGAGTGTGCGCCCCGGCCAGCCGCCGACACCCGCGTGGCCCCCGCTTCTAGCAGATTCCAGCGGGGGGCTCTGCCCTGGAGAAACGCGGGGCGGGGTTCCGGGACTGACTGAGGCTCGAGGGATTTCATCTGCAGGCTGCAGGCCGAGGAAACCTGCTGGGGGAGCATATCACACCGCAGTTCAAGTGTTGCGATTATTCCGTAAAAGAGGTATTTCTCTCAGATTTCCAGGATTCGGGTCATGACAGAGCAGAAGGGCCGGTGGTTGATGAGACTTGATCAAACCGTCCCAAAGGAAGTTGATTTGAGCTGCCCGCACAGGCTGCTTGGCCCTCTTCCCACCGGCTTCCGGGGCAGCCCTCCGGCCTGCGGGGCAGAGGACCCCAACCCACCGCCTTCCCCGACGGCCTCCTCTCCCCCCAGAGGGACCCCTGTAGCTGAAGAGGCATCTCCCCAATGATGGGAGGACCCCCTGATTTCCTGTGCGCCTCTCTTCACCGACTTGTGACCCTCCCGCCCTAGTCCAACTTAAAACGAGGTGGGGGCACCCGGCCGGCTCAGTCCATCGAGCATACAACTCGAGTCGTGGGTTCAAGCCCAACACTGGGTGCAGAGATTACTTACAGAAATCTTTAAAAATAATAATAAAAACGAGGTGTTTACCCTCCAGATTGAGAATGCGGTGAGGTCTCCAACACCAGGTGCCGACAAGTCCGTGGAGAAGGCAGGCTCCTCACACGGAGACTGCGGGAGCCCCAGACAGCACGTCCCCTGCGGGGACACTGTCTGCGGTCTCCCTTAGACGTACCGCCCCACCCAGACTTACAGTCCTAGCGTCTGCTCCAGCTAAATAGAAATGCGTGTCCACAAAGGTCTTGTAGAGAAATCATGTTGGAAGCCTCATCCACAGGCCAGCAGGTAAACAAATGTGGTTATATTCATATAGTGGGATGCGACTCGGTAATAAAAAAGAATATTGATAAGTCTCCACGCATTGTGCCAAACGAAAGAGGCCAGACACAGGGGAATGTGCCTCCCCTGGGACACGAGGCCCTGAACAAGGAAAATGGCAGAGGGCGGCAGCCCAGGGCAGCTGGGAGTCAGTGATCCTGGGAGACACGCGGAAATCTGGGGCGAAGGGGGTGTTGTCTGTCCTGGTTGGGGCGCATACATGCGTATGCTTTTCTAAACTCATCTGGCTGTTATATACAAATGGGTACGTTAATTTTATGGCATGTAAATTGTACAAGACAGTTCATTTTTAGGTTGGGTGGATGACAAGGTAAAGAGGTACAACGGGAAGAGAGTTTTACATAAAAAAACACACTGCATTTTTTTTTATTTTTTAACGTTTTATTTATTTATTTTTTCCATAATATTTTATTGTCAAATTGTTTTCCATACAACACCCAGTGCTCTTCCCCTCAAGTGCCCTCCTCCATCACCACCGCCTGTCTTCCCCCCTCCCCCCCACACTGCATTTTAAATTGTCTTTCTTTCCTGCTTTCAGATCTCAAAGCTTATCCTTTGTTCCTCTCTAGTTAAACCTACATCTTTTGGGGCATCAACATTTAATGTAAATTTTAAATAATTTCACAGTCAGTCCTATCATTTTCTATCATTTTTAAAAATATATGTATATTTTTAAACTTTTCAATGAGTCCATTTATTCACATCCAAATAATAGTTCTATAAAAATTAATACGTGTTATTTTCACAACAGAAATAATATATTTTTTACTAAAGAAAATCTCTAACTATATAGTTTTTTTTAAAAAGTTTATTGCCAAGTTGGTTTTCATATAACACCCAGTGCTCTTCCTTGCAAGTACCCCCCCCACGACAATCTAAAATATGTTTTTAAATGTTTCTTTCGAGAGAGAGAGAGAGGCAGAGAGAGAATCCCAAGCAGGTCCCTCACGCTCAGCACAGAGCCCCACTCGGGGCACGAACTCACAAACCGTGAGATCATGACCTGAGCGGAAATCAAGAGTCGGGCGCTTAACGGACCGGGCCCCCAGGCGCCCCTCGTACAGTTATCTTTGGTTTTCCTTCGCGCAGAGAGCTCAGTGGCCGAGGTGCGGTGTGCGAGCCTCAGCGGGTCCTGCGCCCTCGACCCACAAGCCCACACCTGCAGCAACACAGTGGGACCCAGCTTCACGGAACCGTCCAGAGTGGGCTGCCGTGTCCAGGCGCCTCCGCCTCGGGCGGGACTGGCGGCCTGTGTCTGCTCCCAGGGCGTCCCCCTCCCTACCACACCCCAGGCCAAACCTGTCGGTTAACTCGGATCCCTTCTGGATTTTTTTTTTTCAGTTTCCATCGAATTGTTCCCCAGATTATTCCTGCCGGCCTTGTTTAACAAGCAGACTAGTGGGAAGCTTCTGGAGACACAGCCCCACCCTTTCTGGCACTGAGGGTGGGGCCCGCAGAGTTAGATCCAGCCCACAAGTGAGGCATTTCTAGAAAGGCTATGACTCAGCGTATGGTCATGGTATTGTGTTAATCCCTTTCCTCTTTCACTCCCAAGTAGTACTTAGGACGCTGTGTTGGGGAAGATGAGGAAAGGTAACAATGAAGTAAGTCCAAAACATACAATTTTCTAAAATCTCCTAAACATGTCTGAAAAGACGTTCTTAATTGAGATAAGAGGCCAAGTAAATCGTATTCCTGAGAAGCACCATCCTGTGGTACGAAAATGTGCATTTGGCTGCAAAGAGGCATGTCTTCATCTCGGCTTCAGCTGGTGGGAGGCCTGGATCCAATGTTTCGCTCCCCAGGTCTGAGTCCCCACCCCGTCTACAGGTGTATTTCTATTAAGAAACAGAATATATCAGTATCCCCACTTGTGACCCGTTTTCCCTCCCAAGTGGGCACTGGAATATCCTAATCTTGTATTTCTAATTCCTTTGCTTTCGTTTATTGCCTTTAAAAAAAATCTTTAAATATTTATTTATTGGTGAGGGAGAGAGAGACACAGTGTGAGCGGGGGAGGGGCAGAGAGAGAGAGGGAGACACAGACTCTGAAGACAGGCTCCAGGCTCCAAGCTGTCAGCACAGAGCCCGACACCGGGCTGGAACTCACAGAGCTGTGAGATCATGACCTGAGCCAAAGTCCCACGCCCAACCGACTGAGCCCTCAGGCGCCTCATCTTTAGTTTATTGCCTTTCGGCTCTCTCTCAGCCCCCCTGTACTGCTTAGATTGGCACGCTCTGGTACTGCACACAAACATACATTTTTCTGAGCCCTTCTTATTCCACATGCAGTGCACTCAGTTTCACTACTTTGAAAAAATTAACTTATGAACACAACTTTGATGACCTCCACCTGACGGGCGTTCTGGGCAGGATCATGGGTCCGCAACGGCCCCCCCCCCCCCACCAACCGTCACGTCTCCTTGACTTCACACACAAGTCTCTCTTCCCTCCCAGAATGGGCATCCAGGACCGGGACACTGTGTCCCAGGGGGTCACACGTCTTCAAGGTCACCAGGTGATGCCAATTCCTTTGTAAATAGATGCACCAACAGAAACTTCTGGGGAATTCTTATTATTAGTGGGATTTGGATTTTATGAGATGTCTTTCCTGCAGTTATCGAGTGAGCATATGGTTTTTCTAGTGGGGATTCAAAAGTGATAGATTTTCGGGGCGCCTGGGTGGCTGAGTCGGTTAAGTGTCTGACTCTCGACTTTGGCTCAGGTCATGATCTCATGATCCCTGATTTCAAGCCCCATGTTGGGCTCTGTGCTGGTGGTGTGGAGCCTGCTTGGGATTCTCTCCCTCACTCCCTCTCTGCCCCTCCCCTACTTGTGTGCTCTCTCTCAAAAATAAATAAACAAACTTGAAAAAGAGTAATAGATCTTCTAAATTTTAACAATCCTGGCTTCCTTGGATATACTGTCCTTTTAAAGGATTGCTAGATTCATTTGCCTGTTTTAAGGACTTTTAAAAAATCTAAGTTCAGGAGATTGTAATTTCCTTTCTCATATTGTTCTTATCAAGTCTAAATTTGATAAACATGAAATATGTGGATTCTGTCTACTCTCTGGGAGAGTTTAAAACTCGAATTCTCAGGGCACCTGGGTGGCTCAGTTAAGCGTCCGGCTTCGACTCAGGTCATGATCTCACCGTTTGTGGGTTCGAGCCCCGCGTCGGGCTCTGTGCTGACAGCTAGTTCAGAGCCTGGAGCCTGTCTTCGAATTCTGTGTCTCCCCCTCTCTCTGACCCTCCCCTGCTTACATTGTCTCTCTCTCTCTCTCAAAAACATATAAAACATTAAAATTTTTTTTAAAAACTTGAATTCTCTCTTCCTTGAATTTCTGGTAGAACCAGTCCACAAAATTGGCACAAGCTTTATTTTCTTGCTGAGAAACTTTTACTTACTCAACTTTTCAAATGACGTTTGGACTTGCAAATTTTCTTCAGTCAGTATTGGCAAGTTAGATTTTTTTTTAGTAATTTATCCATTGGTTCTAAGATTTCCAAGTTCTTACCGTAGACCTACTTAGGATGCGATCCTGTCAGTGTTTTAGCCTCTGCCACGTGCACAGGTGTAATTTCCTGTGGAACTACTGCTTTAACTGCATTTCACACTTTTTAAAACAAATTTTGTAAGGTTTATTTGTGAGAAACAGAGACAGAGCATGAATGGAAGAAAGGCAGAGAGAGAGGGAGACACAGAATCCAAAGCAGGCTCCAGACTCTGAGCACAGAGCTTGACACGGGGCTCAAAATCATGAATCAAGAAATCATGACCTGAGCTGAATTCAGACACTTGTCTGACTGAGCCCCCCAGGCGCCCCTGTTTTAGTTTGTTTTTAAGAGAGTGCTCACGCAAGACTGGGAGGGGCAGAGGGAGAGAGACAGAATCGCTAGCAGGCCCTGAGCTGTCAGGGCAGAACCAACTCAGGGCTCCATCCCAGGATCCGTGAGATCCTGATCTGAGCCAAAATCAAGAGTCAGATGCTCAACCGACTGAGACCCAGGCCGCACCCAGGCCGCACGTTCTCACACCACCTCCTGGCCCTGCACCCCTATTCTCCTGCAGACACAGCCCTCCAGGCCTGGCGGACAACACTCAGAAAGCGGTCCTGCTCCAGGGAGGTGTGGAGGCGCCCCGCCCGCAGGCACACCCACAGAAGCCTGGCTCAGCCACCGCCTGGCGGGAAGCCAGCCCAGGGCACCCCTGCAGTGCCTGGTTCCGATGCCCAGGGGGCAGCACACTCCAGGGAGCGCCCGGACACCCACAGGAAGCCACTCACTGCTTCAAGACCAGAAAACAGAGCTGAACTCCCTACTACACAATAACCAGAGTCCCAGAAACTCAGAATTATCCACATGATAAAGAGTTCAGTTTCTGGAGCAGGGATGCATTGGGAGGACGAGAAACATGCATGTTTGTAAATAGTAATTATCTTTATTCTAAAGCGGATCAATGACTTCCTCTTTATAGGAAAAGAGAAATTGTGGTTCCAAACAAACACTTCATCATTCGCCCCAAGAATTGAATGGGGTCTGGTTTACTCCAGCCTCTAAGCCCCCACCTGGAGGGCCCTCCCGCGCAATCCTGACAGCCCCTTTCCACTGTCCCCGGGGGGCCCTGGGCACCCTGCTTAATTTTGTGGGGGCTGTTCGAGGTCCTTTACCTGCATGGTCTATCCTGGGGACAGGCGGCACCCGGCTGAAGTTAGGGGCGGGGGTAGGGGTGCTGCTCAGGGTCCAGCACCGGCCCTGTGGGTGCCCAAGGGCGCAGGGGACACCCCTCTGCAGTTGGGAAGGTTGATTGTGGTCCTTTCCCTGGGTTGTGTGTGCCAGGGGACACCAGCAGCTCGCTCCAGCAGGGGGCTGCGTGCGGTCCTCCGGGACCTCCACACGTCCCGCGCCGCAAATCCTCAGGGGGGCGGGCCACCCGGAGTTCACGGATCGGTGGGCGTTCAAGGACCCCGGCCTCCACCCCGGGCCTCAGTGAGCACGCCGCCTCTGCTCCTGGGTCCCCATCGTCTCTCTTCCCCACGGACCCCAGCCACACCTCCAGCCCGCGCTCGCCACGGAACTCGGACCCCGCCCCCCTCCGCCTGGGAACCCCAGGCTCCCCGCCCCAGCCCCCGGGCGCGGAGCCGCACTCACCCGGCAGGTGCCGGGACCACCCCTGGATCCGGGAGCCCCTCCCGCAGCCCCGCGCCCGCAAGCTCATTATGAGCTCCGTATCCGCCCCGAGGGCGGCCCGCCCATCTCCAGGCAGCGATTGGCCGGCCCTGCGGGTGCCGGGTGCCCATTGGCTCCCCGCTCTCGCTGCGGCCCGCCTCTGCGCCAGCGCCGCCTACTGGCGACAGGCTCCGCCAGCAACTACCTGCGCGTCTAGACGCCCGGCTGCGCACGCGCGGGCGGGGGAACGCGCCAAGGTCCCCTCTCTCCCCGATCCCCCGACGCGACACCTGTTCTTCCTGAAGACCCTTTACCTGCGCAAATCTGGACGGCGGTCGTGAGCAGGACCCCACCCAACACACACACCGCCCTTTCCCTCGGACCCTCGTGGCTGGGAGGGGGCCATGAGCAGAAACCCCACCCCCCACTCAGACACCCGGCCCTTCCTGAGGACCTTTAGACTGTGCACCCGGCCCCACACACCGGTCCTTCCCCAAGGACCCATTGACTGCTCACACGTGGGCGGGGGCAGGACCCCTGGGCCGCAGACCCCCCCCCCC
>NC_043700.1:1329087-1334947 GCF_006229205.1 Suricata suricatta | reverse complement strand
CACAGGTGTTGGCAGACGCCGGCTCCTCCCCTTTCCTCCCAAATCTCTGAATCTGAGAAGGAATATAAGGCCGGAGGTTTAGAACTGCCAGACATCTTAGAGATCTCTGGCCCCGTTCACTTGGCTTATAGAATAAAACAACGTAGCTAATTGCCGTAATTAATTGAAACATTAAGTGCCCCTAAAGCTTGGAGGCTCTGTGTAGGTTCTTTCCCTGCAGATTTCGATTTATGTAAATCATGGTCATAACACACAGAGACTGTGATGGTTGGGAAGTAAATAATAGGTTAAGATTATATTTTAGCGAAGTTTGTTGTTAGCATTGGCTCGTGGAATTGCCTGAGCTGTTTTTAAATATTATTTCAGATCTTATAGCACACTGAAGATACTAGAGTCTGAATCAAAAAATTCCTCTCAGTGATTTTAATATCAGAAGAATATTATATCTATTCCTAGTGTTCTTTGAGTATCTTACTTAAAGGTCTTCCACTGAGATAATTACCTTAATGCCCATGGTAAAAACAAAAACAGAAACACCAAGCCAGCTGGGAGGTGGCCCGCACCGAGCATGACCCTGGGAGTCTGCGAGCCTGTTACCGTCACACAAGGCAGACTTCAGGAGACCCAGCATAAGGAGAAGAAAAGGAAGGACATTCCACACTGCTCCACAGGTGCGTTCTCCAGGGAGAGACAACAATCTGAAATGTGTGACCCAGTGACCCAGCTTCCAAAGACATGCAGCTGCGCTGTCAGAGCTAAAGGGAGACAGGGCAGTGCGCATGGCCGTGTCGAGGTGGCCACAGAGCAGCCAGGGGACCACAAGAAACACAGAAGACCAAACCACACGGCCACTCCACTGCACTTAAGTGGCAACCCCTTTGGAGGGCGTCTGGGGGCTCAGTTGGTTAGGCATCCAACTCTTGGTTGTGGCTCGGGTCATGATGTCACGGTTTCTGAGTCCAACCCCGAGTTGGGCTCTGTGCTGGCAGTGTGGAACCTGCCTGGGATTCTCTCTCTCACTCTCTCTGTCCCTCTCCCTCTCTCTCAAAATAAACATTAAAAAAAAAAGATTCTCTCTCTGCCCCTCCCCTGCAAGCATTTGCTCTCTCTCCCTCAAAATAAATAAATAAACTTAAAAATTAAATAAAAGTGAAGACGACCCAAAGAGCAGAGAAAATATTTGGGAATCATACGTCTGTAAGTGATGCATATCCAAAATATACGAAGAACGCTTGCAAGTCAACAAAGGAACGAGAAGGCGATAAAAAGTGAGCAAAGACTCTATGTGGGCATTTCTCCGGGGAAGACGTACGGACTTCTACAAGCCCATGAAAGGATCGTTAAGCATGGGGCAAACCAAAGCCGTAGTAAGATCAGCGCACACCCGTGACGGCTGCAAAGAAGCGGGCAGCTGGTGAGCGTGGACAGGCCAGAACCTCACACACTGCTGGGGGAACGCAGCATGGTGCAGCCACTTCCAGAAAGAGCCCTCTAGTCAGCAGGTAGAGTCACTGTGTCCCAACAAGGCCATGCCCAAGCACGCCCCGGGGAGAGGACAGGACACGGCCACATAGAGACCTGGACAGGAACATACACTTCGGGGTGTGTTACCGTAGCGGCTGCAGCGTGGAAACCCGCCCGTGACCTTCACTGAGGAGATGAACACGATGGGGCCAGTCCCCAGGAGGGAGGTCTTCTGGGCAGTACAAGGGAACTGAGCACTGACTGGTTCTTGTAACAGCAGCGGAGTCTTGAAGACGTAGTGCTGAGTGAAGGAAGCAGTGACAGACACCACAGACACGTGAGGCCACTTAGAGGAGATGACTGGAGCTGGCAAACGTACAGACAGAAAGTCAGTTCTTGGTTGTCTGTGGCTGGAGGCCTTCCACTGGTGTCCACTGATGAGTGTGGTTTCCTTGGGGTGATGACAGAGTTCTAGAATGGACTGTGGAGACAGCTTCACAGCCCTGTGAACACTACAAACCACCAAACTGTACATTTTATTTTATTTCAATTTTATTTTACTTGCTTATATATTTCTTTTGAGAGCGAGCGAGCACATAAGCACAAACAGGGAAGGGAAAGAGAGAGAGAATCCCAAGCAACCTCCATGCTGTCGACATGGAGCCCAACGCGAGGCTCGAGCTCACAAACCGTGAGATCTTGACCTGAGCTGAAGTCGGATGCTTAACTGGCTGAGCCCCCTGGGCACCCCATCATATCTTGATTCCTAAGTACCAACCACACTGAAGAGAACCCGGGTCTGGGAGAGATGGCTGAATCCAACACAGGGACAATACAGAGAAGGGACATGCTGTTGCAACAGAAGATAAGGAGGTGCTCAAAAGCATGATGGGGCAAAGCGAAGGACCCCAGGGCCCGGGGCCAGCGTCAGGGGCTCCCCCTCACAAGCCAGGGCCATCGGAGTGGCAGACCACACCCGGAAAGCGGTGCCTGTCAGCTGTTGGGAATGAACTTACAGCACGAAGAATCTATGAGCCCATGTTGATCATAGGCACAAAATGGGGAAAAGGTTAGGTTCTTCTTCACAACAGATTTCAGCGAACAACCACGGGCGGAATAATGGCGTCAGAAGATTAACAGACTGCCATCGGCACCGTAAAAGTGGACTCGGGAGAGACGAGTATGACATTAGCATCTGAGGACGGTAAGCCGGAGAGAGAGGCAGTGCCATGCGGATGCAGGTCATCACGGCCTCAGCCCACCCCTGTGGTGATGAGAGGAATCCCTCCGCGGGCAGCAGAGCCCACGCAACACCGTGGTCAGGTGACCAAAATCAATGCTCCCAACAAGGGCCCGGCCAGCGCCTCCAGATCCAATGCGCCAGAAGGACAGGAGCAAGTCCGTGTTTTCCAGCCAGAAACGTCTGATCCAATCCTGAGAGAGACCAGCCAACACAAGGGATGTCCTGTAGCATAACTGGTTGTAAGCCCTCACAATCAGCAATGTCACTCAGGACGGGGGCAGCAGAGCAGCCGGTGGAGCCATGGTCCCCGCCACGTCCCTGGCCAGAAGGGGCGGGGCAAGAGGGTGTGTGGGGACAGATGGCAAGACCAGGATGTGAACTACAGGTCCGTAGAAAGCTTTCCCTGCACTGTGTGTCCTGGGTTGGTCCCTACAGTGGTCACTGCAGACCAGACCCCAATTCCAAGGATACTGCAACCTGAAGCATGGGGTGGAGGGGCGTGCGGGGAGTTGGGGGGAGGGGCATGACAGGGATCTCCCCAACTTTTCTGCAAGTCTGAAATCCATTCAAAATAGAAAGTTAGAAAAACTTCATCTGCCCCATCTATTGAACTGAGAAGGACATTGCTCTCATCTGCAAGAGTGGAAGGAGAAAATATAGACTCCAGAAAGAAGAGAACCTCAAGGATACCTGAGTGAGTGAGTGCGAACTGGGGAGATTGGAAAACGGGCCAGCCCGAGATGGGCAGGAGAGGTGGGAGCCACAGCCCAACACGGGGCAAGCACACGGAGCCCAAGAAACAAAGGGAAGAGACAGAGAGACTGAACATGCTCTTAGTACTGTCTCTGGGGAAAAGGTAAAGAACACTTAACCACGCTTGGAGAGAGACGCTCACTCCATAGATAACTGCTGGGTAGCCCGAATCCAAGCCCAGGTGGCGCAAGGGAAAGAACAGCTTCCAGTCCTGTACCATCTTGGCGGGGAGTCGGCAGCTGCTGCAGTGGCGGTGTCAGGGGCGCTCACTTCAACCTCAGTTTTGGGAGTGGGAGCACACACCTCATTTCCATGGCACATCTCGCCCCCAGCATTGGCCGCGTGAAACCTGAGTCCTGGGTGCCAACAGGGAAAAAATAGCCCCCACCTCTGCGTGATCCCAGCAGGGAGTTGGCGGCGGTAGAGGTGTGGGCCGCACTCAGGGTGCAGGAGCTCCCAGCTCATTTCCAGCAGCTCCTGGAACCTCTGGCAACAGTTGCACACTCATTCCTCCCTCAACACGATCGCGATCCCGGCTGAGGGTTGGGTCTGTAATGGCGCGCACTTCACCTCCTGCCGCGAATTTCACCTCAGGCAGGGGCAGCCGAAATCCCTGCCGGAGCCAAGACAAAACAACTCCTCCCCCTAAGAAGCCAGCTACCAAAGCAAATACATATCTCATCTGTGGTAGCATAAAAGTGCATGGAATGAAACTTTGAACTGAGGCGGGCCTGGAAAATACAACTTGGCTCAACGGCAGCACAAGGAGATCGAACTCATTAGAGTGGCCTACAGTGCATAGTTCAGCGGAGCTTGGTGTGCCGCCTATCTAATCTCTGCAGACACCAAGGTGGAGCCTCTGACAGCAGCCTCCTAGACCTACCACACCAAACCACGCCTATCCAAGAGGGGGAGCTGCTTGCTTTTTTTTTTTTTAAATATATATAATTTTTTTTCTTTTTCTTTATGCTTCACTTTTTTTCTTTTCTTCTTTTTCTGGCTACATTAAGAAACAAGCCAAAGTGTGCATGACAGTAAGTCCCAAATATTGCTGAGTAGGGAAATAAAATATTCAAAGCCACAACAAGAGAAACTGAGAGACACCATTAAAAGAATATTTCCTGAAACGACAGGCCCTGGACAGTCAATAAGCCTCCTTTAACAGAGAAATATTAATAGGTGCACAGTGCACAACGAGCTTTCTAAATGTGAAAAGAGACAGAAAACTAGGAAAAATGACAAAACGAAGGAACTCTCCCCTGAAGAACCTCCAGGAGGAAGTCACAGCCACAGAACTGCTCAAGGCATATCTAGACAATGTAATGCCCAAGATTTCAATATCACCCCAAAACAAGAAACCGCCAGGGAGACCAAGTCACGCATGTAAAAGCAAAGGGCATTTATTATTACGGCTTAGGCTTACCAGGCCTAAGTTCGGTCTCACAGCCTTCACCAATGCAGTGGATCCGTGCTGAGAGCCCCGAACAAAGGTGGGGTAGGGCTTTTATGAGTTTGGGAAGGGGGAGTTACAGGAAATTGTGACATAGGTACAGTGATCCAATTATAATTATACAATATTACTGACAGGTTAATCCAATTACAACATTTAGAGTGTTAACCAATCAGAGTAGACCCAGGACCCAGGACCCTCACGTAAGGTGTATAGCCTTAGGCCTGCCCTTAGGAAAGTTAAGGGTATTACAAGGGTGGTCCCTCATGCCTTGGGCAATGTGTGCCCTTCTATTGTCTCAAAACTGCTTCCTTACAACAACATACCGGATCAAGAATTTTAAAAACGTGTCATAAAATTAATCGCTGGGGTTGAGAAAAGCATCAAAGAATCAACTGAGACAATTACTAGGTGCATTGAAAATAGGTGTGATGAGTTAAAAAAAAAAGGCTATAGATGAGATGAATAACAAACTGGAGGCAGCCACCTCAAGGACTGATGATGCAGAGAGAAGAATAGGTGAATTAGAAGATATAGCAAAAGAGGAAGATGAAAAAAAGAGAGAAATTGATCCAGGAGCAGGAAAGGAAAATTCGAGACCTGAGTGATACAATCAAATGGAACAACATCCGTATCAGGAATTCCTGAAGAGGAAGACAGAGATAAAGGTCCTGAAGGGATACTAGACCAAATTATAACTGAGAATTTCCCAAATCTGGGAAAAGAAATAGACATTCAAATTCAAGAGGCACAAAGAACCCCCTTAAGATGTAACTTGAATCGGCCTTCGGCACAACATATCATAGTGAAACTGGCAAAATATAAAGATAAAGAGAGAATTCTGAAAGCAGCTAGGGAGAAAAGGGCCCTCACATACAAAGGGAAACCTATCAGAGTGATTACAGACCTATCTAATGAAACTTGGCAGGCCAGGAAGGAATGGCAGGAAA
>NC_043700.1:1326358-1328987 GCF_006229205.1 Suricata suricatta | reverse complement strand
GTGAAACTGGCAAAATATAAAGATAAAGAGAGAATTCTGAAAGCAGCTAGGGAGAAAAGGGCCCTCACATACAAAGGGAAACCTATCAGAGTGATTACAGACCTATCTAATGAAACTTGGCAGGCCAGGAAGGAATGGCAGGAAATCTTCAATGTGATGAACTGAAAAAAACATGCAGCCAAGAACCCTTTATCCAGCAAGCCTGTCATTCAAAATAGGAGAGATAAAAGTGTTCCCAAATAAACAAAAATTGAGACAATTCATGACCACCAAACCAGCCCTACAGGAAATCCTAAGAGGGACTCTATGAGGGAAATGTTGCAAAGAATACAAGGTGCCAGAGACACCACTATAAACATGAATTCTAGGGAGAACACAATAACTCTAAACCCACATTTTTCAATAATAACACTGAATTTAAATGGACTGAATGCTCCAACCAAATGACACAGGGTAGCAGAATGGATAAAAAAACAAAACCCATCTACTTGCTGTCTACCAGAGACTCATTTTCGACCTGAAGATACCTTCAGATTGAAAGTAAAGAAATGGAGAAATATCTATCATGTGACTGGACACCAAAAGAAAGCCAGAGTAGCCATACTTATATCAGACAAACTGGACTTTAAAGTAAAGGCAGTAACAAGAGATGAAGAAGGACATTATATAATAATTACAGGATCTCTCCATCAGGAAGAGCTAACAATTACAAATATCTATGTGCCAAATTTGGGACCACCCAAATACATAAAACAATTAATCACAAAAAGAAACAATCTTATTGACAAAAATGTGCTAATTGCAGGGGATTTTGATACTCCACTGACAGCAAGGGATAGATCAACCAGACAGAAAATCACTAAAGAAACAATGGACCTGAACGACACATTGGAACAGATGGAACTGATAGATATATTTAGAACTCTGCATCCTGAAGATAGGAAATTCACCTTCTTTTCGAGTGCACATGGCACATTCTCCAAGATAGATCACATACTGGGGCATAAAGCAGCCCTCCATAAGTATAAATGAATAGAGATCATACCATGCATACTTTCAGATCACAATTCTCTGAAACTTGAAATTAACCACAGGAAAAAGTCTGGAAAACCTCCAAAAATGTGGAGGGTAAAAACCACTCTACTAAAGAATGATTGGGTTAATCAGGCAATTAGAGAAGAAATTTTAAAACATATGGAAACCAACAAAAGCAAAAATACAACAATCCAGAATCTCTGGGATGCAGCAAAGGCAGTCCTAAGAGGAAAATATATAGCAATCCAAGCCAATCTCAACAAACTAGAAAAAGCAAAAATTCAAAATTTAACAGAGCACCTACTGGAACTAGAAGGGAAGCAGCAAGAGCACCCCAAACCCAGCAGAAGAAAAGAAATAATAAAGATTAGGGCAGAAATAAACAATATAGAATCCAAAAGAAGAGTCGAGCAGATCAATGAAACCAAGAGTTGGTTCTTTGAAAAAATAAACAAAATCGATAAACCTCTAGCCAGGCTCCTCAGAAAGAAAAGAGAGAGCACCCAGATAAACAAAATCATGAATGAAAAAGGATCTATTACAACCAATCCCTTAGAAATACAAGCAGTCATCAGAGATTACTATGAAAAATTATATGCCAACAAACTGGATAACACAGAAAAAAACGGACAAATTTCTAAATGCACATGCACCACCAAAATTCAAACAGGAAGAGATAGAAAGCATGAATAGACCAATAACCAGTAAAGAAATCGAATCCATTATCAAAAACCTCCCAACGAATAAGAACCCAGGGCCAGATGGCTTCCCAGGGGAATTCTACAAGACATTTAAAGCAGAGCTCATACCCATTCTTCTCAAACTATTCCAAAAAATAGAAATAGAAGGGAAACTTCCAAACTCATTCTACGAAACCAGCATCACCTTGATACTCAAACCAGACAGAGACCCAGCCAAAAAAGAGAATTACAGACCAATATCCTTAATGAATACAGATACAAAAATACTCAACAAGATACTAGCAAATCAAATCCAACAGCATATAAAAAGAATTATCCATCACGATCAAGTGGGATTCATTCCTGGGTTACAAGGCTGGTTCAATATTCACAAATCCATCAATATGATCCATCACATTAACAAAAGAAATGATAAAAACCATATGATCCTGTTGAGAGATTCAGAAAAAGCATTTGACAAAATATAGCACCCTTTCTTAATAAAAACCCTTGAGAAAGTCGGAATAGAAGGAACTTACCTAAACATTATAAAAGCAGTTTATGAAAAGCCCACAGCTAATATCATCTTCAATGGGGAAAAACTGAGAGCTTTCCCCCTGAGATCAGGAACATGACAGGGATGTCCACTCTCACCACTGTTGTTTAACATAGTGCTGGAAGTCCTAGCATCAGCAATCAGACAACAAAAGGAAATAAAAGGCATCATAATTGGCAAAGAAGAAGTCAAGATATCACTTTTTGCAGATGACATGATACTCTACGTGGAAAACCCAATTGACTCTACCAGAAGCCTTCTAGAACTGATCAATGAATTCAGTAAAGTTACAGGGTACAAAATCAATGTACATAAATCAGTTGCATTCCTATACACCAAAAATGAAGCAGCCGAAAGA
>NC_043700.1:1286914-1326258 GCF_006229205.1 Suricata suricatta | reverse complement strand
TGTACGGTCAATTAATTTTTGACAAAGCAGGAAAGAGTATCCAATGGAGAAAAGACTGCCTCTTTAGCAGGTGGTGCTGGGAAAATTGGACAGCAACATGTAGAAGAATGAAACTAGACCACTTTCTTACACCGTACACAAAAATAAGATCAAAATGGCTGAAGGACTTGAATGTGAGACAGGAAACCATCAAAACCCTTGGGGAGAAAATAGGAAAAAACCTCCTAGACCTCCACTGCAGCAATTTCCTACTCAACACATCCCCAAAGGCAAGGGAAATGAAAGCAAAAATGAACTACTGGGACCTCATCAAGATAAAAACTTCTGTACTGCAAAGGAAACAATCAAGAGAACTTATAGGCAACCAAGAGAATGGGAAAAGATAGCTGCAAATGACATATCAGATGAAGGGCTATATCTAAAATATATAAGGAACTCACCAAACTTCACACCCACAGAACAAATAACCCAGTGAAGAAATGGGCAGAAGACATAAACAGACACTTCTCCAAAGAGGACATCCAGATGGCCAGCAGGCACATGAAACGATGCTCAGTGTCACTCATCATCAGGGAAACACAAATCAAAACCACACTGAGATACCACCTCACACCAGTCAGAGTCGTTAAAATGAACAAATCAAGAGACTATAGATGCTGGCGAGGGTGTGGAGAGATGGGCACCCTCCTACACTGTTGGTGGGAATGTAAACTGGTGCAGCCACTCTGGAAAACAGTGTGGAGGTTCCTCAAAAAACTATCCATAGAACTCCCTTATGACCCGGCAATAGCACTGCTAGGGATTTACCCAAGAGATGCAGAAATGCTGATGCATAGGAGCACATGTACCCCAATGTTCATAGCAGCAATGTCAACAATAGCCAAAACATAGAAAAAGCCTAAATGTCCATCACCTGATGAGTGGATCAAGAAGATGTGGTATATATACACAATGGAGTACTACATGGCAATGAGAAAGAATGAAATATGGCCATTTGTAGGTCAGTGGATGGACCTCGAGGGTGTCATGCTAAGGAAAATAAGTCAGGCAGAGAAGGAAAGAAACCATATGTTTGCACTCATAGGTCTAACAGGAAAACAGGAGAAACCTAATGGGGGACCAGGGGGAGGGGAAGAGGGAAAGAGAGTTGGGGAGAGAGAGAGACACAAAACTTGAGAGACTATTGAATGCTGAGAATGAACTGAGGGTTGAAGGGGAAGGGGGGAAGAGGTGGTGGTGATGGTGGAGGGCACTTATGGGGAAGAGCACTGGGTGTTGTATGGAAACCAATTTGACAATAAACTATTAACAAATAAAATAAAATAAAAAATAGAAAGTTAAAAATAAACACAAACCAGCAAGGAACGTAAAACAAGGCTTCTTTCTGGGGCCGTGGTGTTGGGACAAGGAGGTCCGGTCCAGGGCGCCCACCATCTCCCCTCCAGTCAACAGGGATGACTTTGAGAAAGATCTACAGTCTCTCAATGGAAACGTCTTCCAGTGAGGGCTAACGACACCTGTTCGCTTGAGCCCCAGATGGAAGTCCGCACACACACGCACGTGTGAACGTGCTGAAGGCCAGCACGCCGACAGTGCCACCTGGCTGGCCCACTCCATGGGGAGGGCGCCCCCGGGGCTGGGCGGCAGGAAAGGCCACAGGGCAGTCTGCCCCGCCATGTCCACGTGTCCACGTGTCCTGGGCCCTCTGTGCGCGCGCAGGTGCACCTGTGGGACCACGACTGCACCTGAGGCTATTAATCTGAAACAAAAGAAAGCCTTCCACATTGTCTCAAGGTGGAAAGCGGGCTGACCCACATCGGTTCTAGCCCCCACTCTCCAGTTAAATGGAACCGGGAGGTTGCATGGGGGCCCGCAGTCGGTGGAGGGGCGTGAGCTCCACCACTCACCAGGGACAGACCCAAAGAGCCCTGCTGGCTGGGGGCATCGGAGGGAAACAGTGTCCTGTCACCATTGGGAGACCACCTGTGCCCCCAGGAACCCCCTGGGATTGTCAGCAGGAGACCAGCCAGTTACAGTCACCAGAACAGAAGCCAACGGTGGGGATGTTGCCACAGAAGTTAAGCTACTGCGTTTCACAAGGTGCTCCTTACCTCCTCCTAGATGCCTCCGGAAGCCTCTGTCTCTGGCTGACTTCCACTCTGCAAGATCCAGATGAATCAGTTTCACTAAGCATTACCACGCCCAGGCCTCCACTGGACACCAAACAGTTCAGCCTTTTTAAAAACCTCGCGATGCCCTTAAAAGACATGTCACAATCCTGTCCCTGTGTTTCAAGTAGGTGACCTCCCTGCTCGGCTCCACCATCGCCCTCTCCAGATCATGAGCCCTGAGCTGGGAGAGAGGAACACGTCCACGTTCAGCTGTGGCAGAGTGTGCGCAAGAGGAGGAGAGAAAAACATTCTTACCCGGCTGTCCTGAGCCACCTTCTCACAGAGAGCGATCTGAAAGGGCCCGCACGTCCATACAATCCCGCGTGGAGAGATTCAGTGGCCGTTACGACCACCTGCATCAGGTGCTAAAGGACTCAGGAACTGCTGGGCAGGGGCAGGCGAGCTGGGGTCCGCAGGGGGGCTCTGACTACCGCGGCTGCTCTTGTGTTTCTTCTACTCTTCCTGGGATGATTACTTTCATCAGATGAAGCGCCATGTTGAGGGGGACGTTCGTTGGCCCAGGATCCCGTTATAAAATCTGAACTCTCACGCACAGGGTCCAAGCATATATGACACATGCCACACGAGGAAGAGAGTACAGAAAGCCCAAAGGCATCGCCACATCATCTTGTATTTATTATTTTGAATGCCTGTGGGGCTCTGCACTGACACGGTCTCCTTACCGGAGGTGACAGCTCCCTGTCATTGATTATCATTGATAATTCTGCAATGAGTATCTTTCATCATAGAGTTCAAGTTTTCTTTTCCTTAGAGCCTTATATTTCTCACAGCTACAACAGGGGGGTCTCTGAAATGGGATGGCCATACTTGTTGATGTGATTCGTCATCTACCAAACTCCTTCCTGAGGTTTATAATAATTTCCAGCACCCCCAGAAACATGTTTGGAACCACATTTCCACAAAGTCTGGCCCGAATTGGGATTAGGAAACCTTTAGTGACTTGTTTAAGTTAATATTTTTAAGTTAACATCTGGAAAATGTCACATTTTACTTGGTCTATAAAATAAGTGTCTCCTGAAGGTTTGTGTATATCTGTGTGCTACTTGGGTCCAAACACTGTACAAAGTTTCAAAGGAATCCAACAGGCGTGTGTGAGCTGCTGCGGGCAGGAGCCGGACTCACTGGTGGTTCCGTAGCTCTCCGGCAGCCAATTCCAGCCTCTCCTCTGCGGCTGACGGCTGCTCTCCCCTTCCACCTGCTCCCGCTCTTTCAGTCCAGCTTCCTGTGACGGGAAGGAATCACACATTACCCAGTAGCCGGTGAGATTCTGCCTTTCTTCCCTCCCCGAAATCTGAAGGCAGGACTCAAACATCTCCTCCCCCATTTCCTGTAAACACAGAGATCCACAAACACAACCAGGGGGGAGGCATTGATCCCCCCCACCCGACACACACACACACACACACACACACACACACACACACACACACATAAGGGACTAAACAAACCCAGCATGGTGGCAAGACTTCAGCAACTCTGAGCTTCTCTTCACAGCTCTCCGTGCTGACTCATCAATGTATCACATAAATATAAAAAGCCCACATGGCAGGCAGTAAGTCTTCCCCCAGGCTCAGACTCTTCTGATTGGGACTGCATAAGTGTATTCTATTTCAATGTAGAAAACCAAGCCTGACCAACTCATCACAACTAAACACGTGAGGATGAAACAGGGCTTCCTGACTTCTCTGGTTATTCCCAAGAACCCCGAATTTTCAGTCAAGGCTAGGCCATGACACTGCCATAGAGACATCTTTCTAGGACATGGTGTCATTAACACTGTGCAGTGTCAGGAAGTGGACATTTCTGCAGTTCACGAGGGAGCTCCTGCCACCTGCCTCAAAGACACCAGTTGAGAAGAATGCAAAATAAAATACACTGACAAAAAGAAAATGATGTGAATTGCCCCAATTTCAGAATCTTGGCTCCTGGAAGAGGACTGCAGGGGAGGGGCGGGGAAGGAGGAGAAGGGAAAAGAAAGAAGGAAAGGAAGGAAAACTGAGTTCCCAGCGTTCAGTACTGGTGACAGCCCTGATCTCCTATCAGACATACTCTCCCGTCTCATCTGCAGCAAGATACCATCAGAGCACAGCTGATTCCTTCTACAATGTTTCCTCCCCAATGAGTGGAGTCTAACAAACAATTATAGACATGTGGCAGTTGTGTTGCTAGGATGGGCCTGAAATGTAAAGGACATGAAAATTAATCCTGGGGTTTCCACAAAGTGAGGGAAGATGCAGATCACAGGAATCAAGGCAGAAGGGAGAATCCAACCCTTTACAAGTACGGTTGGTGTTTAATGTGTTCAAGAAAGTATAATTATCCACGTAGTCTCACACATTCAATCTTACGACAGTGTTTGTAACAATTAATTCCTGAAAGCCTTACTCTTCTGTGACTCCGTGTTCGTCCACACAGTCCATCAAGAGCGTCTACATTCTTCTTCAGTGTCTCCCATTTGGCTTCCTGTGCCCTTTCCACACACCTCAGTGCATCACAGCTGTCCTCCAGATCCCTTTTACTGCCTGTCGAGTGTAAAAACAGTTTACTTGAGTGGGTGCACCTGTTCCCACGAGCGTGGCTCTGAGGGGGGACAGGAGAAAAGAGGATTCCTAAGGCAGGAAGCCACCTATTACCTTCCCAGAGGAAACTCATTCTACCAAATGTGGTTTTCTTCCCTGTAAGCAAAACCTCTTCCAGGCTATATTTATTAGACATCAAGACTCCCTGCACCTTGATGCGTGCGCTGGTATCTCCTAACTTTAAGACAGATTTGAGAAAGATGTAATGACTATAGAAGAACGTGACTGTACGTAGCACTGCTAACACGCACACTTAAATGTTTATCAAGCGGAACTTTCTAATGCATGTATTTTACCACAGTTAAAGAAGAGAAACCTAGAAAGGAAGTAATGATGTTCAGTTCTCTGATTTATAGAACGTTGCATAGTAAGTTTCCACTGATTCTTTTGGATCTTAAGCTGAGCATTTTCTTTCTGCACAAGTTGTTCTTCAGATTTCAGGTTCACTTCCTGTTCTTCAGACTTCAAGTTCACTTCGCTGGTATGAACTTCATTAAGGGGAAGGTGAACCTGAGCAAAACATTCTCTCTAGTGACTTAGGCCCCAAGAAGAAGATCACTTAGTAGGTAACGTATAAATCTAATGTTCTAAGACATGACAGATTTGCTTCTCTTGAAAGTAAAGTGTACAATGGAAATCCTGCAGGAAATAGAGGGACGTTACTTCTGAAACTTCTGAAGCATCTACTAAAATAGCACCTTTCAAGTTCTCTGTTGATTTTTCTTTTCCCCATTGTGCAAGTAGGATAGAAACCAAATGTGTACTAGGCTCTCCAAACAAACACCGGACAAGGTGTCACAAAGCAGCATTGTCAAGACAACACACCTCACAGGCAGTCCCTGTGTCCTTAAAAACAGTCCATCCAGTTTGGGCCGAAGACAAAAGCCAGACACAAAGAAATGAAGCATGAAGAGAACAGTGGAAGGTGTAAATATTTCAGAGGAACTCTCTTGGTTTTCGAGACAATGGAGCTGTGACTGGATGACAAAGAAAAAGCAAAGAAAGTGTAAAATCTTTCAAGCCAAACAGCTCAAATGACTACAAATGCATTGTTAGTGGCCTTGTCGCAAGCAACCCCTTGAGGTGGAGAGGTATCCCTTCCCCGGGTGATGGGTGAGGAAACAACGGGCACAGGTGGGATGTGTACATTTCACGGGGATAGAGAGCTAATAAAAGTTGAAGAACAAGGATTCTAATTCAAGCAGTCCATCTCCAGGACCAGTGCTTTGAGCTCTCTGCTGCCACTTCCCCCACCAATAAAGTCCGCAAAACCACATGAAGTTACCGCAGAGAGAAGCAGCCAAATTAATTAAATATGACGTATTGGAAAGGAAGAGGGAGGGAAAACAGGGGGAGTGGAGTTTTGTCTTCCTCCATCATGGTGGAGTGGAAAAATATTGTTTAAAATGAGTATGTCAAGATAAGCATCATGTTCAGAATTAAGGGGGTGACATCCAAGTAGCAAAAAACGGTCTCTGGAGAGGGGAACTCAGGAGAAAAGGGCTACATTTCAATAGGATTCAAGTTGTTATTATAATTCTGTATTATTTTCATACAAATAGATATTTCTGTTTATTTAGAAATTGCTTCTAGGAGGCTCCTGGGTCGCTCAGTACATAAAGCGTCCAACTTCAGCAAAGGTCACGATCTCGTGGTGCGTGCGTTCAAGACCCATGTCGGGCTCTATGCTGATGGCTCAGGGCCTGGAGCCTTCTTTAGATTCTGTGTCCTCCCTCTCTATGCTCCTCCCCTCCAAAATAAACATTAAAACAAATTTTTAAAAATAGGAATTGCTTCTACTGTGTAAGTGCATCAAAACATGAAATTCAAGTGGCACTTGGGTGGCTCAGCTGGTTGAGTGTCTAACTTCGGCTCAGGTCATGATCTCATGGTTAGAGTTCCCGCTCTCTGCTGTCAGCTTGAGGCCCGCTTCAGATCCTCTGTGTCCCTGTCTCTCTGCCCCTCCCACCTCATGCTCTGTCTCAAAAATAAATATTTGAACAAACATGAAATTCAAAATCTTCTTTGTATCTACCACATATTTGTTAAATGTATGTCTTATCAGATATTACTTTTAACTTTGAAGGCTTTAAAAAAAATCAGGAAGAGGGATGCCTGGGTGGCTCAGTTGGTTTAGATCGGCAGGGATGGCACAGTTGATGATTTATGAAGCTTTCTTCTGTTTTCCACCACTGGGACTTGAATCTGGTGTCATTCTGCAGTAGTTCTAAACTGGGGCTCATGTGCCCCTCGCCCTCCAATACACACGTGGAAGGAAATGCAATAGACATGTGCACACAACATACACACTTGCTGTATGAAGAGATCAGGTTGTTTCACTTAAAGGGCTTGGGCCCCTTTCTGGTGCAACGAAGTCCATTTCCAGCCACCTATAATTTGCAGAGGAAGATCTGGTCCTTATTTGTTGAGATTCATGACAAATGAAAGAAAATTTTAAGTCCATTTCTGGTTACACACAATTTGCAGAGGAAGATTTGGTCCTTATTTGTGGTGCTATTCCTCACTGCATGGATAGCACTAAGGCTGTGGGAGGCACATACACTCCATGCAGATGAGGGACCATAAGTGTATCGTAGTTAGTCATAGCAGGCATGGAGCTCTTCCCCAGAGCACCATCTTTCTTGGGGGCACATGAGCTCCCGTTGCTCTTACAGGGGTGTTGACATAGAGGACAGCCGTCATAGATATGATAATGTCTATGTCAGCTACAGCACTTTCTGCATTTGCAATTATTCTGCTGTGAAGCAAGAATATCAGGTCCTACCATCGTGGGAATGACATTGCCCCCCATGCTTGCTGTCTGTATGCTGGGCTGGTGGACCACCGTTGTTTGGAATGTGGATTGATTGCAAGTGGGTCCAAGCATAGAGTTGGTGCTGCCACTTGTAACTGCAACAGATACACTGTGGCCCAGCAAGCGACAGGGGCTTTGTGGGGGGTCACTAGAGGTTGGCTGAATACTGGCAGTAGCAATAGATGCAGAACCTCCAAACCTGACTGCACTGTGTTTTCTCTGGGTCTCTTGGCTACACGAGCAATTGGGCCCATAGCTTGTGTTGAGGTTATTGGTGATCCTAAAAGGTAAGTATTGTTAGGCTGCTGCCCATTATGGTGCCCAGTTGTGGGCTGAGAGGTGATTCTTGGGCTTGACTGGTTGGAAACTGAGGTCTGTGTAATGGATGACTTTTTAGATGAATGGATGGAGTCTGGGCCACAACAGTGCTGCTACTGGGTGGTGTCTTAACAGAACCAGGAAAGTGGGGCATGGCTGTCCCTGAGCACAGGGGAGGACTAGACAATGGAAGCCTGGGATGGAGATGGAGTATCCATGGCTTCGTCAGAAGCAGAGTTGCAGTTTGCAGGGGGGTTGCCTACTGGAGCGGAGGTGACACCAGAACCCCCAAGGCGCAAGCTATTGGGAACAGCAGCACTTTCAAGACGAGCTGTCTTCTGATACCCAGGTGCACTGGTGGAAACTGGAACATTTTCAGAGCACTTCTGTCTCAAACTGGACAGTCCTGGGAAGATGTCCAAGTCCCGTCCAGGCTACTTGGATATATATGAATATAACCTTCAAAGGGGGAGTGATGCCCATGTCGATGGTGCCAGGATCTGAAGTAAGCTTGGAGGTTGATGTAGATGCATTGGTTGCCATGGTAGAAGCAACTGCCTTATAACCGATGGGCAGGACAGTTGAAGCAGTGCTATTTGTGGAAGGATTTGAAAGAGGGGTGGGTAGCACAGGAGGGGGAAGATCTACACACACAGGCTATGGGGATTCTGCTTTGCAGGAGGGTGGTTGTAAGGCGGGGGCTGGGGTGTTAGGAAACGTGTGAGGATCTACACACATAGGCTCTGGAGATGCTGCTTTGCAGGAGGCTGGTTGTAAGGTGGGGCTTGAGGTGTTGGGGAGCGTGGTGATGTCACAAACAGAACACATTGTAGCCATGACCAGCTGAAGAGGGCCTTCATTCTTTAGAGAAATTCCCTGAATGGGATTGGAACTAAGAGGCGGAAGAACCCAGTGGGAACAGCAGGAGAAGGTTTAACAACTGTTTGCTGTCTCTTGACCAATATTTGGTATTAAAAAAAAATGGAGGAAGAGATGGGATTGGGGGCCTGGCAGATGGGTCAGCCAAGTCAGCTGTAGGACTAGGGACTTGAAAAGTGTTAATACCCAAGGTGGGCAGTTAGCTGTCTCTGGTGCAAGTACAGATAGAGCAGGGCCAGGGTGACTGTCTGAGCAGTCTCCTCTGGTCTGTCTTCTCTCCTCCAAGGTTTTATTCCTCTCACATTTGGTTTTCTTCAAGGTGTCCAGATTTTGTCAATAGCTATGCAAGGGAGCTTAGGGTGTGGGGGCAACTCACCTCGGTCCCACAAGTGTGACTGTGGTGGTGGCAGCAGCAGAGAAGATGGCATGGATCTTTTCTGTTTGCTGAGCCTCCCGCTGGCAGATACAGGGGGAAAAGAGCTCCCAGATAAGCTGCCTGAAGGCGCACTAGCCTGGTTCTGTTCCATGGAGAGGTCTGTGTCCCCGACAGGCTGATGGTGTTCATCTGGTACTTCCGTTGTTGACGTCATGCCTCAAGGCTGACCACCCCGTCTCCTTCCTGGACAGGTCTGATGTGCTCTCAGAAGACTGAGTTAATCAGAGACTTGCTGGTGTTCTTCCTCAAATTGTATTCCGGAGGATTAGGATGGATGTCCAAAGGTGCAGGCTTGCACTGCCGGGAGCTGAGCAGCTCCAGGGTCTCCGGGGTACTAGATCTTAACAGTATATCCCGCAGCTATGGGGGCCCAGTTCCCACCATCCTCCCCTTTGGTCTCTTCCATCTTTTCTCTGGGATCTTCTTGGATCTTCTCCTCCATCCCATTTGGGCACAAGAGTGGACAGTGCCTGAATGGGACTGGCTCCCCAACCTCTACTCTCTCAGCTAGCGAACCCGGGAGAGTTAATGAGCGTCCAGGAGGAGGGATTCTTTTGCCTCTGGAGGATCCAAACATCAAGGACTCACGGGAAGACAGCACAGGTTTTCTCGGAGTGTTGGCCCAGTTCACCGGGGGCAGGACAGAGGTCCATGCGGCCTGCGGGACGGCATGACGCCTCGGTGGCTCCATATGGAACTTAGCCTGTAAAGGGCTCCGACCCGGGGGGAACAGCCTGTGCCCGGGGCCCAGGGCCAGGACAGGTGGTGGCTGGACATCGAGGGTGAGTCAGGCCAGGGTCGGATCACGGCCAGGCCAGCGGCGGCTGCCTGGGAAATGGAACTTACTAAGGTTGTCCAGCTAGAACTGGTTGTGCGCCCAACGCTCACGAGGTTGGAGTATAAAAGCCGGAGCGAGACCCCTCGGCTGCTGACTCCTCTAAAGGTCAAATCCGCACTGAGCCTGGCCTTTGTGCCGCATCCAGGAACAGGGCACAGAGATGGGCGCACATGCGCAGTGCAGCAGGAGGCTCCAGGGCCCCGCCCCTTAGCCCTTCCGGGCGCACTTCCGGCTGCGGGGGCCGGGGCGCTGGCGAGACTTCCTGCTGCCCTCCGCGGGTGGGTACGCCCAGCGAGGCTACTGCGTGGGGACCGGAGGCGAGTGCGTGGCTGTCGGGCCCCCAGCACCCAGGGGTGTGTCACCAGCCTTTCCCCCAAGAACCACGAGTGCTGGGGGGCTCCCAACGTGCCGGGAGCGGCCGCTGCCCCCGGGACCCTCCCTGCTTCCCTGCGGGGCTCCGAGCTGCCCAGGCCCCCAGCATCGCCTTCCCGACAGCGGCAGTGTCCACGCGGCCGCCAGGCCCTGACCCGACGGGGTGCCGCGCCCCAAGACCTCCCTTCCGCACAGGTAGGGTCTCACGTTCTTCCTTTGGAGGGATTTGGCCAAACAACAGTTACAGTTGAGACCGCCCCCCGGCTCACACGGATGGTAGGGGGGCCCGCTGGGGTTCAAGCCCCGCGGAGTGAGTCCCGGAGCTCTTACTCCGGACCGCGGTGCCTCCTTCCCATAGATGCTTGTGTGCTACCGTTTCTTCTTTTCCGTTTTCGCAGTCCTTCAGGTCCTAGCACGGTGCCGTACTTACAGCGAGCACCGCACGGCCCGGGCCGAGGCCTTCATGGAACAAAAGCTCAATTCGTAAGTTAAGCAGGGACCACAGTGGGTTCTGGTCTCAGAAGATGTAGGTCATGGACCACCAGTTGCAAGCACAGTACCGCCCCACATTTGTAACTGAGCCTTGCAGCCCAGATTTCCGCTCTGGGCTACTCTGAAGAATGCAGATACGTAAGATTCTGTGTAGAGACTGTACGTAAATATAGAAAGATTATATTCTAGATACGTTGTGGCCTACCTGAAAGAAAGTCACCAGTGGATTATTCCATCTGGATTAGAAGCCAGTTTCTCTGGCATCTAGTAAGGCATCTCACTAACGTCTAGAAAGCAAATACGTCATTTATTGTAAGTTAACAGTGGAGCAATGTGTTAGATTAAAGAAAGGTCAACACAGTTTGGTCATTGTGAGCATGCCAGCCAGGTTGATTCTTCACCTCACGTTGTTGGCACTTAAATATAATTCTAGAGTTTCTTATGACCAAGAGGGGGGAGAGATGCTTGGGTGTCTGGCAAGAGAAGGATGTATTATTGTCTCGGAGCTGGAAGCTTCAACATAAGGGACGTTTGAAAAATCTTGGCCTACGTGTAGCCTTACCTAGTTTGAATCTTGTTTCTGTGGTTTACTTCATTGACGTGTTTTCTCTCTCATGGACTGATGTTGCGTACCAGGGACATGACATGCATAAGTTTCAGAACCAAAATCCTATAGATCAGTAAAAAATACATATTTTAAAAATGTTAAACATAATGTGTATATTATATTATGTATACATACACAGTAGAATCTTGGATTGTGAGTACCTTGTTCTGCAAGTGTTCCGCACGATGCACAGACATTTCTGATAAGTTTTAACTTGATAAACGAGTGATGGTTTGCAATACAAGGAGGACATGATGCCAAATGTCACGTAACAATTGAGCCAATAGTTCTCTTCTCTGTCAGCCTCTCTCTCTCTGTTTCTCTGTGGAATTCTGGGTGATTGTCTCCCATGCTCCGTCCGATGCTCTGTCCCAGGCCATGGTGTTTGGCAGAAAGCAGTGATTTTTCAGAACATTGGACGGTGTCCACAACTGGCACTGGTGCAGTTTTTTGTCACTTCAAATCACTTATGGGGGCGCCTGGGTGGCTCAGTTGGTTAAGCGTTCGGCTTTGGCTCAGGTCATGATCTCACGGTTCATGGGTTCGAGCCCCGGGTCAGGCTCTGTGCTGACAGCTAGCTCAGAGCCTGGAGCCTGCTTTGATTTCTGTGTCTCCCTCTCTCTCTGATCTTCCCCTGCTCGCGCTGTCTCTCGCTGTCTCTCAAAAATAAATTAAAAACATTAAAAAAAAAAGCACCTATGGGCAGTCCTTTGCTTTTCCCCACAAGAGGAAGCTTAGGAAGGCTTTGCTTCATTCTAGGTCAGGCTGCCTGCAGATACAGACCCTTTCCTCTGCTGCCTCAGTGCCAGTGACCTTACATACAGCAGACGACAAGAGCTCAGTGATAGTGTAGTGTCATCAACATCCGTGAGAGATAATGAAACTCATCCTGCACGCTAACCTGGAGCCTGCTCTCTTGTCTCCTTCACACCCGCCATGAAGGTTTGTTTATTTTTCTTTATATTTTGTATTTGCTTTATTATCTTGTATTTATTACAGTATTATAATATTTTATATGAATATTTTTGGGTTATGGAACAAATCATCTGAGTTTCCATTATTCATTATGGGGAAGTTGCCTTTGATATACAAGTGCTTTGGATGATAAGCATGTTTCCGGAACAAATTGTGCTCGCGAACCAAGGCTTTGTTTTTTCTGTATTTATTTTTTCATACTTAAAATAGCACTAGAAATAATTCATATATTACAAAATTAGTTTTAGTTCTCTGTTTATTAGAGCTTTTATAGTATCCTAGAGCAAATTTGGACTTCCATCCCCAACAAACTTGAGGGTTGGTAGGACACAAAATGTTTTGCTCAGACCCTAATTCTGTTTGAAAAAAAAAAGGAGAAATATTACAAGCCCTTTCTAATCTCTCTAAGAGCAAAACTGATTTCCAGATATGACATTTGACCACAATTCCTTTGATACCATTTGAGATCAGTAAGAGACAATCACTTGGTGGTGTTTGAACAGAAGTAGCGAGCTTGTACAAATTTTGGGCAAAGGTTTCTTATGAGAACTCTGAAAAAGATGATGGTGTCAGATATATTTGCAAACAAAAAATCTCAATCATGTTATTTCCATCTTTTTATTTCCCAGGGAGGAAACATTAAGCATATGATGCGTGTTGGGGCTTCAGGACAATCCAAGGAATCTGGGTGAGGGTTTCCCAGAAAAATCCACCTCTTGACTTCTCTTGTCAAATGGGAGTAGACAGAGCGGATGCTTTTTTGAACTGTAGACCATTCTCTTACTTGTCCTTACAGGCAAAATACGTTAGACGGCAAGGAGTTACTCCGAGATAATTTGCCTGGGCAGGAGCAGACATGTTGAGACAGCATTTGTTAAGACAAAATATTTTTAATTAATTAATTAAATCATTAATAAAAATATTTTTATAATAACAGCAAAGTAGAGTTGCCAGGAGGATTCCTTTGCATCTGAAATTTATGAAGCAACAAATCTCCAGGTATAGTGAGTGAGGCCTTGGTGTGACGTCCTGGATGAACCAGAGCTGACACCCACCCTGTAGCTCAGCCCTCCCTGCCTGTGCCCTTGTCTCGTTCACCGAGAATCTGATGTGGTTCATGTGGAGTTAATACAGAGGGAAGACTGAGTGACCCAGGAAACTCATTTAATGAACTTCTTTTCCCCTAAAATAACTTTGTCTCCTTGTTTTCAACCCCTATTCTCTCTTCTCTTTACTACGAACAAGGCTGAGCAGAAGCGGACTGGCCTGTGCAGCCCCTTCTTTGGACAGGCCTTTCTTGATCATTCTATTCATCAGTCCTGCCTTTCACTTTTTGCCTTCTAGAAATGTATCAAAATCTTTCTGTGGTTGATGATTTCCATGTTCTCTTGGCTTTGATTGGTATTAATTTTGATATTTTTACACTTTTATTAAATGTGGTTTCAGGAGGAACAGAAAGTAAATGTTTTTTCTAGTCTGACGGCTTGAACTGAAAATACCTGTTGATTTTAGCATCCAGCATTCGCATATAAAAAAACTCAACCTCAGCATTGACATTGAACTTTTCTTGAGATATCACTAAGAATTTAAGATGTGGTCATTTCTAATGGGAAAATAATACCTATCGCATGGAGTTGATTTGAGGACTAAATGAGATAATGAACATGAAAGTGACTTGTAAAGTTTAAAGTTGTCTAAGAATTTTTTGGTTATTATTTTATTTATTTGTTGCTATTTTAATGTTACTCTTTTAGTCGTTGCTACTTCAAGCTCTCCTGAAAGCTGTTTATGACATCGCCAGTGTGAGAAAATGCCTCCTGGTTTGTTGTTCTGAAATCAGACTGTACTTTCCGTGGCTCAGTGGACTGGGCGTTGTCGGCTTGGAAGGACAGGGGCAGAGACACAAAAGCTCCCTGACGCCCATCACTTCGCGGTATTTTCAGAAACCAGTTTACGCAGGTGTCCTTCCTTCCGGTTTTGTTGAGGACCTGCTACCAGCCGGGTATTAGGTGGTGGAGCACAGTTTTCAGATTTTAAATAGTTTAGGCGCTGTGGGCCATGTCCAGGTTCTGTAGCTGCTTCTTCAACAACCTTTCAGAATGTAAGAACCATTATTCTATCATGGATCATAGAGAAACGGGCCGAGAACCCAGTTTGATCTGTGGGCCCTTATTTGCTAACCCCTGCTCAACATCGTCCCTGAGTAGAAGGTATATCCTTGAGGAATTCACTTCTTTAAATTAATTAATTATTGGTCTTCCTGATCTTGTCTTTACTCCTCCCCAGTCTCCAAGCAGCACAGCATCCAGAGAGATTCTGTGAAGACCAAGGCCACACCGTATCACGAAAGTCTCTTTAGCTGCTCACTCAAGGCAAACATCGGAGTCCTTAAAATGCTTCCACGGCCCTGGCACTCTGGGCCTCCATTTCCTTCCTGGATTCATTTCCTTCTCCTCTCCACTCTGCTCCCTCTGTCCTCCACACCCTGACATGCCCTCCGTTTCCCGATGACTCCAGGCGACTCTTCTGTCTCAGTGCCCTCCACCTGCCTGTTGGCGCTGCTTGTCACGCTCACGCCTCAGACACGTGCGCTGCTGTCTCCCACGTCACCTCATGCTCTTCTGATGTGTCGTGTCCCCGTAAAGCCTTCACTGGTCACTTAATTTTGCATCACAACCTCTTTCCATGAACTAACAATGTCCATGTCCCTTCCCTGTTTTCTAGTTCTCTCTAGTACTTACCTGATGTACTAGTCATTGTATCCATTTATTTGGCTTTTGTTTATATGTTTCTACTTAAGTTTAAGTATTTGCTCATTTGTTTGTTTTTGCCTCCCCCTCCACTAGATAGAGGGAATAGTCATCTGTGATCTTCTCCACTGTATTTCCTGAGCATGTCTATGAAACCTACTAAGGACGGTTTTCTTTACTGAGAAGAGTTGTTTTTTGACTGAATGAATGAATTGTGTGCATAAGTTAATGAACGAATCTCCAGGGCTTCTGAATCGAGGATTGACGTGAAGAGGAAGGCAGGTGGTTGGGAGGGACAAGGTGCTGCAAGAAGCAGCGCTTGTAGGTCTCTGGTAACTAACGAAATACGTAGGTGTTTGTTCATTTATGTCGTTTTAACGGGAGAACTGGGAATTAGTGTTGCGGTACATGTCATCACAATTGTTACAGTGCATTCTGTAGAGTTACTTTCAAGCATGTACAACTATCAATGAAAATATGTGCACTCATACACACTCCTGTGTCGGGAGCCGCCCAGCTTTTGGCCGCCTCACACAAGGAGATATCGCTCTCCAGGGAGCAACCAAAAAACAAGATTTACATCTGGAGGCTAGGAGAGTGCCATTTCCTGGTCCAAGATTTTGGCGACGGTCATGCTGGGCCAGACGTAGAATGGCCAAGGTGCACAAAAGATCAAACCGCATTCGGGTGTGCAGCGTTAAGCTTCCCCTGCCCAGCAGCTGCAGACGCTGGTCTGCGCGCTTCCCTTTGATGCTGTGTCCAGAGTTTGGAGTTTCGTTTTCGGGTTTTCCCCTTTCTCTAATATTCATTTGACTCTGTTACCTGGCAACCGACCTGGGTCAGTTCCCCGCCCCAAACCATATATTAGATACAGTGTTTTCTGGAAGGAGGAGGAAGGAGAGGAAGAAGAATAAAAGAGAGGCTTGATCGGATTCCGTGTGCTGTCTTCACTCTCTGTGCACCCTTTCCTGCCCTTTCTCTCCCTCCCTCAGAAAAAGAACCCACGAGGATTCTCCGCCCTACCGGTCCGGGCGGACGAGACAGGTACCGCCGACCGCCGGGGACGGGTGTGCCAGGACCTGGCTTCGGCTAAGACCCCCCTGTTACTTTAATAATTTATAAAGCCCCTCAAAGTAGGGATAGAGTGTATTAATATCCCTCCTTTATGATGATGAGCTCACTTTGCTCATGAGGTTACATGATAATTTCATTGTAAATGTCAGACTAGACTCAGAATTTTTGAGATCCTCTCAAGAAACCCATAACATTAATAAAACCCACAAAAAATACATTCAGCATCCAATGATTCCTACACCACACTTACTTACAGGCCCTCCATCTTAATGAAGAATTGACTTCGGTTGTACAAGCAAAAGCATATCCAGTTTTGTCCTCTATTAATATGAGCAGCGGGAAAGGTGGGCTCTGACCTCCTCAGGTCACAATATTGTCCCCAAAACCAGAGACCTCCAGGGAGACCGAGTCACGCATGCAAAAGCAAAGGGCTTTATTACGGGCTTCGGCTCGCCGGGCCTAAGCTCGGGCTCAGACCTCACCAGCGCAGCAGAGCCGTGCTGAGAGCCCTGGACAAGGGCCGAGCAGGGTTTTTATGGGGTCGAGAAGGGGGGGTCACAGGACGTTGTGACACAGGTACAGCGGTCCAGCCATTATTGCATAACATCTTTGACAGTAACTTTAAGCATAGTTTTGTTTAGAGCGTTTGTTACTTTTGGCGGGACCCAATCACAATATTTAGTGTTTAACCAATTACAGGGTGGGCCAAGGACCCCCATGTAGGGTGTAACTAGCCTTAAGCAATAAGTGATTATCTATAGCTGTTGTAGTCAGGGCCCACCTGAATTATACCTTCAAAGACCTTTCTTCCAAACGTGCCAACAGTCATAGATTTCAAGCGTTAGGATATGGACATCTCTTTTTGGGAGCATCATTCAGCCCACTCCATCAGCCGTAAGATAGATACGTTGATTTTGGCTGATGACTGCATGCAGAGCGTCAGTTTCTGTAATCACGTAAGTAAAGGTCTGTCTTAAAGGAAAGGGGCCTTGCGGAGTTCCGGGCGGCCGAGCGAATGACTGGGGCAGAGCGAAGAAGGCGCCAGGAGGATCTTCAGGCACCGGACTCTTACGGCGCCCGGAAGCGCACGGGGCAGCGAGGTCGCAGGCAACTGCCCGCCTCAGCTTACCTGTCAGTAAGCTTTCCTGAGCAGGCTTGACGGAGACCAAGACTCAGCTGTAGGGAAAAGTTTTACAAGACTTGTCAGTATTGACATATATGGCTTGCCACAGGCTCAACTGATTCCATTTCCCATGTGGACCCACTGACTCTGGGTTTGTCAATGTCGTGTGAGGAAGAAGTGTCCCTGGGAGATCGCCTTCTATAGTCTACACAGTTCCACAGCAGGAGGCAGTGAAAATGGCCACAATGACCCGGGATTTTAAGACCTACCAGAGACTGCAGCTGCAATGTCATCAGATAGAACACGTCATCAGTTCGGTACTGAGTGCAAGCAGCAGGGTGGTCAGAGAAGTGTAGACAGAGCTCCTGGGGATGACAGGTGCGCAGTGCTGCGCCCTGTCCATGGCGGACTCGGTACCAAGTGCGCTTCATGCTGAAAGAGTCCTCTTTAACAAAGGGACAATGTCAGACAAATAGGATAGATTAGTGGACCTCCTAGTGAGGCGAAAATCAGAGAGACTATTTTTCTCTCAAATGCCATTGAGTTTTTGCTGTGATCTTTGGGCACATTCTGTACTGGATTCTGAGAGCAAAAATCTGCCTAGTTTAAAATGTTCTAGGAGTCGGGAGTTGGCTTATTTTCTACATGGTTTGGTTGTGAGGCTAGTTCTGAAAAATGAAGTTTCCTTGTTAACTCTCTGTCCTCATTAAAAGCCTAGTTCATGAGAGACCAGTACCGCAGCCGAAGCCCCACGAGGCCCCTACGCGTGTCCCAGTGGGATCTCTGAGCAGCACATGCCGAGGGAGCCTCGGTCCCACTCAGGCCCTGAGAACCCTCGCCGCTGAGAATGAACCAAGTAAGACATTTGGGAGGATTATGTACGTTTAGGACTTTGGACTTTTACTCACAATAACGAAGAAACATGATTTCAAAATTGGGCTTTAAGACTTTGAGACCTTCATCTATCAGAGGGTTTGATCTGCAGCCTTAATTTCTCCCTGAAGAGTTTAATAATGGCAAGGGTTTACTTTCAAATTTAGGCCATTTCTATGATTCTCAGATTGTATTATTGGAACGGCTTTATATATTTCATCCTAATTATTTATTTAGCCTCATCCAGTTTCTATAGTTAATTGTAATTTAGGATGGCTAATAGAATATAGGGTTGGTGTTCATCACTGGATATGAATAGCCTTGGAGTTAATTTAATTAATGCAGCTTCTCACCCATATCAGAGACTTTGGAGATGAAAATCTAACTCGCCCATCGGGGAGACTTTAAGGTATATTTCAGTGGGTTTAGTAAAAGCAGGGAAGTGCTAGTGAACATTTTTCTTCTTCATTTCTCATGCATCCTCCATGTGAAAGGCATTTGACTAGTGTAACTGTGACCTCCCTGTCCCTCTGCCCACTGACGCTGGGTGGGGTGGCCTGCTTGGCTGCTCAGGTTGAGAGGAATCGCTGGCCATGCTCTGCTCTGCTCTTCCTGTCTTCATCTTGGGAGTGAGGCGGACGTTCTCTGTTCCCCTGAGCTGCGTGGGCGTGGGTCTTCCACGGGCATGCCCCTCCCCCAGGTCTGTCTGGAACCATCCTGCCACAACAAAGTGGATAAATCTAGGGTGTAATTCAGTCTAGAGTGCAGGGAGAGGACTCATTTGCTCTCTGTTAAGCCAAGAGTTCCAACATGAGTGCTGTTGTTAAAAAGGTGACATCATGTGTGGGTCCCAGCAAAATGAAAATGGGGGGCCCTTTGTTTAAAATGCAAGGAAAGGTGCTGTTAAAAGCCTGATAATGCCTTTCAAATGTTCAAGGATGTTTTAAAAATGTAAATTATCTTTATGAGAAAGTTCTAAAAGTAATGAGCCATAAATTGTTGTGGAAATCTAAAAAAAAAAAAAAAAGGCCTTCAGATTGGGTTGAATAGTGCCTGTTCTCAAAAGTCCTGTCCCTGGGAACCTGTGAATGTGACTAAATACAGCTTTTCTCAGATAGAATCAAGTGGCAATGAGGCCATACTAGGTTAGGGTAAGCCCTTATCCAATGCCTGCTGTCCGTGCGGGGAGGAAGGGCTCCGGGCTGCACAGCCAGGTAGAGGAGACACAGCCATGGGACCGGAGAGGCAGAACCGGAGGTGACACAGGGCTGCTGCCAAGAACGCAGGAACGCAGGATTCCCGACAGACACCAGGAAGAAGCCAGAAGAAGCAAAGAAAGATTCTCTCCCAGATCCTAGCTGCCAGCACCTTGACTTGGGGCTTCCAGCGTCCAGAACTGTGAGAGAATAAATTTCCGTGGTTCCAGCCGCCCAGGCTGTGGTACCTTATTAGGGCAGCGCTGGGAGATTGATACAGTATTTAAATATAAAGTTTTTCCTTTTGTTCTGTAGCCTTTCTCAACTTGTCATGGTGGGTTTTTTTTAATTTGCCTATGTAATGTTTTTCTGAACAAATATTTAAATTATTGTGACTTTTACTATTCCTCTTTATATCATGTAATGTCAGTTTTACATGCGAATATAAAAACATTTATCTCGTATGCAAAATCACTGAAAAAGTACACAATTCCTATTCTATAGTTTGTATGTATATACACCGGTATTTTTTTTAACCGAAACAGTGGAAATCCTATACAAACTCAACTGCTTTTATTTAACTTCTTGACAGGTACACATTCTACCTTTGCTTGCCTTACCGACAAATAAGGAAGGGCTCCAGAGGAACTGTGGGCTGCCTTTTCTTCTCTTTTCCACATATGTCACTCTTCTAAGTCGTTGGCTAATCCTGGGAAGTAACTAAGAAAGGATTGGATAAGATTTTTTTGGCCAACCTTATTTCTTAAAATGCAATTGCTTTTCTTTCTGCATTAGAAGTAACTTTTGGTTCAGCTGGAGAGTGCGGCCTCTGGGAAGTTAACACCTGCACTTATTCAGCTGCAGATGTGACCTGCACACAGGTTCTAGGGACCCACCGTGCCTGGGGCCTCAGTAGGACTCCAGGTGAGTGCAAAATAAGCGTATTCTGGAAGCCACGGGACCAGCGGGTGACAGCTGTATGTGAATGTGGCAGCAGGAATGGTGACAGACACACCTGGTGCATCTCATCTCCTTTATCACACGTATATCCATTGAACAGCAACAAACAGCAACTCCCCATTTCTTCCTCCCCTCCAGCTCCTGGCAACCGCCACTGAACTTGCTGCTTCTGAGTGTGACCTCTCTAGAGTCCTCCTTTGTCCGTGGTGACTGGCTTCTATCACTTAGCAGAATGTCCTGAAGTTCAGTCTTGTAGTGTATGACGGGATGTCTTTCTTTTTTAAGGCTGAATAATATTCTGTCATCCGTATGTTCTGTATGTGATCACTTCACCTGTCCGTAGACACTTAGATTGTTTTCACCTCTTGCCTCTTGTGAACAGCACTGCAGTGTACTGGGAATACAGGCATCTCCTCAAGACCCTGTTTTCCGTTCCTTCGGATACACACCCAGAAGTACAATTCCTGGATCGTATTATGGCAGGGTTTTTTTGTTTGTTTGTTTGCTTTTAGGAATCTCTATACTGTTTTCAGTGGTGGCTGTACCAGGTGACATTCCTACCAACAGGGTATAAGGGTTCCAACTCCTCCACATCCTTACCAACATTTGCTCATTTCTGTTTTGTTTTGATAATGGTGATCCTAACAGATGTGAGGTGATATCTCATTGTAGTTTTGATAGTGATGTTCAGCATTAAAAAAAAATTATAAGCCATTTGTATATCTTCTTTGGAGAAATGTCTATGCAAGTCCTTTAGCTAATTAAAAAAATTTTTTTTACATTTATTTATTATTGAGAGACAGAGAGAGCAGGAACGGGGGAGGGGCAGAGAGAGGGAGACCCAAAATCTGCAGCAGGCTCCAGGCTCCTAGCTGTCAGCACAGAGCCTGACATGGGGCCCGAACCCACGAACCGTGAGATCATGACCTGAGGTGAAGTCGGACTCTCAACCAACTAAGCCACCCAGGTGCCCCACCTTTGTCCAATTTTAAAATCAAGTTATTTGTGTTTATGGGGGTTTTTTTTCCTCTTGCTATTGAGTTGCAGGAGTTTCTCATACATTTTGGATATTACCCCGAATATTGTCCCCATCCTGTCATTTGATGCGGTCCCACTTGTCTTGTGTTGCCTGTGCTTTTGGTGTCAGACCAATATTATGAAGCTGTCCCCTGTTTTTAATTTCAGGGAGTTTTATAATTTTAGCTCTTATATGTAAGACTTTCATCCATTTTGAGTTGAATTTTGTGTGTGGTTTGAAATAAGGGACCAATTTCATTATTTTGCATGTGAATACTTAGTTTTCCCGACACCATTTGTTGGAGAGCTGCTCCTTCCCCCATTGTACGTTCTTGGCACACTCCTCAAAGATAATTTGACTATAAATCCATGGATTTGCTTCTGGACTGCCTGTTGTTCCGCTGGTCTTTGTCTGTCTTGTTCTTTTTAATGTTTATTTATTTATTTTGTGTGTGAAAGAGAGAGCTCAAGCAGGGGAGGAGGAGAGAAAGAGGGAAACAGTTCCAAGCAGGCTCCGCACTGGCAGCACAGAACCTGATCTGGGGCTAGAAGCCACAGACTGTGAAATCATGACCTAAACCAAAACCAAAACCAAGAGTCAGATGCTTAACTGACTGAGCCACCCAGGTGCCTCTCTGTGTCTGTCTTTATGACAGTACCATACTGTGTTGATGACTGTAGTTTTGTAATACGTTTTGAAACCAGCAAGTGTGAAGTCTCCATTTGTGTATCTCTGTGTGTGTGTGTGTGTGTGTGTGTGTGTGTGTGTGTGTGTGTGTGAAAACTTCAGGGTTTTCTACATAAATGATCATGTCGTTTAAGAATAGAGGTAGTCTACGGCCATACCACCCTGAACGCGCCCGATCTCGTCTGATCTCGGAAGAATAGAGGTAATTTTCCTTCTTCCTTTCTGATTTTGATGCCTCATATTTCTTTTTCTTGCATAATTGCTCTAGCTACTACTTCCAGTACTAAGTTGAGTGAAAGTAAAGAGAGTGGGCATCCTTGTCCTGTTTCTAATATCAGAGGGAAAGATTTTTTTTCACTCTTGAGTATAATGTTAGCTGTGGGCTGTTCATATGTGACCTTTAAAATGTTAAGATAATTTCCTTCTATTCCTAATTTATTGAGTGTTTTTATTATCAAGGAATATCGAATTTTGTCTAATGCTCTTTCTTCATCTATTGAGATTCTCATGTGATTTTTATCCTTTGTTATATTAATGTGGTGTATCACATTTATTGAATTTTGTATGTTGAGCAATTCTTGCACCTCTGGGATAAATTCCACTTGGTCGTGGTATATGATCCTTTTCATGTGCTGTTGAATTTGATGTTCTAGTATTTTGTTGAAGTTTTGTGCATCAATATTTGTAAGGGATAGTGGCCTGTAGTTTTCTTTTCTTGTAGTGTCTTTGTCTGGTTTTGGCATCTGAGCAATGGTGGCCTCATAACTGCGTTGAGAGGGGTTTCTCCTCCTTCAATTTTCTGGAAGACTGTGAGACAGATAGTGTTTGTTTTTCTTCAAATGTTCAGTAGGATTCACCAGGGAAGACTTCCAGTTCTGACTTTTTCTTTTGCAGAGAAATGTTTGATTACTGATTCAAATTTTCTATTTCTTCATGATTTACTCTTGTAGTTTGCTATTAAGTTCTCTGTTTCTTCAGAGTATTCCAATTTGTCAGTGTGTCATGGTTCATGGTACTATTTCATAATCCTTTTTAGTTTTGCAGCATCAGTTGTAATATCTCTTTTTTATTCAAATTCTTTTTTCTTATTCTAGCTAAAGATTTGTCACTTTTGATTATCTATTCAAAAAATCAACTAGTTTTGTTGATATTTTAATTACTTTTCTATTCTGTACTCATTTTCTGTTGTATTTTTGTTCTCTATCTCATTTATTTCTGTTCTATCATTATTTTCTTCCTTCTGCTAACTTTGAACTTTGTTTAATATTTTTCTAGTTCTTTGATATTTAAAGTTAGATTTATTTGTAATGCTGCAAGTGTTTATCACTATACACTTCTTTCTTTGTACAGCTTTTGCTGCATCCTGTAATTTTTGGTATGGTTGTTTTTTTCATTTTTGATTGTCTCAAGATATTTTCTAATTTAACTTTTCATTTATTTTTTGCCCTATTGGTTGCTCAAGAGTAATTTATTTAATTTCCACATATTGTAAATTTTCCAGGTTTTATTTCCCCTGCTATTGATTTCTAGTCTCCTTCCATTATGGTCAGAAAGGATGTGTGGTACGATTTCAGTCTTCTTAAATTTAAGTCTTGTTTTGTGATCTCACATGTGATCTGCCCTGGGGAATGTTCTGTGGTGCTGAGAAGCTTCATTGCTATTGAGTGGGAGGTTCAGTATAGGTCTGTTAGGCCCATTTGGTCCGTATTGTTGTCCAAGTGCTCTGTTTCTCTATTGACCTGTCTGGATAGTCTATGCATTATTGAAAGTGGGGTATTAAAACCCCCTATCAGTGTTTCTGAGTCAATTTCTCCCTCCATTCTGTCAATAGATGTTTTCTATATTTGGATGTTCTGCTGCTGAGTGGGTGTATATTTATAATGGTTATATCTTCTTGGTGAATTGACCCTTTTATCATTGTATTCTTTGTGACAGTTTTTGATTCAAGTCTATTCAGATACAAGAATGCGCGCACTCCAGCCTTGCTGTCATCCTGTGTGCCCTTATATCTGTGTGACATTTTGGCCTCCATCTTTAGATGTTCATCTTATTTCTCAACTTCTTCAGAGTCGTGTACTCTTTAGTGGTTACTACTTTGAAGAATTCAACATGTTTCACTTAAGCTGAGCCTCTTTTTTCTCCCACCTCTGAACTTGAATGTCACTTATTAGCTATCTTATTCTCTTGGAACTTAGCTTACAAGGTTCAAACACTAAGCTTTCCTAAAGGAGGTCAATATGGTTGTTAAACTCAAGAAATGTGGTCTGTTGTGTCAGGTCTTTAGGAATCATATTAAATTGTTTGCTGTTAGCACCTTTATTTTTCTAAAGTGAAATCTAAGCCTGATATTCAGGTTTATTAGACACCAAATTAAAGATTTTAATAGAAGAATAGGCTGGTCTGTCCTATAGAAAAGTTTATCAAAGTATGACCATTAGACTACTTGCATCAGGCTTAACCTCACTGAGTCAGTGAGTGGCACCCCCCCTAAATTGTAAGCTTCTGATAGCCAAGAACGTTTTTATAGCTCTTGTTTACCAGCTCCACCACCCAACGACCCAACTGTGTCTAGAATAGAAGCTGCTCTATTCTATTCTATGTACCTGTGTCAGTTTATTGAAAACAATGTAAATGCATTAATATTTCCATTTCTCTCTGAGAAATTAGGCTACACTCCACAAGATTCAAACATCAAGCTCTAAAATTTTTGTGAAACCATAGATCTGCACATAGTTGGCATGGCTCTCCTCCTTTGGCGCCACTCTAAGATGATCCTATCAAAGGATGATCATTAATTGTTTTGAAGTGCAAAGAAATAGTAAGCAAAGGGAAGAAATTGCTTCTCAAAAGAACTTCTTCCACTAAAATGAAGACTGAAGATCAAAAAGTCAAATTAATACAGGCTTTTTCCATGGTTATAAGTGATAAAAAAAAAACACTGACAGGAAATAACACAGTGCTGATTATTATTACCATCTTTTCAATTTCCATTACAGTTGTTTATATTATTTTCATGGCATTTCAGTGAAGTTATTGAGGTTTTTATAATAGTCAAATTAAAAACAAATCTCTTGAAATACCAATACAAAGAAAAATGAGTCAGAACATAAAAAATGTTCCAGACAAGTTGACAACATATATTCTTGACTCATTTCTCTTTTTGAGAGAAGTTCCATCTTATTCACTCCCACATGTAAAATACGCTGAATAAAACACGACTAATCACCCTATAGGGATAAAAAAAGAAGCACAAGTTGGTTCCAGAAAATTCTTTTCTATTACTCCTACTATCTTAGTGCATTTGCCAAATAAAAATATTTTGAAATATTCTCTAAATTTTTGTATCTTATAATGATTTGCTTATTTATCTCAATGTAAATTTTACAAATACTTATTGTAGTAATAGTTCATCATTTAGTATTTGAATATTCTTATTTTTTCTTCTCTTTTTCCATTGCCCCCTATAATGATTTTCAGGATAGACCACACATACCCTTTACATACACCCCACATTCTACAGCCCCATGCACTTACAGAATAACTTTTTGGGACAATGTAACATGAATCTGATTGGGTTGAGATGGCCATAGAAAACATAGTTTTTATATCTCAACATTTAAAAAATATCTTTTGGCAGTTACCCTAGTTTGAGCCCAAATTCTATTGATTTATAAAATGCATTATAAAATATACCTAGATATAAGTAGTAAAATGGTGAATCTATGTTACTAGGAGTCTATTTACATGAGCAGCTGGAATGTCTTATAACCAAGAGTCAGACGTAATAGGTCAGTTGGACAGAAGGTAGATAATGGAAATAGATCCACACATACAGGGACCACTGATTCTCAGCAAAGATGTAAAGCCAAGTCAGTAGAGAAAAGACTGAATTTGACAATACCACTGGAGGCACGTCGTGCACGGGTGTGGAGCATAGATAGCCAGATGTGGAAGGATGAAATTTGCTCCTTATGCTGTATAAAGGATTAACTCAAAATACATCAAAAGATAAATTTATAAAATTTCTACATGAAAGCATGGGGTGAAAACTTTGTGATCTTGGGTTAGGAAGGATATCCTAGAGATGAAGTAAAAAAAAATGATAAAAGAAAAAAATGATAAACTATGTAGGTCTCATCAAAATCCAAAACTTCTACTCCTTGAAAGACATTATTAAGATAATTAAAGGAAAGCCACAGATTAGAATAAAACATTTGCAAATCATATATCTGAAAAGATGTGTGTCTAGAACACAAAGGACTCTCAAAACTCAACATATAGAAAGTTGTTAAAAGTTAGAAACATGGGCAAAATATTTGAAAAGAGATCTCACCAAGGAGACATGTGTGGATGACAAATAAACATGTGAAGTTGCTCAACGTCATCCAATTATTAGGTGAATGAACATTAAAACCACTGTACCCCTATTGGATGGTTAAAATTAGAAAAGTCTGACCATCAAGTTTTGGTAAGGAAGTATAGGAAATCTAGTGAGAAGGAAAATGGCCAAATCACTTCAGAAAACTGGCAGTTAAACATGTAGCTACCACATGACCCAGTCTTTCAACTCCTAGATATTTATTCGATAAAAACTAAAGTATATGTTAATACAAAGACTGGTATGTGAAGGTTCATGACATCCTTATTTTTTTATAGCTAGAAATTATACCAACTCAAGCATCCACCCCCAGATGAATGAGTAGGCATACTGCGGCACACTCATACAAGGGGATACTACACAGCAAAACAAAGGAACAGACTATTTATACACGCGAAAAGTAGGGGTTAGTCACACAATAATTACACTGAGTGAAAGAGGGCAGACAGAAGATTCCGCACTGTAGGAATCAATTCATGTAAGTTCCTAGAAATGCAAATGCATCTATAATGATAAAAAGCATATCAGAGGTCGCCTGGAGATGTGGAAAGGCAGGTTGGGGAGCAGTGGAAGGGGGCGATGAATGGACAGAAACTGCTGTTGGCAGTGGATGTGTGGTTTTCTTGATTGTGCGGGTGGTTTCGTGGGTATGTGTCTGCATATTTCAGACCTTGGTCAAACTGTGTACTTTAAGTTCATGCAGTTTATTAGATGTCACTTATATTTTAATAAAGTCATTAAAAAAGTAAAGAACAGAAGTTTGGCCTAACAAAAACATTCCAAAGAACAGAAAAGTCTAGTCTATCAGTTGAAATTTTGTGTAGTTTATTTCCTTTAAAATATTTATCTTGTGAGAGATGCTACTTTTTCTTTACACATGTATTTATTATTAAGAGACAGAGAGAGAGAGAGAGCGAATCATGACATGAGCCAAAGTCGGATGCTCATCAGACTGAGCCACCCAGGTGCCCCGAGAGATGCTACTCTTAATGAAAGGTAATAAAGCAATGTTCATCGATATCACAGCAGTAGTTTTTGATACCCTCTAGCAACGTGTTACAGAAAAGGAGAAAATAAAGTTTGCCCCACCTCTACCCAGAACATCACTGGCTTCCTTGCCCTTGAGGAACAGAGTCACACTGCAGCCTATCAAAGGCTCAAGTATGGGTCTGGTTTCAGAGATACCCAATGACCGAGGTGGCATCTGGCGATAAACGGTCTGCCTGTGGCTGCTGGGAACTGTGGGAAATGCCTTCTTACAGCTTCCGGCGCGTGGAGACTGGGTAGCCATGGCCAGAGCAGAAACGGGAGAAAACTGGAAGTTCCCTGTGGAAATGGAGAGATTTTGTTGGTGTCACTTTGGTAAACATGACTTATACACGGAAATTATAATTTTCCCAAGATAAATGTGTGGGGCACCGAGGTGGCTCAGTGGGTTAAGGGTCTGACTCCTGGTGTCAGCTCAGGTCATAATCTCGTGGTTCGTGAGATTGAGCCCAGCATTAGGCTCTGCACTGACAGCATGGAGTCTGCTTAGGATTCTCTCCCTTTCTCTTTCTCTCTCTCTTTCTGTCCCTCCCCTGCTTGCTCTCCCTCTCTCTCAAAATAAATAAACAAACATTAAAAAAAGATACATGCAATTCTGATGATTATAGGATACAAATGCTTAAATTTAGAGCCCTAAATTATTGCAGTCACATTTCTTGGATTTATAAAACTTCTCTGCGTGGCCTAAAGGCAGACTGTTGACCGCCGGCAGAAGGCGGTCGTGTGTAAGGTGCTCCCACATCCCAGGGGGTTCTCTTAATTTTTTACGTGTAATTGATATTTCCCGTGATTCCAAAAACAGGTACACAAAAGTGTCCTCGTTCTCAAATAATGAGGAGATCAGGAAACCAGACTGGACACCCTAACCCTCATGTGTGACATGCTTCCAGATTTAAGCCTTTTGAAGAGCTATGTTTTCTCAGCTGCATATATATGAATCACAACTCTCCTCCAGGGAATGGAAAAAGCCAAAGCAGATAAGAACATCTAGTTTCAAGAGCTTTCTATTTCAAGTTTAATCGGCTCCCAAAGTTTCCGTAACAGAGTCCCAAGCTGTTGCAAGGGTTTGACAAGCGTGTTTCTCAGCAGTCCTGGGGTGTATGTTCGGTGGCGTTCAGTGAAGATAAAGAAAATTTCCTGAATTCCTAAGTAACCAGGGATGCAGACTCTTATTAATATTCTTCGTGGTGGTAAATACTCCTTCTTGCCGTTCTGCCTTAGCATTCTTTATTTTTTCTTCTTCCAGGGACTGCTTGGCCCTCTTCTAGACACAAGTTTGTGTTCATGAATCTGGATGATCATCACTTTTCCCTTGTTTCTAACTCGTCCGGCATGTTTAAGGTTTGCTCATTTGCTAATATCAGACTGCACCTTAAGGAAGGACATGTAATTCAGCTAGAGATAACTGTGTGTGCGATCAGGTTAGGTTGCTTGGGTACCTGCATCCAACCATTTGATATATTTTTATTGGTAACTTTTCAAAGTTTTGCTAACATGGTTGAACTTTCACTGAGGAGGCTCCCCTGACCGTCTAAGTCATTCACCGGATAATCCCGATTCCCAGATGTGGAGAGAAGGTTGTCCCGGTCCAGCCCCAGGCAGACCCCGCCTCCCCCCTGAGGGCTTCAGAGCGCGCCCTCCGGAGGCCGGTGCTGAGCAGGCACCCGGGAGACACACAGATTTAAGCAAGGGCACACCGGCGGTGGGGAGAGGCGTGGCTTGATAGTCAGCGACAGACGTCACCTCTCCTGACCTCCTCACTCACCTGTTTACCGTTAGGTGGTTTTCGTGTGCAAATCCTCCGGAACTCTGCTTCCTCCAAACAGTCCTCTATTTCAGCGTTCCCGTCTCACAGAGAGTAATGGTTTAGGTGGGGACGTGGGAGAGAGAGTTCACGTAACCTCTGCAGCTGTGGCTACACAATTCAGGTCAGCAGGATCCTTCTCTAGGGAATGTATGTTTCTAAACGGCCTCAAGCCATATCAGTCCTTTACTTCCCCAGTTGGAATTATTTTGGGGGCAAATGTCAAATTGTATTTCATCTTACAGGTTGCATTTTTGAAGTTACCCATACTTCCCCCTCCCAGATGGACACATTTTACTGAACCCAGAAATTCTCCTTTGGCTCCTAATAGCCCTCATGCAAAAAGAGCTACCTCCAAACTCTTCTTACGAGGAAAGTTCTGGGCAATATCTGATTTTGGCTTCTTTCTTGATGATTAGTGTTTTTGCTTTATACTGTGTCTTACTGATTCATAACGAGGAGCCTGCACTAGTAGAGAACCTAACGATCCGGTTCCTGAGCGGGTGGATTGGCTACTATCTCGGGAATTTAGTTTGCTCACCTGTTACCTGGGAATGAGAACCCCAGACTGCCTGCCATCTGGGAGTATTCTGAAGGTCAAGGGAAACCGGGCCCTTACACGTATGTTGAAGGCGGCCTGTTCTGTAGGAACACAGGGCATCATTCCTACCGCCACTTGGTTACGGTCACCCTTACCCCTGCTTCCAGCGCACTGCTAATAACCACACTGGGGGAGGGGGCGTCCAGAGCTCCTCCCGTCTTCTCCAGTGAGTCTGACTTGTTCTGTACAAGATCATGTGACACTTTTATACGTCTTCATTTTTGTCTTTGAGCCAGTTTCCACTTGAACTTTTATTTATTGATACCTATAAATAACTATAGAATCAAGGAACAAAGAGAAACAAAATTTTTAAAATGTATAAATTGTATGGTCCTCCTGGAGGAATTATATATTTTTATTGTTTATTTCAGACAATGGTCGTGTATGAGGTTTAGCCATTTAACGTATTTCTTGTGATTTCAACACTCAAATGGGATGGACTCTGTTCATCAGAGGAAGATCAAGTGCACACCGGGCGGAACCCTTGGGAGGCTCTATCTGTGAAAATTGTAACGTTGCTCAAACCCCACGTGCACTCAGAATCCCTGTAACGTGTTTTATTGGAAGTAAATAGTTTCCTGGAAGTTCTGTGCCTGACATTTCCGAGCAGCTGGACTCTCCAGTTTATCCCTGGGGGGCATTATTAATCACTCTATTATTTAAAAAAATGCAGAGATAATGTGTGTGTGTGTACAGCATGCATGCTGAGTAATAACCAGGAGGAGTGGAGTATGTTCACGGGCTGGTAGTGGGGAAGCTTTGCCTCCTTGTTGTTTCATGTCAGCCACACCTGTGGGCTTCTTTTTTTTTTTTTTTTGGGTGTGTGTGTGTGTGTGTGTGTGTGTGTGTGTGTGCGCGCGCGCGCGCTCTCTCTCTCTCTCTTGGGCTTTCTTAGAAGAACACCGCTAATTTGGGGCGCCTGGGTGGCTCAGTCGGTTAAGCGTCCGGCTTTGGGTCAGGGAATGATCTCATGATTCGTCTGTTCGAGCCCCGCGTCGGGCTCTGTGCTGACAGCTCAGAGCCTGGAGCCTGCTTTGGATTCTGTGTCTCCCTCTCTCTCTGACCCTCCCTGATCGTGCTGTTTCTGTCTGTCTCTCAAAAATAAATAAAAAACATTAAAAAAATTTTTTTTTAAAGAACGCTAATTTGTAATCATGCCAGAAGCGGTAAAAATAACGGTATTTCTTACTATGCACTCAAGACCAGAGATCTCTGTGCAGGACGATAATAACATGTGACAGATAGCATTTACAGAGCACCTTCGATTCTGAGGCATCACAGAGGACATTATCCATGTTTCTTCTGAGGGGGATGAAATGGAACAGATGATCAGACTGAAAACTATATATGCAGAGCCCAGGAAAGACTGTAAAGAACAGGAAACGTGCTGGTTGCTTTGGGAGAGTACCGGCTATGGAGGGAATAGGAGCCTCAAGGGGAGCAACGTGACCACAACACGAGCGGGAAACAGAAGAGGCAAGGGTCAATTCTGTTTGAAATTTGTTTCTAGGTCTAAATCCGGCCGCGGGCTCTGGTGCACGATGGGTGTGTGTAGTTGACCCGGCTGGCTCCACCCCCACGGTGACTGAGTCCCCGGATCTCAGTGTCAAGTCCCACTCTGCCCCTACCGGCAGCACGTGACATGAGGAAGGGGACTGTTGGTGCCGGAAGCTCGGCTCTGTCCACACCTTGATCTGCAGTTCTTGCTGGCTGCTCATCAGGACAGCTCGATGGGATTTAGATTCCTTAAAATGCAATTATGAATCTGTTGGCCTTGACTCTGGGTTCCACCCAGGAATTCACTTGTACTTGGGAAGAGCATTTAATTTCTCATCTCCTATGTCATTGAAGTCACTCTGGAGAGCCTCTCCTCACTCTCACCTGCTAGTAATCAGAAGTCAGCTCCATGGAACATTCAGTTCGGGCTCCATATCTGCTGAAGACAAATGCACTTTAAGAATGGTGAGGGACGGCTGGGTGGCTCAGTTGGTTAGGTGTCCTGCTCTTGATGTCGGCTCAGGTCGTGATCTCACAGTTTATGTGCTCAAGCCCTATGTCAGGCCTCGCACTGGGGGCGGAGCCTGCTTAAGATTCTCCTTCTCTCTCACCGCCCCTCTCCCCTGCTGGAGTTCTCGCTCAAAAAGAAAAAAATAGTGGGATCCTGATTTTATTTAAAGCCAAGTCACCTACTGGGTGACAACGACCGATTCTTTTATTTTTTTATTTTACTTTTTATTTTTGTAAACATTGGTTTATTTTTAAGAGACAGAGAGACACAAAGCATGAACAAGGAGGGGGCAGAGAGAGAGAGGGAGACACATAATCTAAAACGCACTCCAGAATCTGAACTGTTAACACAGAGCCGGACATAGGGCTCAAACCCACAAACTGTGAGATAATAATGTGAGCCGAAGGTGATGCTCAACCGACTGAGCCATGCAGGCACCCCTGATTTTGTCTTTAGCAGGTTAAAAAGAATCCCCAATCTGAAACTCTTGCTTTTTTTTTTTTAAGAAAACAAAACTGTCAGTGCTGTTTCTTAAGGGTCACAAAGTACGCATTACAAAAAGAGGAAAAACATTAAAGATCAATGCCCCCTCTCCCTGCAGTGCCTGTCTTAGTTGAGAAATGCGTATGATGATCACTGTAAATAAAAGGTAAAAGATGATATGGCTTTGGGAGTAAAATATGAAGCCAGTCACAATGTGATGTATCAGGTTTAGCCAAATTAACCCCCTGGAATAAACAGGGTCTTGGTTTTTGGTTGCATTTGATAAATGAACTGGTATTTAAAAAAATAAGCTCATATATGAAGAGTCACCCAGGGGCTCATAAAGGCGAATTCCGTTTCTTTCCTTTTAGGTGGTCTCTCTTCGACACTGCACAACACTTGGAAAACGCTTTCCCTCGAGCCGCAAAAGAAGAGCCATCGCTCAGCATTCTGGAGATGCACCAACGGATCTTCTTGGCTGATGGGGACGCTGGAAGCAGTGTTTAGGGGGCGGGGTTACTTCTTGCAATTTAGTCTGCAAGCTCTGCGCAGGAAACACGCTTTCCATTAGGAAGCGCACAACGTGCCGTGCATTAGGTTAATGTCAGTGGCTTGCGTAGGGACGAATGCGTCTCAGGCATTTGCCCAGAAATGCACTACGTAACACACGGATTTCCAGTTCATAACTGCAAAGGTTTCAAAACCTGAGCTCCAGAGGACACTTTGGAAATAGGCTAGCTCCAGTGAATTTTCAGTCCGTGCATAACCAGTCTCCCCAAATTGTGTTCCAGGAAATGAGATCAAAATAAAAATAAAATCTTGGTCCAGCTGAAGCACTTATTTTGATCTGTTGAGGTAGATAGCCAGGGTTTTTGTCTAAGTCTGTTGGATGTAGACCCCTTTCTCTGCATGCTTTGACCTCTCTAACCTTAAAGAATGTAGGTGGGTTGGGTGACTCGCATTCACTTTGGGAACTGTGAGCTGAATTAGTTAGCATACGCAATGGGAAAAGTGGAGGAGTAAGCGGGGAGAAATAATTTTAAGTTATATCTTTAGCTGGAGGAAAATTGGCCTACCTCCACAAGAGTAAATACGGTGTGTGCAAGGATTCAGGTACTCAAAGATGTCTGTTTTAGCAACAAAGACTAGATCTGGACTCAACCCCTGGCATAGTCAGACATACACCTGCATGTGCACTATATCGAAGGAACCACAGAAGTCTGTGGAAAACTGATTTAGTGAGAGACATAAACAACTACAGATGAACGGACAGGAATTCAAGACTCCAAACGCTGGACCGCTGGCAGAGCAGTCCGCAGGGTGAGCCCGCCGGTCTTCAATCGTGAGACGCTAGGTTCACATTGCACATGTGCTAGAAGGTTTGTCCCTCCCTGCCCGGTCTGTTACGGAGGACTTTAAATCCCTCTGTTAAATGTCTGCAAGGGATTGCCAATGGGAAGCTTTTGAAAATGATGGCTGTGACCTTTAATAAGGTTGTGCCCTTGTCAAGGGTCTCTGATTTCATAATGTAAAAAAAAAAAAGAATTTCTAATGTACTTTCAAATCAACAATTTTTTTGGATGATATGCATGTCTAACTCGTTGCAAGAAATATCCCATGCATGGTTGAGGTTACGGACCAGCTGGTGTACATTTTTCTGGTTCTCTCCTGACCTAATCTTTTAGCTTCTTTTTGTTCCTTGGTTGTGGCTAAGCTTGATCTTACCTCAGGGGCTTGGCTCCTGCCGTGTTCATTTTGCTGGATGATTTCCAGAGAGGTTTTCCAGTAATGACTCCATTCTGTTCTTTGGTACTCACTCCTTAAAAATATTTTTTCTTGATTATTCTGGTAGCCTAATGTAGTCATAATTTATCACATTACCTTATTTTATTTCCTTCACAGCACTTACTAATTTTCCAAGAACAGTAATGGGATAATAAAAGTAACACTTACTTTTGTGTCTGTTTATATTTAGATGAACTACTTCCCAAAGAACACAAGCTCACAAGGGCAGAGACTGGGTCGCCTTTCTTAGTCCCTGTTCCATGCCAGCCTCAGAGCAGCGTCCCGACACAGTCACTCGCGAGCTGTTGACGGGGTGTGTACGGGCTGTATGACTCCATGAATGGAGTTGGAACTATTTGAGGTCAGTCTCAATGACGGCTGGGTGAGCGATTAAACTAAACGTGTAGGTTTTGGAGCTGAAAGTGATCTTGTTAACTCTCAGGGCTGGGGCAGAACTCTCCTGTAGCATCTCTGATCACTGATCAGCCAGTCTGTGCTTGAACAGCCGTACATGAAAGACGTAACTGTGGTGCTGCCTTAGCCGGCCTCAGAGCGCAGCCTTCCATGGCAGTTTGTTCTCTGTTATACAGCTGTAAGTAGGAGAAAACGCGTTGATTTACCCAGAATCTCCTTCTGTCCGTTCTCTAGCCTTCTGCTCCTTGTTCTAGTTCCTAGAGAATAGACAGGACACCATTTCCTATAAATTACATGCTTCAGGTGTGTATGACTGCACGTAACAAAATTAGCACGATGTGTGGCAACATTCATCTTGATCATCTCCCACCTATACCCACATTTCCTGTTAGTATTTAGATAGAGAGAATTTGTCTTAATAATCCACCTTATATTTGAGGGAGTATAGAAATAAAAGAGATCTAGGGGTTATGCGGAAGCAATAAGACAGACATTTTCACTTCTCTTTAATATATTCCATGCCGGTGCTATGGGGAATTGTGCAGTATAGTCACAGAATTATTGCCTTCACTTAAAAAAATGTATTTATAGTGAAAGGCATGGTAACTCGGGAAGCTCTGCCCTATGTCAGCCACATCTTAGAGTTCTCTGAGTATTTCTCAAAAACTTGTGATACAAAACATCTCTCCTTTTTCTTTTTTGGTATGTTCAGCTAGTTTAAAAAAAAAAAAAAGCATACCTAATATTCCTGAAACATCAATGCCTGAGTTGCTAGTCTTTTGGGTCTTAACGGACCATCCTCTGGGCCTGACGGTAGAGTTACGCGGAGCCTGGGTATTTGGGCCCCACTGAGAGCCCCACGGGGTCATTGTCACACATCTGTTCACCAATATGTGCGAATGGGAGGAAATAAAAGTCCTGGCTTGTGGGTCAAGGCCGAAGGTCCTTTCCGTGTACTGTGACGGGTAGTTACAGAGGGAGGAGAGATCTGAAAACAGCCCCCAGGCTTTCATAGAAATCTCAAGTGGGATGTAGAGAATATATGATCAAAAGAACTTTTTGTTGCAAATGCTACTGGGAAACGTTTTCAAGGACATTTAATACAGTAATAACCATAGTAACAATGACAATATGAAGATCAATTTTAACAGATTTAGAATGGTATCTAGTTGTAAGCACTGTCCATGTGTAAATTCTATGCCACAGCATGGTATAGATTATGTACCACGGTCGACATTTTTACATTTTGAAATCACTTTACAAATACTCTTTGTATTTGTATTCCCTGGGAATACCCGGGGAATCAGCATTCTAACTATTTTGATTTCCTTTAACAACAATCCGTTAACTTTCTGCAATTCAATATTCTTCCCAACTTAAAAATTCAACCTACAATTCAAAGATTAAGGACTAAAGACAGTAAATTTATTGGAAATTCCATTCTAGAGAGCAGCTGGAAGAATACAGCCCACGAGGATATAAAAAAGAAACAAAGGAGAAACCAACCCGCGGACTCTAGGATTCGGCAGCACATTCTGCAGTAAAGGGGCACTTACCGCTTCATTACCGTGTTGTTCGTAGAATCCACGGAGCCTCCCCTCCGTCACGATCCACGGTCTGAGCCGTGGAGGGTCCACTCCCTCTTCGGGCCTCTAAGTTTCTATAAAATGAGGGAGTTGGAATAAGTTTGGCTCTCACAACCCAGTTCTTCTCATCCTGTGCATCTGTAAGTCTAGTACATGCTGAATGTCTGTATCATGACAGGTTATTCTTTTTCTTAACCATTTCTCTCCTTCTGATTTTTATGTCATTTTTAATACATAAAAAAGAAAAAAATGCCAATTGGAAGTCACTGATCCTTAGTTAGACACACTAACTCAAACTTACCATTCTCATTTCACTGCCAACTCAGCAGAACCCTCTGAAGAGTCCTGATGCGGACCATGAAAACATCCTTTAAAGTTCCAGAGTCTTTCCCACAGTTGGTTGTCCTGAATTTTCCACTGGCGGCGCTATCGCGGACTGTCATCTGCAAATCCATCAACGTGAAAGTAAGTGATAGAACTCGTATCAGTGCTAGTGGAGGAAGAAGCCCTTGAACTGATCCTCACCATGTGGGAACTTCAGCCAGGTTCAAAATCCGCATTAAAGGTTAAACCTTAAAAAGGCGACATGTCCCTGTGAAGAGAAGGGAGAACATGACACGGGCAGTATACAAGCTAATGACATTACACACACACACACATATACACGTGTGGTCTTGAAACTGTTCAGAGATATTAATTAGGTTAATTTTGGGGGAAATAAGAGCATTATTGTTGTTCTCATAGAGAACATTGTTCTTTAAGAGACCTACTCACACACGCGTATCTGCTGGTCTCTCACATACTCAGTTGGGTCCAATCATTTTTCCAATTCGTTTCCTCATATATTTATTCTAGAATTAGTCCTTTTTGGACAGGAGTTTATCTCTATAGAAATAACTTGTGTCATGACCCCAAAGTACTCGAACTTGTTTCTGGCATCTGGTGGCATCTGGTAGGAAGAGTGACCACTTATATGGCAGGAGAATTAAAAGGTCAACCTTAGAATTAAGTTTAGTTCTTAATTCCGAAAGAAAAAGAGAAGGACAGCAATGAACACCACTGGAATAAAGGACGTCTCAGAAGAATCAGTGTTAGGATAATTGATTGGTTAGTGGTTGTCCTCAATTTACCAGTGACTTGCGTTTATAAAACCGCCCTGAGTGAGTGTATCACTCTATGACAGGCTCTATATGACCATCGCTTTTTCTTCCTAGAGTTAGTTTGTACCGTGATAATATGCGTAGAGAATGGAAATCACGAATCCATGTCTCCCCCGAATTGAAGACACTCATGAAGGCACAGGTTTAACCCAAACTGCAAACAGTTTATGCATACTATCCCCACTGAGACCGTATCGCATCATATGTGTTACAGGAGCTAACAAGGGCGTTGAGTAGAATAAGAGCAGCGCACCGACAGGACGTTCAGGTGAAGGTTTGTGAGCAAATTTCATTGTTCAACCACCATTTACTCTTGTGGGAAATACCTTCTCATTTTTTCAGTGCCACTAAAGGACTCTTACACTTGTTGGCTCTGTCCCCTGCAGAAGGCCATTCTTACACCTATTCATAACAGGACCTGTTATTTTTAACGCAAACTCACATAACAAGCCTCAGAATAAATGCTCAGTGCTCTGAGGAGTCACGTGTTTGTTTAGGCTTCTCAGGTGTGGACACAGACGTGCAGCCCAAGCACTGCAGTCTGGGCTTGTCAGATTATCGCTTTGCAACCGAGAAAAAATTGTTCGTCTGAATTTAAAGTCCGGATAAATCAATGTGATGGTCGTTGACAAAGCCGACTGGCAGAGCAGCTAAGGGTGCATGATCAGCAGCTGGGCCATCAGGCTCTGAATTTCAGCTCCACCACTAGGTTATTCAACCTCCCTGCACCGAAATTTCTTCAACTGAAACTGAGCTTCTTCAGCAATGGTGACAAATAACAGTAGCAGTGTCAGAGGGTTATTGTAATGAGTAAATGATAAATAAACTTCTTAAAAGCTTAAGGCAATGCATGAGTTAGAAAACAATTTTTAGGGGCTCAGTCGGTTGGGCATCCAACTTCAGCTCAGGTCATCATCTCGCGGTCTGAGGTTCAAGCCCCGCATTGGGCTCTGTGCTGACAGCTCAGAGCCTGGAGCCTGCTTTGGATTCTGTGTCTCCCTGTCTCTCAGCCCCTCCCCTGCTCACACTCTGTCTCTCCGTCTCAAAAATAAGTAAACGTTAAAAAAAAGAAAATAATTTTAAAGGCTAGTAATTATTAGTAACACAATATCTCCACATTGTTAATTAAATTATCTCAAAATAATAATAAGAGCATGTTATATCAGTGGTTTTACTTTTTGTTCACATAGATTAGACTAATTTCATCTTGTTTAAACAGGAAACGAAAAGGAAAAATCTGTTTTTAACCTGGACAAGGAACCCAAGTCACATAATTCAGAAATGTTTCTAACTAGTGGCATCTGCTTCAAATCTGTCAGTCAGAGAAAGTTTATTGTCCCAGAAAGTGACAGCCTTATATTTATGTGGCATTACAAAATAAATAAATGGTAGATAAGACACATGTCCTTAGGCATAGTCATGCCACAATAGAGGGAAATTATCCCTGCTGGGTGCAACCGTTGTGATCAGAGTCTGTTAGTACCTGTGATCAGAAGCAGGAAGGCGTACGAACCATATGTGTTTGCTATTAGGTTGATCTACAGCATCGATGCTGTCAGTCAGCCTCTGAGAGCACCCTCCGCGTAAATGACTCCCTGTGCTCTTTTGAGCATGCTCAGATGGATCTCCCATCAGTGTGGTAGAAGTTAACTCTCTTTATAAGAGTACATACAAATTGGGGAGTCTGAGTGGGTCTTTCGGTTAGGTGACCGACTCTTGGTTTTGGCTCAGCATGATCTCATGGTTTATGAATTTGAGCTCCTTATTGGGCTCTGCACTAACAGTGCATAACTTGCTTGGGATTCTTTCTCTCTCCCTCTCACTCTGTCCCTCCCCTGCTCATGTGCACGCTTGCTCGCGCTCTCTCTCTCTCTCTCTCTCTCTCTCTCTCTCT
>NC_043700.1:1267828-1286814 GCF_006229205.1 Suricata suricatta | reverse complement strand
ATAGTTTATTGTCAAGTTTGTTTCCATATAACACCCACTGCTCTTCTGCACAAGTGCTCTCCTACATGACCATCAACCCCCTTCCCCATTTGCCCTCCCCCTTCAGCCCTGTTTGTTTTCAGTATTCAAGAGTCTCTCATGATTTGCCTCCTTCCCTCTCTCTAACTCTTTTTCCCCTCTTCCTCTCCCTATAGACCTCTGTTAGGTTTCTCCTGTTAGATCTATGAGTGCAAACATGTGGTATCTATCCTTCTCCGCCTGACTTATTTCGCTTAGCATGATACCCTCAAGGTCCATCCATGTAGCCACGAATGACCAGATTTCATTCTTTCTCATTGCCATGTAGTACTCCATTGTATAGATAAACCACATCTTCTTGATCCATTCATCAGGTGATGGACATTTAGGCTCTTTCCATGATTTGGCTATTGTTGATAGTGCTGCTATGAACTTTGGGGTACATGTGCTCCTATGCATCAGCCCTTCTGTATCCCTTGGGTAGATCCCTAGCAGTGCTATTGCTGGGTCATAGGGGAGTTCTAATGATAATTTTTTGAGGCACCTCCACACTGTTTTCCAGAGCAGGTGCACCAGTTTACATTCCTACCAACAGTGTAGGAGGGTGCCTATTTCTCCACACCCTAGCCAGCATCTATAGTCTCTTGGTTTATTCATTTTAGCCACTCTGACCAGCATGAGGTGGTATCTCAGTGTGGTTTTAATTTATATTTCCCTGATGATGAGTGATGCTGAGCCTATTGATTCATGTGCCTGTAAGCCATGTGGATGTCCTTTTGGAAAAGCGTCTATTCATGTCTTCTGCCCATTTCCTCACTGGATTATTTGTTTTTGGGGTGTGGAGTTTGGTGAGTTCCATATAGATTTTGGATACTAGCCCTTTATACGATATGTCATTTGCCACTATCTTTTCCCATTCTGTTGGTTGCCTACTAGTTTTCTTGATTGTTTCCTTTGCAGTGCAGAAGCTTTTTATCTTGATGAGGTCCCAATAGTTCATTTTGTTTCTTGATTCCCTTGCCTTTGGGGTTGTGTCAAGTAGGAAATTGTTGTGGTTGAGGTCAAGGAGGTTGTTTCCTACTTTCTCCTCTAGGGTTTTGATGGTTTCCTGTCTCATGTTCAGGTCCTTCATTCATTTTGAGTATTTTTGTTAATGGTGTAAGAAAGTGGTCTAGTTTCATTCTGCATGTTGCTGTCCAGTTCTCCCTGTACCACCTGTTAAAAAAAAAACTGTCTTTTATCCATTGGATACTCTTTCCTGCTTTGTCAAAGATTAATTGGCCATACATTTGTGGGCCCAGTTCTGGGTTCTCTATTCTATTCCATTGTTCTATGTTTCTGTTTTTGTGCCAGTACCATACTATCTTGATGGTGACAGCTTTGTAATAGAGGCTAAGGTCTGAGATTGTGATGCCTCCTGTTTTGGTTTTCTTCTTCAATATTACTTTGGCTATTCTGGATCTTTTGTGGTTCCATACGAATTTTAGGATAGTTTGTCCTAGCTTGGAGAAGAATGCTGGTGCAACTTTGATGGGGATTGCATTGAATGTGTAAATTGCTTTGGGTAATAATGGCATTTTAACAATGTTTATTCATCCAACCCATGAACAGGGACCGTTTTTCCATTTCTTTGTGTCTTCGTCAATTTCTTTTATAAGTTTTCTATAGTTTTCATCGTCCAGGTTAGATTTTCAGTTAGATTTATTCCTTGGTATTTTATGGTTTTTCGTGTAATTGTGAAGGGATCTGTTTCTTGATTTCTCTTTCTGTTGCTTCATTATGGGTGTATAAAAATGCAGCTGATTTCTGTACATTGATTTTGTACCTTGCAACTTTGCTGAATTCATGGATCAGTTAGAGAAGGCTTCTGGTGGAGTTGGTCAAGTTTTCCGTGTAGAGTATCATGTCATCTGTGAAAAGTGAAAGTTTGACTTCGTCTTTGCCAATTCTGATGTTTTTGTTTCCTTTTCTTGTCTGATTGCTGATGCTAGGACTTCCAGCATTAAGTGAAACAACAGTGGTGAGAGTGGACATCCTTGTCATGTTCCTTATCTCAGGGGGAAAGCTCTCAGTTTTTCCCCATTGAGGATGGCATTAGCTGTGGGCTTTTTATAAATGGCTTTAATGATGTTCAAGTAAGCTCCTTCTATTCTGACTTTCTCAAGGGTTTTTATTAAGAAAGGGTGCTGTATTTTGTCAAAGGCTTTTTCTGCATCTATCAACAGGATCATATAGTGTTTATCTTTTCTTTTGTTAATGTGATGAATCACGTTGATGGATTTGCTAATATTGAACCAGCCCTGTAACCCAGGAATGAATTCTACTTGATCATGATGGAAAATTCTTTTTATGTGCTGCTGAATTCAGTTTCCTAGTATCTTGTTGAGTATTTTTGCATCTGTACTCATTAAGGATATTGGCCTACAGTTCTCTGTTTTTGTTGGATCTCTGCCTGGTTTGGGAATCAAAGTGATGCTGGCTTCATAGAATGAGTTTGGAAGTTTTCCTTCTATTTCTATTTTTTGGAATAGTTTGAGAAGAATGGGCATTAACTCCACTTTAAATATCTGGTAGAATTCCCCTGGGAAGCTATCTAGCCCAGGCTTTTGTTTGTTGGGAGATTTTTGATAACTGATTCGATTTCTTCCCTGGTTATGGGTCTGTTAAGATTTTCTGTCTCTTCCTGTTTGAATTTTGATAGTGCATGTGTGTTTAGGAATTTGTTCATTTATTCTAGGTTTTCAAGTTTGTTGGCATATAATTTTTCATAGTATTCCCTGATGATTGCTAGTACTTCTGAGAGATTGGTTGTGATAGATCCATTTTAATTCATGATTTTGTCTGTTTGTGTGTTCTCTCTTTTCTTTCTGAGGAGCCTGGCTATAGGGTTATCTTTTTTTTTTTTTTAAATACCAACTCTTGGTTTCATTGATATGTTCAACTGTTTTTGGGGGTCCCATATTGTTTATCTTTGCCCTGATCTTTATTATTTCTCTTCTTCTTCTTCTGGGTTTGGGGTGCTCTTGTTGCTCCCCTTTTAGTTCCCTTGGTTACTCTGTTATATTTGGAATTTGCTCTTTTTCTAGTTCGTTGAAATAGGCCTGGATTTCAATAAACTTTCCTCTTAGGACTGCCTTTGCTGCATCCCAGAGAGTTTGGATTGGTGTATTTTCATTTTCATTTGCTTTCATATATTTTTTAATTTCCTCTCTAATTGTCTGATTGGCCCAATCATTCTTTTGTAGGGTGGTTTTTGACCTCCATGTTCTTGGAGGTTTTCCAGACCTTTTCCTGTGATTGATTTCAAGTTTCATAGCATTGTGATCTGAAAGTGTGCATGGTATGATCTCTACTCTTTAATATTTATGGAGGGCTGCTTTATGACCCAATATGTGATCTGTCTTGGAGAATGTGCCATGCGCATTTGAGAAGAAAGTGAATTCCCTAGCCTCAGGATGCAGAGTTCTAAATACGTCTATGAATTCCATCTGTTCCAATGTGTCCTTCAGGTCCATTGTTTCTTTAGTGATTTTCTGTCTGGTTGATCTATCCATTGCTTAAAGTGGAATATGATATCCCCTGCAATTAGCACATTCTTATCAATATGATTGTTTCTGTCTGTGATTAATTGTTTTATGTATTTTGGTGCTCCCGAATTAGGTTTGTAGATGTTTATAACTGTTAGTTCTTCCTGATGGAGAGACCCTGTAATTATGATATAATGTCCTACTTCATCTTTTACTTACTACTGCCTTTACTTTAAAGTCCAGTTTGTCCAATATAAGTATGGCTACTTCAGCTTTCTTTTGGCTTCCAGTCACATGATAGATATTTCTCCATCCCCTTACTTTCAATCTGAAGGTATCTTCAGGTCTAAAGTGAATCTCTTGGGGTGCCTGGGTGGATCAGTTAAGCATCTGGCTTCGGCTCAGGTCATGATCTCAAGGTTCGTGGGTTCGGGCCCCATGTCGGGCTCTGTGTTGACTGCTAGCTCAGAGCCTGGAGCCTGCTTCAGATTCTGTGTCTCCCTCTCTCTCTGACCCTCCCCTGATCACACGGTCTCTCTCTCTCAAAAATAAATAAAAAGCATAAAAGTATTTAAAATGAGTCTCTTATAGAGAGCAAATATATGGATTTTGGTTTTTTATCCATTCTGCTACCCTGTGTTGTTTGATTGGAGCATTCAGTCCATTTAAATTCAGTACTATTATTGAAAAATATGGTTTAGATTCATTGTGTTCTCTGTGGGGTTCATGCTTGTAGGGGTGTCTCTGGTACCTTGTATTCTTTGCAGCATTTCCCTCATAGAGTCCCTCTTAGGGTTTCTTGTAGGGATGGTTTGGTGGTGATGAATTCTCTCAATTTTTGTTTATTTGGGAACACTTTTATCTCTCCTTCTATTTTGAATGACAGGCTCACTGGATAAAGGATTCTTGGTTGCATATTTTTTCTGTTCATCACATTGAAGATTTCCTTCCATTCCTTCCTGACCTGCCAAATTTCATTAGATAGGTCTGTAACCACTCTGATAGGTTTCCATTTGTATGTTAGGGCCCTTTTATCCTTAGCTGCTTTCAGAATTCTCTCTTTATCCTTATATTTTTCCAGTTTTACTATGATATGTCATGCAGAAGGTCGATTCAAGTTATGTCTCAGGGGAGTTCTCTATGCTTCTTGGGTTTCAATGTCTGTTTGCTTCACCAGATTGGGGAAGTTCTCAGCTACAATTGGATCAAGCACCCTTTCAGGACCTTTTTCTCTTTCTCCTTCTTCAGGAATTCCTATGATACAGATATTGTTGCATTTGATTATATCACTCAGGTATCAAATTCTCTTTTCAAGCTCCTGGATCAATTTCTCTCTCTAGAGGCAGAGAGGAGAAAGGTGAATTAGAAGACACACAGAGAGATTACAGAGCCCCCTACTTCCCTGCCATCTTGCCCCAAAATTCGCTTTAAAACCAACTTAGAACCAAGGAGATTTCACATAGACTCCAGATTTCTGTCTTCTCTTGAGAAATCGTTAGTTCCAACAACACCGGATGTGCAGTTTCCCAGGGAAGCTGTTGGTGACCACCCAGTGGTGACTTCCCTCTGTAGGAAGCTCTCAGTTTCTCCTCCATCTCCACCCCAACCCCGTTCACCTGGTGCTGGTCCCTGCAGTCCCTGGAGATGCAGTCAGGCGACCTCAAGTCGAATGGCCAGAGATTCCATCCAGCCTGGCCGCGTAAGAGTTGTGTGACCTTGGGAAAGTTACTTCACCTCTCTGAGTTTTATATTCCTGTCTGTAAAATGAGTCTATGGCGATCCCTACGTCCTCGGCTTGTGTGAGGGTTTCACCGAGACTGGGCTTGGGAGGCCCCTAGCACAGGACCTCTTTATGGTCACTGCTCAGCAGCCTTTACCCCTTTTCCATCACCCTTATTATTGGAATTTTCTACCCCTTAGCTGCCAAAGGGGTAAATGTTGTGGTCTGAATCTCAGTACCTACCCATTGCTCTGTTATATCATTTTAGCTGTGTGGCATTTGTCAAGTCTCCTAACTCCTTCAGAGTTCAGCAGCAGAGGGTGACAGGTTCAGAGTAGGAGAGAAGACCCAGATATGGCCACGTTGAATGCCTTGCAGTGTGTTGGCCTGGGTGATATTATAGAACGCTTGTCCAGCCTTCTATTTTGCTGCAAGCTTGGGTATAAATTCTCATTTAATTTCAGATCCTGCCCCAGGGAGGCAGGCTTTATGACAGTGTGCCTTTTAGGAGGCACAGATTATTTCTGTGAGGATGAATAAGGCCCTGGTGAGAGGAGGAATCAGACTTCAAACCCAGGGTGTCCACGGCCAGTTCACAGGACCTTGACCACTAGGCTGCACGGCCTTTGAGTGGACATGGGCAGGGTTTCCGTGTTCTCAGATCACAGAGAATTGCTTCCTCTTGTGCACTTGGCAGCATACGCAGTGGGGCCAGTTCAAGGAGCCACTGTTAAGATTAAGACCAGGAGTGCTTCCTGCAGCTCTGCTGGCAGGGACAGGGCCTGTGGGGGAGGCATTGAGGAGAAATGAACTTGGGTGCAGGAGCGGGTATTTGAAACTCCCTACACTTGAAGCCAGTAGGGAACCCACATCATTTTTTGCCCACCTTCCAGCAGAAACAGAAATCCAAGGACCAAATTACATAGCACAGTGTTCTGTGTGTTTTTCAAACATGCTTCAGAAGAGATGGAGTCCCTTTTAAAGAAGTGGCATCAAGTGAAAATTGTCTTTCCCTCCTTTTGCCTTTTGTCTCTTCTTCCTGCTTCCCCTTTTTCCTGCACATCTGGGGTTCCCCTCTGGCTTCGACCAGCTTCCCAGTTTGGATGCAGACACATCTTGTTGGCCATGGAGAAATCTCTGTAATTTCTTTTTCATAGCAGGTCACTTCTCTTTGGGTGTGGGAGTTCTTGCATTTTACCAATCACCTTCAGTGGGGTATAATTTACACAATAAAAAGGAATGTGGAGGGCTTGGTTTCAAATAACACAAGCCAGGCAATTTCAAGGATGTACTTAGTTGTGGCCGGAGGTTCTTAAAAACACAGCACATTCTATAGTCCGGGTCACCTTTGCTGAAGTCCCATTACAAGAGTTGCATTGACATTTTATTTGCTGAATCATCGTTTTCTACTATTTGGCTACACATTTTTATGCTTGACGGGTAAAGGAATAAATCTGTGGTATTTGACACAGGTGATGTGGATTCTCCGATCCTGTCTTGTGATAATTTTTCACAGCCTTAGAAATGTTGCCACATATTTATCAAGTCAATGTTTACATGGTTTGGAAATGGGCTACCAAATAGAATGTGTTAGGTTTCATTGTACTCAGTGATTTGGCATTATTTATTTATGAATCAGGACATAGAAGGGCATGAGGAATGGCCACATTTTAGAGTAATACATCAGCAGTTGGGAGTTTTATGACCAAATCTGACAGCCCTGAAGGATATGGTAAACCGCACCAACGCTGAACTGGCAACTGCTGAGTCCCATTCTGGTTCTGATGGAAATGCGCACATTCTCTTTCAGATGTCACTGGGAAATGAGTGGAACCTGCTTGTACGTGGGTCCCGGATGTCATGTGTTAGAGAATGTGATCATGGAGCAGACAAAGGCGAAATGGTGTTGGGTCCGTGACTATCCAAGGGGACTGTTAACAAGTTTCTCCTGTGAAGTTATAAGCTTTAAGATGATTTTTGAATCAACACTCAAACAGAACGACAAACTCATTGAAGTCACCCACCTTTCATCATTGCATCAGGCCAAAGGGCAAGGGTCGTTAATGAATCTTGTTTAAATAATGGACTTCTTTAAAGTTGTACTGAAAGCAAACTACTGCTCAGAGATGGGTGTCCAGGCACTGAGGAATTCAGAAGTCTCTTGTGATAGACTAACTTGGTTTCTTTATGATTCTTGCTTTTGGTCTATGTCCGAGTCTCAGTAATCAGAAATATTTATACCAATTAAAAAATGTCTTGTAATACTCTACAGGGCAGATGTACGCCAGAGTATTCCTGGTGGACTGCGGAAGAGAATTCCAGGTGGACACAATCACTTACTGCAGTCTTACCAGATGTTAATTCCCTATAGTGCTGCTGGGCTGATCCAGTCCTTATCTCCTAGAATTTTGGGGAATATCCAGAAAGATAAGAAGCACATAGCTCTTCCACAGATTTATATTCATCAGTTTAATTTTGTTAAAAAATGTTTTTAATTAGTTCATTTGGTTTTTTAATAGTTTATTGTCAAATTGGTTTCCATATAACACCCTGTGCTTCTCCCCATAAGTGCTCCCCACCATGACCATCACCCCCTCCCTCTCTCCCCCTCCCCCTTCAGTCCATGGTTTGTTTTCAGTATTCAGTAGTCTCCCTTGATCTGGGTCCCTCACTCCCCCGCTCTCTTTCCCCCTTCCTCTCCCTTAAGAAAGAGACAGAGTGAGCGTGGGGAGGGGCAGAGAGAGAATTCCAAGCAGGCTACACTCTGTCAGTATGGAGCCAAATGTGGGGCTCAAACTCACAAGCTCTGAAATCATGAGATCAACCACTCCTAAGAATTAACTGGAGATGGATTAAAGATATAAATGAATGATATGAAACCATAATTCCACGTCTTTATTTCTGCTCCTAATACGCCAAGACGGAGCTGGTGAGGTGATGAAGGGCTGGAAACAGATGCCTGTGTGTGTGGAACAGACATTCTTTAGGAGTCTGGAATTCTCTCTCGGATCCTCTTGGACCAGCCACTTCCTTCCCTACGTTTGCAGACATAGCCTGTACTATGCCTGCTGCCAGCAATGCACTGCCCTGTCTCCTCAAACTCCTGGAAGCTGTAGGTGGGACCCGGTGGGAAGGGTGGAGTTCTGTGGCACTGATGCTGCCCCGTTGACACCAGGCAGAGGGGAAGGAGACAGGCACCGTTCCTGCTTCATAGGGGTTTAGTTACGTTAGTGTTGGTGTTGGTGTTAGATTTTCAACCTTTTACCCTAACACCTCTCAAAAGTTGAATTTCTTTCCTGCAGGTCAATGTGGCTGCAAAACCATTTCCTTCTTTCCCAGAAGTGCCCTCCAGGACATACCCCGTGGGCTGCCCTTTATCACCAACCATGGGCTCTGGGCCACCCCCTTCTCCACCCTGGTGGCCTCTGGGACCTCACCCTCACTCTCCACCTCCACCATCTAGAAAGATGATCTGAACAGGATGAGTTGACTTATGAAACACATTTCATCTTTTTTCTTGTTGAGTCTTTGGAGAAGATGCAGTGATGGCACCACAGGGCTTTCAGCTCAGCCTGACTGAGGACGTCATGACGTTCTTCAGGATTCTCAGGACAAGCACGAAATGGGCTGTTGTTTCCACACAGTGAGCTGGACAGCACATGTCTCTTACAGGGAGGGGAAGAGGCCTCGCGCAGGCGCACAGACACAGCGCTCCCTGGGACAGAGCTGGTACAAGGACCATGTGCTGGGCTCTCTGACGGAGGACACACAGCCCTAACTTTACTTCTAGCCAGTTGAACCCGAGCTGTTTGCACTTGCTTGATCAGTTATAAAAGCACCTGAGCCAGGGCCACGTGGAACCTCCTTCAAGGGACAGGCTCAGGTCTTCCTCTTGTCCTCAAGGGTCACCTGAGGCACCTGGAAATCCCTTCTGCTCCTGGTAAAGGACAGGAGAGTGGGACAGAGTTGAATATCATGGAAGATGGTGGGAGGGAGGCGTTTCTTCTGCACAGTCCATGCAAGTCAGAATCAACCTCCATCCACCTCTGGGCTTTATGAGCCCCAGGACATGGTGCAGCTCCCATGGGGAACATCAGTTGTGTCTGTACCACGGATGCGCAGAAAGACAAGGTAAAATCTGTTGTCCTTTTCAGTTGTAACGATTTCCGGAAACGTTAACCTGGCCCTGTCTGGGTTTCTATGTCCTGTGGTGTCCTTACTATTTTCTGTCCTTCTTCCTCACAAGCCCCCAGGCCTCTCCATTTTTAGATTGTCATGTTAGTTGGCACCTCTGGAAGCCACAAGTGCGTGGGGGCTGAGGACCACGTGGCTCTCACTTGGAGTTTGTGGAAAGAACTTGAGGAGGATGACACTTCACTGCACACTCAGGTCTCCTGGCGCAGCTGACTCCTTCCGCACCTACTTTACATGGGATTATTGTTATCATTTTCTTTTTTTCCTGTTTCAGTGTAAGTGATGAACTTGTTCAGAACGCCTGTTATCAGCTTCATGACGGAAAAGATAAAAACTCCTTCCAACTTTATATTGTGTGCTTTGTGCAGTGCTGACTCTTCTTGGGTCAATTTCGGAATTCACTGCTGTCCCATCTGAGTTGGTAAGTGTGCAGCAGAGAATTTCTCCGGTTGTCCCCTCGGCGGAAACACTGGATTATCAGAAGCGGCGCGTGTACTAGACCATGTACGCGGGAACTTCCGTCGGGAAGGGAGGGAATCAGTGACTCCCTGCAGGGCCGGTGCCTCACAGGGTCCTTCGGTTGTGTTTCCGTGAGCAGGCGGTCTGGTGGCCCCGGGGCTGTTATAACTGGCACTTTGTCTCATGATACTTTACGGGAGTTTTACGCCTGAAGTCAAGATATGTTTCTGTTCATTCGCTAATGTAAAATTTCCACCTCCCTTTTACAGTGGGACAAAATCGCTCTGCAGTTCCTAGTGTTCTTAAAATCAGAATTCCCTGGGAATTAAGAGGAGCACACCTGAGACCAATGAACGTGCACAGGTTATGTTTCTCTCGAACCCACTTTCAGCCCCCCCGGAGGACTCCGGGATTCCCCATCTCCTCAGAGGTCTCTGTGGCCTTGCCGAGAAGATGCCTTTGTCACGGAGTGGAACAGAGTGAGGACAGGCGGGGGCCAGCACGCTGAGCTTTGGCCCTGGGGCGGCTCTGAGTCTCTGCGTGGTGCTGGGCTTTTCATTCCCTCATGTTCTGTGTGTTCTCAGTGTTCTCAGGACCCCCTCTGGGTGATCTGAAGACAATTTTCTTCCATTACAGGTGGACACAGAAAAGCAGCCACACAGTTACGTGTTCATCCAAAGCCACACGTATGTTGTCGAAGACAGAACGCATAAAGGAGAACAGATGATCCCATTGCAGTAACTGAAAACATCTTTGACGTTGAGGACAATCCGTCTGAAATGTGAAGAAGACCAGCTGTGGTGATTATATATTTAGAGATGGTGTCTAATCTGCCCCTTGGCCCGAACACTTTCCCAGCCCACCCTGTCCCCCACTTTGTCCTTCCTAGTATCCCCTAATACATTCGTCACAGCTGTGTCTCAGTGTCGGTGTCTGCTTCCAGGAAAACCGACACTCCTTCCCCATCCAGTGCAAACTTTGGGGTTCCTGTGCACACAGTTAAAAACAGGTAGAGTGTGTAGTATTGATGGGAGAAGACGGATCATTCTTTGGGGTTGTATTGCCTGGAAGGGACCCGTCGTTCCAGCTGGGGAGCTGGACACATCCTACAGGGAGCTCCGTGGAGCTGGTTCATTCTGTAGACAGATCCTCATGAGCACATGGCACCCGCTCGTTTGTGGGGTTTGTGCCGAGGAGCAGGGCAGGGATCTGTCTCCAGGAAAGGGTGTGCTGTGATGGTGAGGAATGGATTCAGGAGACCAGTAAGGGGGCCCTGCAGGAATCCAGCTTTGTGCCCTTCTCCACCTTACCAGCTGCTCCCAACAGCACCAATCCGGATGGCCTCCAAGGGGGCAAATGGCAGCAATTTTCGTGGTGAGTCACATGATGTCCCCAAATCCTCCCCCTTTTGCCTCATTGAGGGATGGGGAGGGCAGAGGTCAATAGTATGAGGTAGGTTCCTTCAACACCGCCCAGGAGACTGGGTGTAAGCATACGGCACCTTCTATACCCGCCAGTCCAGTGCACTTTGCCCCACTTTTTCTTCTCAGTTTAGGAAGCAGCCAGCCCTCCAGCAGCTTTTGGGTCATGGCTGTGCCACCAGGGCAAATGCCTGGTCATCCACATTGCTGCCATTGTTGCTGTAGTCAATGTCAACATGAGCAGCTACTATACTGGGGACTCTCCTCCATTGTGATCAGGGCCTGGGACAAAACATGACAGGAGAGAGGGAGAGACAGGGGTGCCTGTGCTCCGGGACAGGGCTGCATGCACAGAGCAGATGGCCTGAAGCCTTGGGAGAGGTGGAGAAAGAGCCAGGCAGAGAGAGAGACTGAGTGAGTGATGGGGGAACTGGACAAGTCCTCGAAAGTGAAAAGAAGAAACAGAGAGATAGGGACTGAGAGAAACAGAGACAAAGAGAAAGTGCAAGGAGGAAAGCAGGGACCTGCCCAGGTATGTGGACAGGTGACATGGGCCAGGGGAGAGGGGATGTATGAAGTGGCTCTGAGTGTTGGGGCAGAAAAGGCTGGTATTTGGGCATCAGAGTTCGTGACTCCAACACCCCAACTTCCCTGGGGCCCAGGTCTGCAGAGGCCATTACATTTGACATGATGGGTCCGCCTCATTTCTCCTGGAACTGCGGCTCAGCCTCACGTTCTGTCACAGAGAGAGATGCCTTGAGGGAGAGTGTGCTGCTCCTGGTCAGGTGGACACCAGAGCCTGCCCCGCGGGGAGCTGCCCTGGGCCGTCTCCCTCCGTGCCCCGGGCCCTGCTGCATTCCTCCCCCACCAGCTGGCCGTCCTCCTGTTCTGAAACCGTGCCTCAGGCCTGGTGCTGCCCCCGGGTCCTGCAGCCTGGACCTGGCAGAGGCCGTCTGCTGATATTGATGGATTTGAATACGAATGTACTTGACAATAAGGTCCATATTGTCCCTCTGGAACTAGAAATGTGCATCAAGATAGTGGGTGGCTATCCTCCTGTCCACTGCCAATCTGAGGATGTCAGATAGTGGGTGATCCCTTGAAAACACCATAGTCCTCTCTTACATCAAATTAGAAGGCACTTCCTTCTCCCAACTTTCTTTAAATTACGAAGAGATGGCAATTAGTATTTGAAGGCAGAATGGTCTTCTAGGAAGTTGACCTATATGACTGATGGACAGTGTTTCATCCATCTGCATCCCTAAAGTGCATTTCATTGAAAATACAAGCCAAGGATACATTCAATAAATTCACAACAGATGTGTAGCTCCTGTAAGTCGCATTCTGACCTTGTCACATATGTGTCATCAACGACATTCTTGGTAACTTTTCAGATAAGTTCTCAACATCAAGATGGTGATGTTAGAGAATCTGGTATAAATGGAATTTCACATATTCTACACTAGGAAGGATTTAAAAAATTTTTTTAACGTTTATTTTTTCTTTTTCTGAGAGAGGTTGAGTGGAGGAGGGTGGAGAGAGAGGGAGACACAGAATCTGAGACAGGCTGCAGAATCAGAGCCATCAGCACAGAGCCCAGTATGGAGCTCCAACTCAAGGAGAGCATGATCATGACCTGGGTCAAAGTCGGATGCTTAACTAAGTCACCCAGGCACCCCAGGAATGATTTTTTTTTATGGCAAAGAAGGAGAAATTAAAAATAGTGTAACGGATGTCAATTTTAACGAGAGATTGCTCATACATTTGTTGTGTTAATTGTGCACACACGTTAGTCAGTCCACATGTCCATAAGTTATGTTGTACTTAACCACATGTGTAGCTATCATGTGAAAGCATGCACCACCATTATTACAGGATTCACCCTATTCCGTTGGCTGTAGCTTATATCCGTATGACTTATTCATCCCGTACCTGGAAGCCGGTGTCTCTGTCACAAAGGTGTCAATTTCTTATCTAATCTAAATATTTTGGTGATCAACACAGTTACCTATTGTTGAGCATTTGTAACTTCGTGGTCTATTTTTCTGTGAACATTGCTTAGACCATTATAAATGATGTCATTACATTAATAAATTCGGTTTCATTCTTCACTCACAAGAAAGGAGAAGGAAGAGATTTGTGTCCCAGGTCCTGCCACTGAGATCCTTCCCAGTCTAGAGAACAGGCTTAGCTGCCCAGAGCACCTTCAGTGCCTCAGCTGAGCGGCCATGGCCTTCAACATTGCAGGACTTCCCGCGGTGGCCGGCAGGGGGCGCGCGAGCACCGCACACCTGGAGCGGCGGGTTCCTCCGCGTGCGCAGCGGTGGCCGGCAGAGGGCGCCCCACCGGCTTTTCTGACCCAGGGCGCCTCTGAGCAGGAAGGGCTTCCGTCGCCGCTGGACAACTCAGGGCCTCTGCAGCTGCCTCAGGATAGAGACCAGGGCTGCGCTTCCAGCAGGTTCTGCCGCCCGCCGCAGGGAAGACCTAAGGAACTTTGCAGCAACTTGGCATCTCCAGAGTCGCCAGAGAGCAGCTGCCTTGTTGGGCTGAGTGCTGAGGAGGGGGCGCCGGCCGGCTTCCCCGGGCGCGGGTCGTGAGCAGTAGAGTCCCCTGCATTTTCTGGGCTTTTGCCGTGTTTCATTCCTCACTTTCCCTGACAGTATTTGAACAAGCCATAGTTTGCTGAAGGATCCATGGATTCAGGGGCACCACGACATCACATTGTTATGCCCAAGTTTGTAATATCGCCCCCAAAAAAGGCCAGAGACTACCAGGGAGACTGAGTCACGCATGCAAAAAGCAAAGGGCTTTATTACGGACTTAAGCTCCTTTAAGAACAGGGGAAGCCTGAATCAGACCTGCGTCCTTACAACATCAGAGATGCAGTGGGTGGTTTGTTCCAGATTCAGGCTTGTTTCTGGGGAGAAATCCTGACAAATTCAGAAGAACAGCTGCATTCATTTAGGCTGTGAATACATGAAATGCTCATTCAGGACCTTCTAGAAGAATGAGCTGGGACCCACTTTTCGAGTCTTGCTGGAACCACAGACCGAGGTAAGGGCCCAAACTGTCCCCCACATTATACATGCTTTTTAAAAATTTAAGGGTTTTCACTTAGCATGCTAAGCAAAAATAAGTCAGGCGGAGAAGGACAGATACCATATGTTTGCACTCATAGGTCTAACAGGAGAACAGGAGAGACCTAATGGAGGACCAGGGGGAGGGGAAGAGGGAAAGAGAGTTGGGGAGAGAGAGGGACACAAACCATGAGAGATTCTTGAATACTGAAAATGAACCGAGAGCGGGAGGGGGAGGGGGAGGGGGGTGATGGTCATGGAGGAGGGCACTTTTGGGGAGGAGCACTGGGTGTTATATGGAAATCAGTTTGACAATAAACTATTATTTTTAAAAATTTAAGGTTTTTTTTCCCGAACATAGTGAAGTAACTGAAAACTAGAGAAAACCTGGTAGGTAGGTGTAATGCATCTTATGTTATTTTTTAGCTTGAATTCCAGTTTGTAAAGATACAGTGTAATATTAGTTTCAGGTGGACAATATAGAGCAACACCTCCACCCATCGCCCGTGCTTGTCACAAGTGCGCTCCATGATCCCCATCACCTGTTTCTCCCATCCCCCACCCTCCGTTTGTCTCCTAGTTAAGAGTCTGTTGGATTGCCATTGTCTCCTTTTTCCCCATTGTTTTGTCTCATTTCCATGTGTTAGTGAAATCATATGGCACTTGTCTTTCTCTGACAGGCTGATTATACCCCGCATAACATTCTCTACCTCTCTCCACCTTGTTGCAAATGTCAAGATTTCATTTTTTATGATTGAATAATATTACATTTCAGGTACATTCCATAGACTACATCTTAATTTATTCACCAGTTGATGGATATTTGGGCAGTTTCCATAATGTGGCTGCTGTAGAAAATGCTGCTATACATGATTTGGCTCTTGTAGAAAGTGCTGCTGTGAACATTGGGGTACATGTGCTCCTGTGCATCAGCACTTCTGAATGTCTATCACCTGATGAATGGATCAAGAAGATGTGGTATATAAAAATAAAATGGAGTACTACACGGCAATGAGAAAGAATGAAATCTGGCCATTTATAGCAAAGTGGATGGACCTGGAGGGTGTCATGCTACGCGAAATAAGTCAGGCGGAGAAGGACAGATATCATATGTTTGCACTCATAGGTCTAACAGGAAAACTGGAGAAACCTAACAGGGGACTATAGGGAGGGGAAGGGGGAAAGAGAGTTGGGGAGACAGAGGGACGCAAATCATGAGAGACTATTAAATATTGAAAACGAACCAAGGACTGAAGGGGGAGGGGGAGGGGGAAATGGGGTGATGGTCATGGAGGGGGGCACTTGTGGGGAAGAGCACTGGGTGTTGTATGGAAACCAATTTGACAAACTATTATAAATTAAAAAAACAAAATGCTGTATAAACATCACGGGGCATGTATCCATTTGAAATATGATTTTTTGTATTTGTATAAATTCCTTGTGGGGAACGTGCTGGATCCTAAGGTAGTCCTGTTGCCGATAGTTTGAGGCATCGCCATAATGTTTTCCTGAGTGGCCACACCTGGTTGCACTCCTACCAACAGTGCAGGAGGGTTCCTCTCTGCCCACGCCCGTGGCCACACCTGTTGTTTCATCATTCGAGTTTAGTCGTTGTGACAGATGTGAGGCGTCATCTCATTGTACTTTTAAATTGTATTTTCCTGGTGATCAGTGCTGTTGAGCATCTTCACATGTGTCTCTTGGCTGTCTGTATGTCTTCTTTGGTAAAATGTATACTCCTGTCTTCTGTCCATTTTTAATTGAATTTCTCTTTATTTGGTGTTGTATAACTTTATATATTTGGGACACTAACCCTTTATCAGATGTCGTTTGCAAATATCATCATTCTGTAGGTAGCGTTTTAGGTTTCTTGATAGTTTCCTTGGTGACAGACGCTTTTTATTTTTATGAAGTCCCATTATTTTTATTTGGGTTTCCCTTACATTGGAGACATATCTACAAAACAGTTTGTAGAGTCAATGTCAAATAAGTTACTGCCTGTGTTCTCCTCTGGGGTTTTTATGGTTTCAGGTTTCACACACAGGTCTTTATCGATTTGGAATTCACTTTTGTGTATGTTGTAAGTAAGTGGTCCATTTTTGTTGTTGTTGTTGTTGTCGTTGTTGTTTGCATGTTGCTGTCTAGTTTTCCCAAAACCATATGCTGAGGAGACTTTTTAAAGTTTATTTATGTATTTTTGGGGGAGAGAGCATGTGCGAGCGAGCACGTGCACATGCCAAAGAGGGGCAGAGAGAAATGAAGAAAGTGAGAAATCCAAACAGGCTTTGCACCGTCAGCACAGAGCCCAAGGTGGGGTTTGAACTAATGACCCCTGAGATCATGACCTGAACTGGATCCAAGATCAGACGCTTCAGTACAGAGCCACCCATGCACCCCAAGACTATCTTTTTTCCATTGGATATTCTTTCCTGCTTTGTTGAGGATTATTGACAATATAGGTCAATAGGTGTGACTTCATTTCTGGGTTTCCATTCTATTAATCTATGTTTTGTTTTGTTTTGCCAGTACCGTACTGTTCTGATCACTTCAGCTTTGTAATATAACTGAAAGTCTGGAATTGTGATGTCTCCAGCTTTCGTTTTCTTTTTCACGTTTCTTTTGGCTTTTTTGGGTCCTTCGTGGTTCCATACAAAATTTAGACTTATTTGTTCTAGTTCTATGACAAATGTTTTGTTAGTTTGATAGGGATTTCATTAAGTGTGTAGATTGTTTTGGGTAGTATAAACATTTTAACCATATTTGTTCTCCCCATCCATGAACATGGAATATATTTCCATTTCTTTGTCCCCCTCCATTTCTTTCATCAGTGCTTCATAGCCTTTAGAATACAGGTCTTTCCCCTCTATGGTTGGGTTTATTCCTAGTATCTTATGGTATTGGATGCACTTGTCAATGGGATTGATTCCTTAATTTCTCTTTCTGTTAATTCATGATCGCTCTATAGAAATGCAGCAGATTTCTGTACATTGACTTTTGTATATGGTCACTTGCTGAATTTGTATATCCATTCAACAATTTTTAAGGGAGTCATTCATGTTTTTTGTATAGAGCATCATGTCATTTACCAATAGCGAAAGTTCTACTTCTTCCTTGTCGATTTGGATGCCTTTTATTTCTTTTTGTTGTCAGATTGCTGTGGCTAGGACTTCAGTACTATGTGGAATAACAGTGGTAAGAGGGGTCATCCATGTCTTCTTCCTGACCTTAGAGGAAAAGCCTTCAAATTTTCCCCATTAAAGATGAGATTCGCTGTGGGTTTTTCATAAAGGACCTTTATTAGATGCAGGTGTGGCGAGTCTCAGTCTCCTGAGGGTTTTTCTCATGAATGGATGTGCCATTTTGTCAAATGCTTTTTCTGCACCTGTTGAAAGCACAGTATTGTTCTCTCTCTTCTATTACTGTGGTGCATCATGTTGATGGATCTGTGAATATGGAACCACCCTTGCAGCCCAGGAATATATCCCACTGCATTATGGTAAATGATTCTATTAACATATCGTTGAACTTAATTTGGAGGTATTTTAATGAGAATTTCTGCATACATACTCACCAGGGTATTGGCCTGCAGTTTTATTCTGAAAATTTGTAAACATATTCTACATGTTTATTTATTTACTTAGAGTGTGTGTGTGTGTGTACATAAAAGTGAGAGGGGGGCAGAGAGGGAGGAAAAGAATCTTGAACAAGCTCCGAACTGTCAGTGCAGAGATCAATGTTGGGCTCGAATTACGATATAATGACCTAATCCACAAGTAAGAGTTGGACACTCAACTGAGTGAGCCACGCAGATCCCCCGCAGTTTTCATCTTTAGTGGAGTCTTTATCTGATTTTGATATCCAGGTAATGCTGGCCTCAAAGAATGAATTTGGAAGTTTTCCTTCTTTTTTATTTTTTGGAACCATTTGAGAAGAATAGGTATTACCTATTCCTTAAATGTTTGGTAGATTTAATCAGTGAAGCCTTCTGGCCTTGAACTGTTGTGCTGGGGTAGACAATTTTTGTATTATTGATTCAAATTCTTTCTGGTTTCAGATTTCTATACATTCATGTTTCAGTTTTGGTAGTTTGTTTTTCTTTTTTTTTCCTTTTTTTAAAAAAAGCATTACTGAAATTTAATATCCACTTTTATAACTACTTTTATTATTTTTTATTTTTTAATAGCTTATTGTCAAATTGGTTTCCATACAACACCCAGTGCTCTTCCCCACAAGTGCCCTCTACATTACCAACCCTTCCCTTCCCCTTCCCCCTCCACCTTCAAGCCTGGGTTCATTTTCAGTATTCAGTAGACTCTCAGGTTTTGCATCCCTCTCTCTCCACAACTCTCTTTCCCTCTTCTCCTTCCTATGGTCCTCTGTTAGGTTTCTCCTGTTCTACTGTTAGACCTGTGAGTGCAAACATATGGCATCTGTCCTTCTCCACCTGACTTATTTCGCTTAGCATGACACCCTCTAAGTCCATCCACTTTTCTACAAATGGCCATATTTCATTCTTTCTCATTGCCATGTAGTACTCCATTGTATATATATACCACATCTTCTTGATCCA
>NC_043700.1:1259278-1267728 GCF_006229205.1 Suricata suricatta | reverse complement strand
GCTGCACCAGTTTACATTCCCACCAACAGTGTAGGAGGGTGCCTGTCTCTCCACACCCTCGCCAGCATCTATAGTCTCTTGATTTGTTCATTTTAGCCACTCTGACTGGTGTGAGGTGGTATCTCAGTGTGGTTTTGATCTGTATTTCCCTGATGATGAGTGATGCTGAGCATCGTTTCATGTGTCTGTAGGCCATCTGGATGTCCTCTTTGGAGAAGTGTCTGTTTATGTCTTCTGCCCATTTCTTCACTGGATTATCAGGATGCCCAATTTGTTTTTGTCTAGTTTTTCCTAAAGTTATCTTCTAACTGTATTTCTGTGGTGGTGTTATTTCTTCTCTCTTATTTGTGATTTTATTTATTTGAGTCACTTCTCTCTTTGTGGTAAGTCTGGCTAGGAGATTTTCAAGTTTACTAATGTTTTCAAAGAAAGAGCCCCTACTGTCGTTGATTTGCTCTAGTATTTTTTTTTTAGTTTCTATATCACTTATTTCTGCTTTAATCTGCATTATTTCCTTCCTTCTGCTGTCTTTCAACTTGACGTATTCTTTTTCCTCATTCCTTTAGTTGTATGTTTGGATTGTTTGAAATTTTTCTTGCTCTTTCAGGTGGGCTTGTATTGCTCTATGCTTCAGTCCTAGGACTGCTCTGGCCGCATTCCAAAATTTTGTCCCAGTGTATATTCATCTTCATTTGTTTCAGCGTGTTTTTCATTGATCTGCTGGCTGACCCATTCATTTAGTAGCATGTTGTTCAACCTCCACTTATTTGTGGTTTTTTCCTTCGCGTGTGTGTTTTTGTGGTTGACTTCAAGTTTCCTAGCTTTGTGGTCAGAAAAGATGCTTCATCTCATCTCGTCTTTGTGTGCTTCTTGAGGCCTGATTTGTGACCTAGTTTGTGATCCATTCTCAAGGATGTCCCATGTGCACTTGACAAAAGTGTGTATTCTGCTATTTTAGTATGGAGTGTTCTGAATCTATCTGTTAAGTCCCTGGTCCAGTGTGTCATTCAAAGCCATTGTCCTCTTGTTGACTTTCTGTTTAAGGATCTGTCCCTTAATATGAGTCTGGTTTTAAACTCCTCTACTCTCGTTATATTATTATAAATGAATACTTTTATGTTTGTTGTTCATTGTTTTTATATATTTGGTGCTTGCATGTTGGGTGCATAAAATTTTACAGTTGTTCGATCTTATTGTTTGTCCTCTTTATTATGAAATAGTGTCTGTCTTCGTCTCTTGTGACAGTTTTATTTCTTTAAATTTAAGTTTTGGTTGACATACAGTGCATTATCAGTTTCAGGAGTAGAAATCAATGATCATCAAATACATGCAACACACAGTGTCATCATAACAATTGCCCTCAATATCCATTCCCGTATAGCCCACCCCCACCCATCTTCCTCCATCCACCCTCAATTTGTTCTCTATCACTGAGAGTCTCATGTGGCTTTGCACTCTTCTCTTTTCCCTCCCCACTCCCATGTTTTCACCTTTGTTGCTTCTTAAATTCTCCATGAGTGAAATCATATATATTTCTTTCTCTGATTGACATATTTTGCTCAACATAATACATTCTGGCTGCAACCACATCATTGCAAATGGGAATATTTCATTCTTTTTGATGGCTGGCCAATATTCCATTGTACATATATTTGTGTGTGTGTGCACATATACCACAACTTCTTTGTTCCTTCATCAGTTGATGGATACTTGGGATCTCTCCATACTTTGGCTCTTGTTAATAATGCTGCTAGAAACATTGGGTGCATGCAATTTCACTATTAGGTATTTACACAAAGGGTACAAAAATATAACCTTGGTTTTAAAGTCTATTTGGTCTGATATAAGTATTACTACTGGCTTTCGTTTGACACTATTGGCATGATAAATGTGTCTTTATTCCTTCACTTTAAATCTGCAGGTGACTTTAGGTCCAAAATATGGCTTTGTAGGAAGCATCTGGATAAGTCTTGTTCTTGTAGTTTTGTTTGTCCATTCTGACACCTTGTCTGATGTTTTTTGATTGGAGCATTATTTTTCATTGTTTCTTGATGTTTTCTTTGATACTTTTCTGTCTCTGTCACTTTTGGTCTTTCCTTTCCACTCAAAGAGTCCCATTTAAATATTATTTTCTTATGAATGTTATTACATTTATTTATTTACTTTTCATATTTCTTTCTCGTTTTTTTCTAATTTAAGCCCAAGTGGGTTATCTTATAGTGGAATGCCCTTTCAGGAGTAGAATTTAGTCATCCATCCATTACATCAAATACCCAGTACTCATCCCAAGTGCCCTCCCTAATGCCCATCACCCGTTTAGCCCATCCCTCTATTCATCCATGTAGCCCATCCTCCTATTCAGTAATCCTCCAAGAATACTCAGTTTATTCTGTTTTAAGAGTCTCTTATTGGGTCGCTTGGGTGACTCAGTCAGTTAAGCCTCCGACTTCGGCTCAGGTCAGATCTCATGTACGTGGGTTCGAGCCCCCCGTCAGGCTCTGTGCTGACAGCTAGCTCAGAGCCTGGAGCCTGCTTCCGGTTTTGTGTCTCCTTCTCTCTCTGCCCCTCCCCCTCTCATGCTCTGTCTCTCTCTGTATCAAAAATAAATAAAACATTAAAAATTTTTTTTAAAGTCTCTTATAGTTTGACTCCCTCTCTGTTGGTATCTTACTTTTGCTTCCCTTCTACTATGTTCATCTGTTTTACTTCTTAAATCCCACAGATGAGAGAAATCATATGATGTGTGTCTTTCTCTGACATATTTTCCTTAGCATGATACAATCTAGTTCCATCCACGTTGTTGCAAACAGCAAGGTTTTATTCTTTTTGATTCCCAAGAAATATTCCATTATATAAATATACCACATCTTGTTTATCCATTCATTAGTCACTGGTCATTTGGGCTTTTTGCATAATTTAGCTACTGTTGATAATGCTGCTATAAACAGGGGAGTGCATGTCCCCCATCATGTCAGCATTTATGTATCCTTTGGATAAATAGTAGTGCAGTTGCTTTTTCAGAGTGTAGTTCTATTTTTAGTTTTTCTGACAAAGCTGAATACTGATTTTTTAATGTTTAATGTTTATTTTTGAGAGGGACAGAGAGAGTGTGTGAGTAGAGGAGGGGCAGAGAGAGGGAGACTGAATATGAAACAGACTCCAGCCTCTGAGCTGTCAGCACAGAACTCGATGTGGGGCTTGAACTCACCAACTGTGAGATCATGACCTGAGCTGAAGTCAGACACCCAACTGACTGAGCCACCCAGGCGCCCCTCTCCATACTATTTTCGAGAGGGGTTATACCAGTTTGCAATCCTAGCAGCATTGCAAAAGGGTTCCCTTTCTCCACATCTTTGCCAACATTTGTCACTTCCTGAGTAGTTAATTTTAGCCACTTTTATAAGTGTGATGGGATATCTCATTGTGGTTTTAATTTGTATTTCACTGATGATGAGTGAGTTTGGGCATATTTTCATGTCTCAGCAATCTGGATGTCATCTTTGTTAAAGTGTCTATTCATGACTTTTGCCCATTTCTTTACTGGATTATTTGGCTTTTGGGTGTTGAGTTTGGCAAGTTCTTTATAGATTTTGAATACTAACCCTTTGTCTGATACGTCACTTGGAAATATCTTCTCCCGTTCGATTAGATGCCTCTTAGTTGTTATGATTGTGTCCTCTGCTGTGCAGAACCTTTTTCCCTTGATGAGGTCCCAATAGTTTATTTTTCTTTTTGTTTCCCTTGCTTCTGGAGATAAGTAAGAAGTTGCTGTGGCCAGGATCAAAGAGGTTGTTGCCTCTCTTCTCCTCAAGGATTTTGATGGTTTCCTGCCTTACATTCACATCTTTCATCCATTTTGAGTGTGTGTGTGTGTGTGTGTGTGTGTGTGTGTGTGTGTGTGTGGTTTAAGAACGTGGTTCAGGTTCATTCTTTTTCTCGCTGTCCAGTTTTCCCAGTACCATTTGCTGAAGAGACTCATTTTCCCATTGGATATTCTTACCTGATTTGTCAAAGTTGGCCATATGTTAGAGGGCCCATTTCTTGGATTGCCATTCCATTCCATTCATCTATGTGTCTGTTTTTGTGCCCATATTATACTGTGTTGATGATTACAGCTTTGCAATACACCATAGGAACCAGAATTGGATGCCACCAGCTTTCTTTTTTCTTTTTCAACATTATTTTGGCTATTCAGGGTCTTTTCGATCCATACGAATTTTAGACTTGTTTGTTCTAGCTCTGTGAAGAACTCTGGTGTAATTTCGACAGGGATTGCATTAAATGTGTGGATTGCTTTGGGTAATATTGGCATTTTAACAGTATCTCTTCTTCTAATCTATGAGCATGGAATGTTTGCCATTTCTTTGTGTCTTCTTCAATTTCATTCATAGGTTTTCTGTTGTTTTCAGTGTATTGATCTTTTACCTCTGGTGAGGTTTATTCCTAGGTATTTTATGGTATTCGGTGCAATTGTATATGAGATCAATCCTTGATTTCTCCCTCTGCTGCTTCCTTACTGGTGTGTAGAAATTCAATCAACTTCTGTATATGGATTTTCTATCCTGAGACTTCCCTGAATTCCTTTATCAGTCCTAGCATTTTTTTGGTGAAGTCTTTTGGATTTTCCACACAGCATATCATGTCTGTGAAGAGTGAAAGTATGATTTCCTCCTTGTCAATTTGGACACTTTGTATTCCTTTAAAAAGTTTTTTTTTTTACTTTTATTTATTTTTGAGAGACAGAGAGTGTGAACAGGGGAGGGGTACAGGGAGAGACACAGTATCTGAAGCAGGCTCCAGGCTCTGAGCTACTGGTCTGCACAGAGCCCAACGCGGGGCTAGAACCCACGAACCATGAGATTATGCCCTGAGCCCCTTGTATTTCTCTTTGTTGTCTGATTGCTGAGGCTACAACTTCCAACAGTAAGTTGGAATAAGAGTGGTGAGAGTGGGCATCCTGGTCATGTTCCTGACCTTAGGGGGAAGCTCTCAGTTTTTCCCCATTGAAGATGTTATTAGTTGAGGGACTTTCGTATATGGACATTACAATGTTGACACATGACTCTTCTATCCCTCTTTTCTTGACTTTTTTTTTTTTATCAAGAAAGGATTCTGTATTTTGTCAAATGATTTTCCTGCATCTATAGAGAGAATCATGTGGTTCTTATCCTTTCTTTTATTAATGTGGTATATCACATCAGTTGGTTTTCAGATACTCAATCAGCCAGGCATCCCAGGAAGAAATCCCACGTCATTATGGCGAATAGTTCTATGTATTGTTGGATCTGGTTTGCTATTTTTTATTGAGAATTTTGCATCCAGATTCATGAGGGAAGTTGACGTGTGGTTCTCCATTTTAGTGGGGTCATTGTCCAGTTTGGACCCAAGGCAATGGTGGCCTTGTAGGATGAGTTTGGAAGTGTTCCTTCCATTTCTCTGGCCATGGCCTTATCTCATTCTTTCATTTGGGATGCATTTCTCTGTCTTGGCATTTTGTCTGAATATATGCCTTCTGCGTGTGACAAAAGGTCATTGTTACCTGCCTGTAAAATTAATGGCTTTATGAAGAGGAGGTCCTCTAGTGTCCAGGGCCTGACACTTCAGGGAGTATCTCTGGTGTGCGTTGCATGCACTGTTTTGTGTTCTGACTGCACTGTGCTTCAGGCCAGTTGTCTAGTGAGGCTGTCCTTGCTTGATATGGGCAGTGTATGGTCCTGGGCCAGCATGCGGTTGAGATTTAACTGGGTGTGCTCTGATCTGCTTGTTGATGAGACTTGAAATGACTGCCACTAGAATTGAATCCCTGTAGAACTGTCTGGTCAAGAGAGGTGGTGTGGTCAGGAACTTTTGCTGGTCTTCTGGGAAAGGGGCCAGCTCCATTGGTACTGAGCCAAACTCACGCCAGAAGGGTGGTCTCATCAGAGCCAGTGTGGAAATTGCACTGTTTCCAGCAAGTGTCTCTGTGTTTATGCTGGGGGGGGGGCGGGCAGGCAGATGAGGGAAATGGCACCACCCAGCTCCTTTGTCCCTAGAGAAGCATCTTTGTGAACCCTTTCTCTCAGGGATGTGCTCCAAGAAGAGTGTATAGTCTCCCCACTGTGTGTACCAGGTGTTGTACAGATCACTGTTTCCAAGCCATCTGTCTGCAAGTTGTTTGCCTGCCTTCTCTCCAGGAGTAGGGCAGTGCCCTCAGGACTGGATCCCATCTGACCTTCTAACCTTTAACATTCCACATTCTTGGGGTACTTACATGGCTCGGCTAAGTGTCTGACTCTTGACACTGGTTCAGATCATAACCGCGTGGTCATGGGATTCTCTCTCTCCCTCACTGCCCCTCCCTTTTATGTCCTCCCTTTCTGTCTCTCACAAAATAAACATAAAAAATAACATTTAAAAAAGTGGCATGGAATATCTTATTTAGGCAAGATTGCCTCCCTGAGGGGAATAGGAGAGGTCTATCAGTAAAATTTCTAGCACTGGCTAGGAAATTCTTGGTTGACTAGTTAAAGGTTACATTCCTGTAGGAAAGAAACTAGCTTTGGTGACACGGGGCCTTAACATAAGTAACTCCATGATGGGCCTCTTATTTTCCTCAACATTCCAAATCCAAATATTTACACATCCATTTTTTATTAAAAACATAGCCCTAAATAACATTTTAGCCATCTACTGCTGGTCTGATTTTCATATCCTGTGAAACTATCACCATCTACTAATCATAGATGAAGATCAACTCTGTGACTCTAAGATCTCTATGGGTCTAAGTTACTATGATCTAAGTTACTAAGATCTTTTAAGTCTAATTTACTGCTGGCCACTTGAAGTCTTTGAACTAGGGATCCCACTCCAGGCTGCTGGGCCATCACTTAGGCACAGAATCACCCTTTCCAAGTCACCTCTTTCTAGAACATTGTCTTGACCCCTTGTATTTCTGGGTCTTCGCCTTTGGCAGGTCACATGCTGTGATGGACAGACCCTCGTACAACCTGTCAACATGGCCCAAATAAAGTTGCTTGCCTGTGACTGCCACTTCATGGTCACACAGTTTTACTTCTGAAACCCCTTGAACTCACTATCATTCTTCTAATCTTTGAATATCCTTTTGAATTGGAAATATTAGATTCTGTTGTATTCCTGCAAAAAAATGCGTGAAAATAGTAAAGCAAGGATTCTTTAGAATAAGTGAGCCAGTCACAATGATCCATCTGGCTATTTGTACATTAAAAAAATTTTTTTAAATGTTTTTTATTTAATTTTGAGAGACTGAGAGAGACGGATCAAGCAGGGGAGGGTCAGAGAAAAAGGGAGACACAGAATCCGAAGCAGGCTCCAGGCTCTGAGCTATCAGCACAGAGCCTGAAATTTGTACATTTTTTAAGAAAATGTTCAGGCACAATGTGAAGTTCACCCTGTAAAATCTGAGTATGGTTCATTATCTAGGATAACCACCTTTATGGAAACCCGTTAGATGACATGCTCACTCAAGATCAGAAAAACACTTAACCATATAATACAGTGGTATATATATGTGTTATTATCTTAAAGTTTAAAGAAAAAATAGATGTTTCTATGTATTGTGTATTATTGTGTATTCAGGTCTCTGTAACATAAATACTGTTATTTAAATAAAACAATAGTAAGAATGCTAAGAATAGTTCAATGTCAATCACTAGTAACTAATGCTAGGACTAATTATATAATCTTATGTGTTGAAAAAATAAAACCATGATTAGTAATATTCTTTTCATTCATAATGGGTTTCTAGTTACCAAAAAAAAAAAATGGGAAGATAGTACTGAGTCTCCACATAAATCTGACTGGTTTTTGGTTAGTGATATCATATCAATAGGTACATAATTAAAATCAGTGTCCAGAAGAGACATGGTATTATTAACTAAAGTTTATATTTTTACTTGTATTTCTTAGGATTTCACCTCTTCTATTCCAGACTCATCTCAGCTGGCACATTAGTTTAAGTTATTCTATCTCCTTGGACTCCACTTGGCCAAGACGGTTTTTAGATTTTCCATATTTTTCATGATCTGCAAAGTTTTGAGAGGTACTTTTGTAGAATGAGCCTTGGGTGGGATATAACTAATGTTTTCTTTTTTTTAAATAGTTTATTGTCAATTTGGTTTCCATACAACACCCAGTGCTCTTCCCAAGTGCCCTCCTCCATCACCACCATCTCTCTCCCCCCTCCCCCTTCCCCTTCAACCCTCATTTCGTTTTCAGTAGTCAATAGTCTCTCAAGTTTTGCGTCCCTCTCTCTCCCCAACTCTCTTTCCCTCTTCCCCTCCCCCGGGTCCTCCATTAGGTTTCTCCTGTTTTCCTGTTAGACCTATGAGTGCAAATATATGGTTTCTGTCCTTCTCCGCCTGACTTATTTCGCTTAGCATGACACCCTCGAGGTCCATCCATGTAGCCACGAATGGCCAGATTTCATTCTT
>NC_043700.1:1236375-1259178 GCF_006229205.1 Suricata suricatta | reverse complement strand
AAGTTCCTTCTATTCCGACTTTCTCAAGGGTTTTTATTAAGAAAGGGTGCTGTATTTTGTCAAATGCTTTTTCTGCATCTATCGACAGGGTTTTTATCCTTTCTTTTGTTGATGTGACGTGTCACATTGATGGATTTGCAAATATTGAACCAGCCCTGTAACCCAGGAATGAATCCCACTTGATCATGATGGATAATTTTTTTAATATACTGTTGAATTTGATTTGCTAGTATCTTGTTGTGTATTTTTGTCTCTCTATCCATTAAGGATATTGGTCTGTAGTTCTTTTTTTTCCCTGGGTCTCTGTCTGGTTTGGGTATCAAGGTGATGCTGGCTTCGTAGAATGAGTTTAGAAGTTTTCCTTCTATTTCTATTTCTTGGAAACGTTTGAGAAGGGTATTAGCTCTGCTTTAAATGTCTGGTAGAATTCCCCTAGGAAGACATCTGGCCCTGGGCTCTTATTCGTTGGGAGATTTTTGATAACAGATTCAATTTTTTTCACTAGTTATCTGTCTATTCATGTTTTCTATCTCTTCCTATTTGAATTTTGGCAATGCATGTGCATTTAGGTATTTGTCCAGTTCTTCTAGGTTGTCAGTTTGTTGGCATATAATTTTTCATGGTAATCTCTGATGATTGCTTGTATTTCTAAGGGATTGGTTGTAATAGATCCTTTTTTCATTCATGATTTTGTTTATCTGAATGCTCTCTCTTTTCTTTCTAAGGAGACTGACTAGAGGTTTATCAATTTTGTTTACTTTTTCAAAGAACCAACTCTTGGTTTCATTGATCTGCTCGACTGGTCTTTTGGATTCTATATTGTTTATTTTTGCCCTGATCTTTATTATTTCTTTTCTTCTGCTGAGTTTGGGGTGCTCTTGCTGCTCCCCTTCTAGTTCCAGTAGGTACTCTGTTAGACATTGAATTTGTGCTTTTTCTTGTTTGTTGAAATAGGCCTGGATTGCAATATACTTTCCTCTTAGGACTGCCTTTGCTGCATCCCAGAGATTTTGGATTGTTGTATTTTCATTTTCATTTGTTTCCATATATTTTTTAACTTCCTCTCTAATTGCCTGATTAGCCCTATCATTCTTTAGTACGGTGGTTTTTAACCTCCACACGTTTGGAGGTTTTCCAGACTTTTCCTGTGGTTAATTTCAAGTTTCAGAGCATTGTGATCTGAAAATGTGCATGGTATGATCTCTATTCATTTATACCTATGGAGGGCTGCTTTATGCCCCAGTATGTGATCTATCTTTGAGAATGAGCCATGTGCACTCGAAAAGAAGGTGAATTTCCTATCTTCAGGATGCAGAGTTCTAAATATATCTATCAATTCCATCTGTCCCAATGTGTTGTTCAGGTCCATTGTTCCTTTGGTGACTTTCTGTCTGGTTGATCTATCCATTGCTGTCAGTGGAGTATTAAAGTCCCCTGCCATTAGCACATTCTTATCAATAAGATTGTTTCTGTCTATGATCACTTGTTTTATGTATTTGGGTGCTCCCGAATTTGGTGCATAGATATTTGTAATTGTTAGCTCTTCCTGATGGAGAGTCCCTGTAATAATTATATAATGTCCTTCTTCATCTCTTGTTACTGCCTTTACTTTAAAGTCCAGTTTGTCTGATATAAGTATGGCTACTCCAGCTTTCTTTTGGCTTCCAGTCGCATGATAGATATTTCTCCATTTCTTTACTTTCAAACTGAAGGTATCTTCAGGTCTAAAATGAGTCTCTTGTAGACAGCAACTAGATGGATTTTGTTTTTGTATCGATTCTGCTACCCTGTGTCATTTGGTTGGAGCATTCAGTCCATTTACATTCAGTGGTATTATTGAAAAATGTGGGTTTAGAGTCATTGTGTTTTCCATAGAATTCATGTTTATAATGATGTCTCTGGCACCTTGTATTCTTTGCAATATTTCCCTCATAAGATTTCTTGTAGGGCTGGTTTGGTGGTCATGAATTCTCTCAATTTTTGGTTATAAGGGAACACTTTTATCTCTCCTTCTATTTTGAATGACAGACTTGGTGGATAAAGGATTCTTGGCTGCATGTTTTTTCTGTTCATCACATTGAAGATTTCCTGCCATTCCTTCCTGACCTGCCAAGTTTCATTAGATAGGTCTGTAACCACTCTGATAGGTTTCCCTTTGTACGTGAGGATCCTTTATTCCCTAGCTGCTTTCAGAATTCTCCCTTTATCTTTCTATTTTGCCAGTTTCAATATGATATGTTGTGCCGAAGGTCGATTCAAATTATGTCTTAAGGGGGTTCTTGGTGCCTCTTGAGTTTGAATGTCTATTTCTTTTCCCAGATTTGGGAAATTCTCAGTTATAATTTGGTCTAGTATCCCTTCAGGACCTTTCTCTCTGTCTTCTTCTTCAGGAATTCCTATGATACGTATTTTTTTTTTTTTCGGGTGGAGTACCTGGTTTATTTCTGATGCAGGTGAGTCTCAGGACTGGGGCAGGTGCTGGGCAAGGGGCGGGCATCGGGGCCAGAGCTAGAACTCGACCTTGCAGGAAGGAAGGCCTCGTCCTGCATGGACACGGTGCTGTTACTGCCCAGCACGGTGATGCCCAGTGCCTGGTGCCAAGCCTGCGTCTCCTTGTACCACTCGTGCATCACCACCAAATCGAAGGTGGGGATCAGGGTCATCTGGAAGTCTCGGTCCCATTGCTGCTTGCCAGCCAGTAGCACCTCCAGGACAGCCCACATGCCCTCCTCTCTGTGCTGGTCCTGGCCGCTGATGACATAGCAGAGCACCCACACCTGTCGGAAGAACTCCTCGTCCACCAGCCAGGCACTGTGCCCACCGGGCAGGTAGGCCAGGTCTAGGTAAACAGGGGAGCCATCCATTTGATTGTATCCCTCAGGTCTTCAATTCTCCTTTCCTGCTCCTGGATCAGTTTCTCTCTTTTTTTCTGCTTCCTCTTTTGCTATAACTATATCTTCTAATTCACCTATTCTTCTCTCTGCCTCTTCAATCCTTGAAGTGGATGCCTCCATTATATTATTCACTGCATCTATAGCCTTTTTTAACTCATCACACCAAATTTCAAAGTTCTTAGTCATTATCTCAGTTGCTTCTTTGATGCTTTTTTCAACCCCAGTAATTAATTTTATGAGAAGTTTTTTAAATTCTTGTTTGGTGATGTTGTTTAGGTCTGTGTTGAGCAGTTCTGTGGCTGTGACTTCTTCCTGGAAGTTCTTCAGGGAAGGAAGTTCCTTCGTTTCATCATTTTGGCTAGTTTTCTTTCCCTTGTCAGTTTTAAAAAGCTCATTGTGCACTGTGCACCTGTTGATATTGCTCTGTTAAAGGAGGCCTATTGACTGTCCAGGGCCTGTTGTTTCAGGAAATAATCTTTTAATGGTGTCTCTCAGTTTCTCTTGTTGTGCCTTTGAATATTTTATTTCCCTACTCAGCGATATTTGGGACTTGCCATCATGTGCACTTTGGCTTGTTTCTTGGGGCAGCCCTAAGAAGGAGAACAGACAGACAAACATGGAACTGAAGCACACAAACGCACAGACAAATCAAACAAACAAATTAAAAGGGGGAAAGGAAGAAAAGAAAATGGAGAGGAAAGAGAAGAAAAGAAGAAAAAAGTAAAGGGAGGCAAAGACAACAAAGGACAATGGACAGTCTAAAATTGTATGACCAGTTGAGAGGAGAGATAAAGATGAGATATGGGAGATTATATCTGGATTTCAAGAAAGAAAGAAAAAAGAGGGAGAAAGGAGAATAATGAGTAAAAAATTAAAAAAATTAAAGTAAAAAAGGTAATAATAAAAAATAAGTACAAAAAGAAAAAAGATAAAAGCAGCAGCTCCCCCTCGCGCAAAGGCGTGGTTTGGTGTAGTAGGTCTCGGGGGGCTGCTCTCAGAAGCCCCACCTTGGTGGCTGCAGAAAGTAGAATGTGGCACCCCAACCTCCGTTGGAACTAGGTGCTGCAGGCCACTCTAATGAGTCTGATCTCCTTGTGCTACAGCTGAGCCAAGTTGTATTTTCCAGACCCACCTCGTTTCAAAATCCTTGTCCATGCACTTTTTATGCTACCACGGATGAGATGTACTTGCTTTGGTGGCTGGCTTCGTAGCCGGGATCTCATAGGAGGAGGGAGCAGTTTCTCCTGGCACTGGCCAGGATTTGCACTGCTGCTGCCTGAGGTGAGGTGCACTGCCAGAGGCAAAGTGCAAACCCTCACAGACTCCACCTCCAACTCCCAGCCCCCAGCTGGGATAGAGATCGAGTTGGGGGAGGGATCAGTTTCTCTTGGCACAGGTCGGGATTCGGATTTGCGCTGCTGTTGCTCGAGGCACCGGAGCTGCTGGAAATGAGCTGCGTGCTCCTGCAGCTCAAGCGTGTGCCCCGCCTCCACCACCGCCAACTCCCTGCTGGGATTGCATGGGGGTAGGGGCTATTTTTTCCCTGTTGGCACCCAGGATTCAGGATTCACATAGCCAATGCTAGAGGTGAGATGCGCTGTGGAAATGAGGTGTGTGCTCCCACTTCTGAAGCCGAAGCCAAAGTGCGCACCCCTGGTGCCGCTGCAGCCACCGACTCCCTGCCAGGATGGCACAGGGGTGGAAGCTGTTTTTTCTCTTGTGCCACCCAGGTTCAGGATTTGGACTACCCAGTAGTTATATATGGAATGAGAGATTTTCTCTCCGAGCACAGTTAAACGTTCTTTATCTCTTCTCTAGAGACAGTACTATGAGTGTGTTCAGTTTCTCTTTCTCTTCCCTTTGTCTCTCAGGCTCCACGCACTTGCCCTGTGTTGGGCTGGGGCTCCCACCTCTCCTGCCCTTCTCAGGCTGGCCCATTTTCCAATCTCCCCAGTTTGCACTCACTCACTCAGGCATCTTCAAGGTTGTCTTCTTTCTGGAGTCTGTATTTTCTCCTTCCACTCTTGCAGATGAGAGTAATGTCCTTCTCAGTTCGATAGATGGGGCAGACGAAGTTTACAGAGCTCCCTTCCTCTCCACCATCTTGGCTCCTCTATAACTAATGTTTTCAAATAATTCGATCAGAGTTATGTGTTTTGGAGCAGAACCAGAGACAAAATGCGACCCATAGTTACATTTCACATAAAGAATGTTTACTCTGAAGAATGGCTTCTTTGGGGGTTCCAAACAAATATGATTCTAGTTCTGTGAAAAATGCTGTTGGTATTTTGTTGGAGATTGCATTAATTGTATCGATTGCTTTGGGGAGGATAGACATTTTCACAATATTTGTACTTCCAATCCATGAACATGGAATGTCCTTCCATTTCTGTGTCATCCTGAATTTCTTTCGTCAGTGTTTTAAAGTTTAAAGTTTAAAGAGTATAGGTTGCTCAGCACTTTGGTTAGATTTATTCACAGGTATCTTACTATTTGGTGTGAAATTGTAGATGAGACTCTTTTGTTAATTTCTCTTTCAATTGCTTCATTATTGTTTTCTGGAAATGCAACAGATTTCTGTACAATGATTTTGTATCCTGTGACAGTGCTGACTTCATTGATCAGTTCTAGTAGTTATTGGGTGGAGTCTGTAGGGTTTTTGATAGTGTCATGTAATATGCAAAGTGCAAACGTTTTACCTTTTCCTGATTTGGATTCCTTTTATTTATTGACTGATTGATTGATTGATTGATTGATTGTGTCTGATTGCTGTGGCTTGGATTTCCAGCACTATGTTTAACAAAAGTGGTGAGAGTAAACTTCCTGTCTTATTCCTGACCTTAGAGTAAAATCTCTCAGATTTTCTCCATTTAGGACGATGTTAACTGTGGGGTTTTCATAGATGACCTTTATTATGTTGATGTATGTTCCCTCTAAACCTACATTTTTTATTATGAATTAATGTTCTTTGTCTAATGTTTTTTTCTGTTGGTATTGAAATGATCATATGGTTGTTTTCTTGTAATGTTTGTTCATTTTTGAGAGAGACAGAGAGTGAGCAAGGGATGGGCAGAGAGAGGGAGACACAGAATTTAACGCAGGGTTTTGGCTCCGAGCTGTCAGTACAGAGCCTGACACATGGCTTGAACTCATGAACCACGAGGTCATGACCTGAGCTGATGTCAGATGCTTAAAAGACTGAGCCACCCAGGTGCCCCGATCATATGGTTCTTATCCTTTCTCCCGGTGATATCATGTATCACAAGGAATGATTTGCAAATACTGAACCATCCTTGCACGTTGGGAATAAATCCCACTTTATTGTGTGCATGATATTTTTAAGGTATCATTGAATTTGGTTTGCTAGTATTTTATTGAAAATTTTTGCATCCATGTTCATCAGGGCCATTGGTCTGGAGTTGTCTTTTTTAGTGGACTCTTTATCTGGTTCTGGTATCAGGGCAAGGCTGGCCCCATAGAATGAATTTGAAGTTGTCCATTCTTTTCTATATTGTGGAATAGCTTAAGATGATTAGGTACTAACTCTTTAAGTGCTGAGTAGAATTCACCTATGAAGTCATCTGGTCTTGGATTTTTGATTGTTGGGAATTTTTTCATTACTCACTCACTTTCTTTGCTGGCTATTGGTCTGTTCATGTTTTCTATTTTTGTTTCAGTTTATGTACTTTGTATATTTCTAGGAATTTATCCTTTTCTTCTAAATTGTCCAAATTGTTGACATACAAGTTTTTATAATATTATCCCATGATTGTTTGTATTTCTGTGGTGTTGGTTGTGATTTCTCTTCTCTCATTTGTGATTTGAGTCCTTTCTCTTTTCTTTTGGAGAAGTTCAGGTAGAGGTTTATCAATGTTACTTTTTTTTTTTAACAGTGAACAAGCTACTACTCTCATTGATCTTTCCTATTGTTTATTTAGTTTTTATGTCATTTATTTCAGCCATAATCTTTATCATTTCCTTCCTTCTGTGGTTTTAGGTTTTGTTTGTTGTTCTTTTTATAGCTCCTGTAGGTGTAAGATTCAGCTCTTTATTTGAGATTTTTCTCCTTTCTTGGTGTAGGCTTGTATTACTGTGAATTTCCCTCTTTGAACCACTTTCTGCATTCTAAACGTTTTGGACCACTGTTTCTTCATTTTCATTGGCTTCCATGTATTTTTAAAATTTTCTCTTTGATTTCCTAGTTAACCCATTCAGTGTTTAGTAGTGTGTTATTTAATCTCCATGTATTTGTGGTCTTTCCAGATTTTTTCTTGTGGTTGACTTCTGGTTTCATAGAATTGTGGTCTGAAAATATTCATGGTAATGATTTCAGTCTGCTTGAATTTGTTAAGGTTTATTTTGTACGCAAATATGTGATCTATTTTGGAGAATTTTCCATGTGCACTTGAAAAGAATGCATATTCTGCTGTGTCACAATGTAATGTTCTGAATATATCTGTAAAATCTGTTTTACCATGTCATTTAAAGATATCGTTTCCTTGTTGATTTTCTGTTTCGATGATGCGTCCATTGATGTAAGTGGGGTATTAAAGCCTTATTATCAATTAGTTCCTTTATGTTATTAAGTTTTATTTAGGTGTTGCTATGTTAGATTCCTATATATTTAAAGTTGTGATATATTCTTGTTGGATTGTACTCTTTAGTGTTTTATAGTGTCTTTCCTTGTCTCTTGTTATGTTCTTTGTTTTAAAGTCTATTTTGTATGATACAAGTATTGCTACTCCGGCGTTCATTTCACATTCAATTGCATGATGTTTCTCCGTTCTCTCACTTTCATTCTGTAGGTGTCTTCAGGTCCAAAATGACTCACTTGTAGGCAGCATATGAATCTATTTTGTTTGTTTCATCCATTCTTACCATATGTCTCTTTTAAAAAATTTTTTTATGTTTATTTATTATTGAGACAGAAACAGAGCATGAGTCGGGGGCGGGGGGAGCAGAGAGAAAGGGAGACACAGAATCTGAAGCAGGCTCCAGGCTCTGAGCTGTCAGCACAGAACCTGATGTAGGGCTCGATCCCCAAACCATGAGACCATGACCTGAACCGAAGTCAGATGCTTAACTGACTGAGCCACCCAGGCGTCCCCACCCATAGCTCTTGATTGGAGCACTAATTCCATTTACCTTGCAGGTAATTATTGGTATATATGTATTTCCATTTTATGACCAGATTTGTTGTGGTTTCTAATGATTATCTCTGATCCTTTCTTGTCTTTCTCTCATGTTTGCTAATTTTCTTTAGTGATATATTTTTATTTCTTTCTCCTTATTCTTTACCTATTAATGCCCACTTTTTGGTATGTGGTTACCATAGGTTTGTATATAACTTCTTAATTTAGCATTTTGTATTAAGTTGATGGTCATTTACTTTGAACCCATTATTTTGACCTCCCTACATTTTTAATAAATCTCATATTTTATATCCATTTTTCTGAGTCCCTTGACTGGTTTTTTGCAGAAATACTCATTTTAATTTGATTTGTATTCTACCTCTATACTGTCACTTTTGGTCTCTCATTTCCACTCAAATATCCCTCTTAATATTTTTTGCAGGAATGGTTTAGTGGTACAAACTCTTTGATTTTTTGTTTGGGAAACTCTATGTCTCCTTCTATTCTGAATGATAGCCTTGCTGCATGGAGTATTCTTGGCTGCTGATTTTTCCATTTAGCACTTAGAATATGTCATGTCACTTGCTTCTGGCTTGCCAACTTTCTGTTGAGAAATCTGTAGCTAGCCTTATAAGGACTTCTTTTGTCTTACTGCTTTTAATAGTTTTTCTTTATTATCACTATAATTTGCAAATTTGCTTACAATATGTTTGGGTGTTGGTTTGATTTTGATGGGAGTTCTCTATTCTCCTGGATCTGGATGTTTGTTTCCCTCTGTCAGTTAGGGAAGTTTTCAGCTATTATTTCCTCAAATAAATGTTCTGCCCCCTTATCTCTCTCTTCTGGGACTCCTATAATATGAATGTCACTATGTTTGCTGTAATCGCTGAGTTCCCTTAGTCTCATCTCATGTCGCAGGTTTCTGTTCTCTCTCTTTGGTTCAGTGTGATTAATTTCCATTACTCAGTCTTCGAGGTCACTAGTTTGTTCCTCTGCTTCTTCCATCCCTTGTTCATTCCGGCAAGCATGTTTCTCCTTTATTGTGTCCTTAATCTCTACTGTGTTATTCCTTGTCTCTATGTCAAGAGTCTCACTCTTCTACTCATTTCACAACTCCAGTGAGTATCGTTATGATCAATGTTTTAAATTCTGTATCAGGTATCTGACCTATATCTCTTTTGCTTAGATCTCTGGCTGTGGCCTTCTCTAGTTCTTTCACTGTGAGTAAACATCTCTATGTCCTCATTTTGTCTTTCTCTCAGGCTCTATTTCTCTGTGTTAAGAGAGTCAGCTGTGTCTTCTGCTCTTGAAACTAAGGGTTTTATGAAGAGTCCTGGATTCCTCTGCAGAGTCCCCATTTACCAAAACATGGACTTTCAGGACAATATCCTATTACTCCCTGCTATTGTGTCTGGGTTACTTTTCCTTTCACCTGCACTGATTCTGTGCCCATTGGGGGCAGTGTCTTGCACTGTCCTCTTCTAATTTCAAGATAGTTGTCATAGAAAGCGATGAGATTTACAAGATTATGGTTTATTTCCCTATGATTGTATGTTTTCCTACATGCATTTTGTCTTCTGTAGTTTATCTGTGTCCTCAGGTGAACACTTTTGTGTATGGCTACATCTTTGAGTCTATATGTAATGGAAAATGATTGTCTTAAGATCTCAGATATAGATCTCTGAATATATACATCCTCATAATTATCTTTTCATTCTTTGTCTGGTAGGGCATAAATTTTAATAGAAAAAAGTGGGCCTTTGACTTATTGTTTAAACCAGCAATTCCCAATCCTTGGACTGAGGTGTGAACAGTCTTAGTTTAATGAAATTCCATGACCATCTTTTTTTGATAATCATTGTGTGGAGGTATCTTAATTGAAACTGTGAGAAGGGTGAGTGGACACTACCCAGACATTTTGCAGATACATTCTGTATTTAATGTCTTCTTTTCATAATGTCCTTTGAAACAAATATTATCTCTGCTTCTCAGGTAACACAGCTGAGGCTCTGTGTAGGTCCCAGTGAGAATCTGTATTAGGGCTGAGACAGTAGGAACACATGAAAAACCTCAGGTTATTGTGAGAAGTTTGAGGACATGGTAAGCTATAGCCAAGGTGATGACGCATCCAGCAGGAGCGGCTCCTTGCCAACCCTGAATTGTAGGTTGACCCAGGTCAATGACCAGGCCAATGCAGGCACTCAGCTGATCTAGATCCTGTCTTCACTTTTAATCTCATGGAGGGATATGAACTTAGGCAGACAAGCATTTCCATAAGACCAAGTTAAATTTCTCATATCTCTAGAGCATTTTTTCCCCACAGATCTCCAGATCCTTCAGAAAACCCTTGGAGATAACAACCTTTTTACATGACTACCTAGTTGCACTTTGACAAAAATGACATTTCAGTGATGAACACTGCACTGTGCACTGAGAGTGATCCCACATAGCAGCTCTGTGTGGACCTCATGCTCCCTGCTCAGGCTGTGGCCAGGAGTGGCCTCCAACTGCATCTCACTGACCCAACACCCTCCCCTCCACACCTCCTCAAACTCTGCTGTCCACAACTTCCATTCTATTCCTGTGTGATTCAAGCTTCCCTGATTCTTCAACTGGTGCTTCCATTATTGTGACCACAGGCCTGCATTATATAATGCGTGAGCCCTATTTCACACAGGACACCTGAGGCAATTCCACTTAGGGGTGCATCTCATCCTTTCAGTACCCAAAACACTGTGTCTGTAAAATACACACCAATACTCCTGATACTGTCTTTGCGTACAAATCCTCTTTCTTTTTGACAAGAGAAACCTATAGCTCACCTCATTACAGGGAAATGACACCACCCATTGTACATACCTCCTGAGAAACTTGAGTTATGTCACACTTTCCTCAGGCAGGTTTGCAGCTGAATTGCCAAGACTCAACCAATTCTACATCATTCCCATAAAGTCAATCACAAATAAGATGTATATGCTTTACCAATCCCTTATCCAGTTCAGATCATCTTACCAAATAGAGTAGGTGGAGGAGGAGGAGGTGACCCACAGCCTGACTGTGATAAACGGTGGTCCATGGGTTAGGAATTGTATGGCAATCATAGGTAAGGACCAGATTCTTTTGTATATAAAATGGCCCACAGAACAGAAATTAAAGTTGCAGAGGCTGTGTCATCCCCCTCTTTCTGAATAATAGGGTTAGGATTGTCATTTTTTAAGTAAAGCATATAGAAGCTAAACCTTAACAGAGAATGTGGAATCCAGTTTCGACAGTAGGTACCAGTCAAAGAAAGCCTGGTAATTGGCTTAGTTTTAGATTGTGAGAAATTGGGGATGCCTTGATGTGCCTGGATCTAGATGTGGCCCTTGTTCTGAGAACAGGTGAGCTAAATACCTAACCTGAGTTTGAGCAAACTATCGGTTTTTTATTTTTTATTTTTCCCAGAGACGTTATGGGCCTTTTAAATACAAGTTTTCACAGATGGATGCTGTCTCCCTGTGAGGAGGCACGAGGAGGGGAGCACATAAGCCAGTCACCTGCACACTGTAACAAAGTACAGCCTGTAGAACACTTCCCGTCATCCAAATCGGCCTCTAAGGCTTGTGGGAAATATGAAGCCCTCTGTGAAACCCAGGGAGGTTTACAACCCAGTGTATTGTTATTCTCTGCAAGTGAAGGCCGAAAGAGACTGGCTATCCTTATCAACTGGGATTCTAAAAACTACACCACATAAGTCAAGTACAGTGGAAACTTTGCTTTCAGTGGGAGTGGATGTTGATAGAGGTATAAGGTTTGGGAAGAAGGGAATATCAAGGGATAACAGTGCTATTTATTGCCTGGAAGTCCTGGACAAAGTACTGTCCTCGGCAGTTGGGTTTTCTCACAGGGATAATAGAGGTGTTACATGGACTGCTGCAGGGGGTAATGAGGCCATGAGCCTTGTAACCCTCTTCTGTGGTGTTGATGCCTTGAAGGCCTTCTTAATTTATAGGGTATTGATTAATTCTAGGGAGTTTTGCAGAATCAGTTTGAATCGTGATGAGAGGTACAATGTGGATTCTGCCAAGATCAGTTGAAGATTTTACCCATAAAGTGGATGGTAGCTGATCCCATAGTCTGCCTCCAGACTCGACTATAGTGCCAGCAGAGACATGGCATAGAAAAGGTGCCAAAGGATCATTTCTTTTCCCTCTTTGCTAATTTCATTACTGTTGTCAAATTCTAGAATTATTTCTCCCTTTTGAGCAAAAGAAATTCCACCATGATAATTTCCTAAGAAATGTCAGTCCAGTTAATGAATGGGGACAGAAGAACTAAGGACAATAGGGTGTGTGTCTCTCAAAGGGCCTGGATCAAAGGGAATAGGTTCAGAGATAGAAACCTGTTGAGATTTAACAGATCCCCACTAATGGAACTATGTTTGTGCTCCAAGACTGGGGCTGTCTTATAGCACTGGGGTTAGTTCCAGCTTCAGTGAAGAGAAATATATTCCTTTCCAATCCGGAGAGTAGTTTCTCCAAACAGGTTAAGACGGGGGTTGGTTTGAAAAGTGCTCAGTCGTTCCTTGGAATCCCATCATTGGCAATTGGGAGGACATTGAAAAGTTTGGCAAGTGAGCTGAAGGACCTTGAAGCTCTTGAATATATAACCATCTTTTTTTAGTGTCCTAGTTCCTGCAGGAACAGCAGGAACTAGGCTTCTAGTGTTTAGTTGGGGGGGGGGGGCTTTATTTGCTGGAGTTGAGCATTGAAAATTTAACAGTCTTTCCAATAGATGACTCATATAGGGACTGAGCAAAGTGGTTTTCTAGGTTAGTTAAGCCTGGAGGGGACATAGTTTCTCACTCCATCTTGGTCCTTTTAACTAAGAGGGAAAGATCCTAAACTAGCACATCAATAAAAAAAGAGCTAAAGGAGCAGAATTTTCACTAAAGACAATTTGGAGTCAAAAGAAAAGTGATAATCATGAACAGATTGATGAGGTGCTTGTGCGTGTGTGCGTGTGTGTGTAAAACTGAATGTTGTTCCAAACTTCAGGCTTAGGGAAAACCATTAAAATTGCTCAGTGGAGGGGCATCTGGGTGGCTTAGTCAGTTAAGTGCCCAGCTCTTGATTTTGGTTCAGGTCAGGATCTCACGGTTTGTGGGATCAAACTGACAGCATAGAACCCGCTTGGGATTCTCATTCTCTCTTTCTCTCATTCGTTCATTCTCTCTCTCCTCTCCTCTCCTCCAGTCACTCACTATCTCTCAAAAAAAATGTTTTTAAACATTAATTAAAAAGTTGCTTAGTAGAGAATTCCAGCAAGGATTTAACGAACTAATGAAAAGTTAGTCTGTTTCCCTAAATCTTTTTTCTTTTTCCTTCCTGGGCTTGACTGGCATTTTTTTTTTTCTACTTGTATCAAAGCAGCATGACATTCTCAGTGTTGGGGGTAACACAGGAGGGAAGATGTTTCTTTTGTTTTTTAATTTACATCCAGCTTAGCTAGCATATAGAGCATTAATGATTTCAGAAGTAGAATCCAGGTACTCATCCCCTACATAGAACATCCAGTGCTCAGCCCAACATGTGTCCTTAATGCTCCTTGCCCGTGTAGCCCAAATCCCCACCCACAACGTCTTCAGCAACCTTCAGTTTCTTCTCTGTATTTAAGAGTCTTTTATGGTTTGTCCCCCTCACCCTTTTCATTTTTTTTTCTTCCCTTCCCTTTTGTTCATCTGTTTTGTATTTTAAATTCCACATATGAGTGAAGACATATGATATGTCTTTTTCTGACTAACTTCACTTAGCATACGACACTCTAGCTCTATCCATTATTGAAAGTAGTAAAACTTTCATTCTTTTTGATCACCAAGTAATATTTCATTATATCTAGATAGATAGGTAGACAGACATATTCCACAACTTCTTTATCCATTCATCAGTTGATGGACTTTTGGGCTCTTTCCATACCTTGGCTATTGTTAATAATGCTGCTATAAACATTGGGGAGCATGTTCTTAAACACAAAACACCTATATCCTTTCAAAAAATACCTAGTAGTGGAATTTCTGGGTCATTGGATAGTTCTATTTTTCATTTGTTGAGGAACTTTCATACTGTTTTCCAGAGTGGCTGCACCAGTTTCCATTCCCATGAGCAGTACAAAAGGGTTCCATTTTCTCCACATCCTCACCAATATGTTATTACCTGAGTTAACTGTAGCCATCCTGACATGTGTGAGGAAGGATCTCATTGTGGTTTTGATTTGTATTTCACTGATGATGAATGATGTTGAGCATTTTTCATGTGTCAGCCATCTGGATGTCTCTTTGGAAAAGTATCTATTCATTTCTTTTGCCCATTTCTTTACTAGGTTGTTTGTTACTTGGTTGTTAAGTTTGATAACTTCTTTATAGATGCTGGATACTAACCCTTTATCTGATATGTCACTTGCAAATCTCATTCTCTCATTCATCAATTTCATTTTAGTTTTACTGGTTGTTTCCTTCACTGTGTAGAAGGTTTTTTCTGTTGTTGAGGTCCCAATAGTTCATTTTTGTTTTTATTTCCCATGTCTCCAGAGACATGCCAAGTAATAAGTTGCTGTGGACAAGGTCAAAGAGGGTTTTGACTCCTTTTTCCTCTAGGATCTTGATGGCTTCCTGCCTTACGTTTAAGTCTTTCATCCATTTTGAGTTTATTTTTGAGTGTATGGTGTAAGAAAGTGGTCCAGTTTCATCTTTTGAATGTCGCTGTCCAGTTTTCCCAACATTTACTGAAGAGACTGTCTTTTTTCCATTGGATATTCTTCCCTGCTTTGCCAAAGATTAGTTGTCCAAACGTTTGTGGGTCCATTTCTGGGTTCTCTATTTTGTTCCATTGATCTTTGTGTCTGCTTTTGTACCAGTACCATACTGTCTTGATTACAGCTTTGTAATGCAGCTTGAAGTCTGGATTTGTGGTACCTCCACTCTTAGGTTTTCTTTTTCAGGACTGCTTTGGCTATTTGAGGCCTTTCTGGTTCTGTTCAAATTTTAGGATTGTTCTAGCTCTATGAAGAATGCTTGTATTATGTTGATAGGTATTACATTGAATAGATAGATTTCTTTGGGTAGTATCAATAATGCTATTTTTTCTTAAGATCCGTGAGCATGGAATATATTTCCTTTCATGTGTGTGTGTGTGTGTGTGTGTGTGTGTGTTCTTCAATTTTTAATAAGGTTTCTATAGTTTACTTTTTTAAAAATTTTTATTGATTTTTGAGAAATAGAGCACAAGCGGGAAACAGGGAGAGGGAGAGGGAGATCCAGAATTGGAAGCAGGCTCCAGGCTCTGCTCTGTCAGCACAGAGCCCGATGTGAGGCTTGTGTGAGATCATGACCTGAGCCAAAGTTGAAAGCTTAACCGACTGAGCCACCCAGGTGCCCCTCCATAGTTTTAACTGTATAGATTTTTTTACCCCTATGGTCAGGTTTATCCCTAGGGATTTTATGGGTTTTGGTGCAATTGTAAATGGAACCGATTCTTTGCTTCTCTTTCTGCTGCTTCATTATTGGTGTATAGAAATCCAACTGATCTCTTGCATTGATTTTATATCCTGCAGCTTTGCTGAATTCATAGATAAGTTCTACCGTTGTTGTTGTTTTTTTTTTTTTTTTGATGGAATCTTTTGGACTTCCACATAGAGTATCATATCAACTAAGGAGACTGAAATGTTGACTTCTTCCTTGCCGATTTGGATGCCATTTATTTCTTTATGTTGTCTGACTGCTGAGGATAAGATTTCCAACACTTTGCTGAATAACATTGGTGAGCATGGACATCCTTGTCATATTCCTGACCTTAGGGGGAAAGGTCTCAGTTTTTCTACATTGAGGATGATATTAGAAGTGGGCCTTTTGTATCTGGCTTTTATGATCTTGAAGTATGATCCCTCTATCCCTCATCTTGAGAGTTTTTATCAAGAAAGGACACTGTATTTTTTCAGATGCTTTCTCTGCATCTTTGAGAGGATCATGTGGTTCTTATTCTTTTTTTTATTAATGTGATGTATCATATAGATTGATTTGCAGATATTGAGCCAGCCATGCATCCCAGGTATAAATCCCACTTGATTGCGGGTGAATAGTTCTTTTAATGTATTGTTGGATCTGGTTGGTATCTTGTTGAGAATTTTTGCATCCATGTTCATCAGAGAAATTGGTCTGCATTTCTCCTTTTAAGTAGAGTCTGGTTTGGGAATCAAGGCAATGCTCATAGAATGAGGGTGGTATCCTGCCTTCCATTTTTGTTTTTTGGAAAAGCTTCAACAGAATCGGTGCTAACTGTTCTTTCAATATTTGGTAGAGTTCCCGTGGAAAGCCATCTGGTGCTGGACTCTTGTTTTGGGGAGAGTTTTGATTAATAATCCACTTACTTTACTGGTCACAGTCCATTCAAAATTTCTATTTCTTCCTGTTTCACTTTTGGTAGATTATATGTACCTAGGAATTTGTCCATACCTTTCAGATTGCCCAGTTAAATGGCATATAATTGTTCATAATATTCTCTTAAGATTGTTTTTTATTTCTGCAGTGTTGGTTGTGATATCTCCTCTCTTTTTTTTCAATCTCTCCTCTTTCATTCTTGATTTTATTTATTTGGGTCCTTTCCTTTGTCTTTTTGATCATTCTGGCTAGAAATTTATCAATTTCATTACTTCTTTCAAAGAACCAGCTCCTGGTTTCATTGATGAGGTCTACTGTTTTCTTGATTTTGATATCATTGATTTCTGCTCTAATCTTTATTATTTCCCTTCTGATGCCTGTTTGGGGCTTTATTTTCTGTTCTTTTTCCAGCTCCCTAAGATGTAGGTTAGGTTGTGTATTTGAGACCTTTCTTCATTCTTTTGGAAGGCCTGGATTGCTATATACTTCCCTCTTATGACCGCCTTTGCTGCATCCCAGAGGTTTTGGGCTGTGGTATTATAATTTTCATTGGCTTCCATGTACTTTTTAGTTTCCTCTTTAATATTTTGGTTAGCCCATTCATCTTTTAGTATGATGTTCCTTAATCCAAGTTTTTGTGGTCTCCCCAAATGTTATCTTTTGTTGATTTTGAGATTCATAGCATTATCTGAAATTATATACAGTATGATGTTAGGGTTTTTTTTGTACTTACTGAGGGCTTACTTGTCACCCATTATGTGTTGCATTCTAGAAAATGTTCCATGTGCCCACAGGAATTCTTGTGTATTCTTCTGCTTTAGGAAGAAATGTCCTGAAGATATCTGTTAAGTCCATCTGGTCCAGTGTGCCATTTAAAGCCATTGTTTTCTTGTTGATTTTCTACTTAGATGATTGGTCCATTCCTGTAAGTGGGGTGCTGAAGTCCTACTATCATGGTATTATTATCAAAGAATTTTTTATGTTTGTGATTAATTGATTTCTGTATTTTTATGTCTTCGTGTTGGGGGCATAAATGTTTCCATTTTTTAGCTCTTCTTGGTGGGTAGACTCCTTAATTATGATATAATGCCCTTCTTCATCTCCTCTTATAGTCTTTATTTTAAAATATACTTTATCTGATATTGGTATGGCAACTCTGGCTTTCTTTTTTTTAATTTTTTAAAATGTTTTTTATTTATTTTTGATACAGAGAGAGACAGAGCATGAAAGGGGGAGGGTCAGAGAGAGAGGGAGATACAGAATCAGAAGCAGGCTCCAGGCTCTGAGTTAGCTGTCAGCACAGAGCCCAACGCAGGGCTCGAACCCACGAACGTGAGATCTGACCTGAGCTGAAGCCGGAGGCTTAACCAACTGAGCCACCCAGGCGCCCCTACTCTGGCTTTCTTTCAGTGACCATTAGCATGATAGATGGTTTTCCATCCCATTACTTTTAATCCACAGGTGTCTTTAGGTCTAAAATGCATCTCTTGTAAATAGCCTATACATGGACCCTCTTTTGTTATCCATTTTGATACCCTATGTCTTTTGATTTGACCATTTAGTCCACTGACATTTTAAGTGTGTACTGAATGATAGGAATTTAGTGCCATTGTGTTGCCTGTAGAGTTGGAGTTTCTGATGGTGGTCTTTGGTCCTTTCTAGTCTTTACTGCTTTTGGTCTTTTTTTGTCTTGTTTTGCCTTTTCTCCCCTCAGAAAGTCGCCCTTAAAATTTCTTGCAAGGCTGGTTTAGTGGTCACGAACTCCTTTCATTATTGTTTTGGAATCACTTTATTTCTCCTTTATTTTGAATGACAGCCTTGTTGGATATAGAATTCTTGACTACAGAGTTTTCTGATTCAGCATGTTGAAGATATTCTGACACTCTTTTCTGGCCTGCCAAGTTACTCTGTATAGGTCTGCTGCCAACCTGCTCTATCTTCCTTTGTAAGGTAAGGACTTGTTTTCCCTTGCTGCTTTCTTTCTGTTTTTATTTTATTTTTATTTTTGAGAGAGAGAGCGCAAGCGCGGGGGGGGGGGTGGTCAGAGAGAGGGAGACACAGAATCTGAAGCAGCTCCAGGTTCTTAGCTAGTTATCAGCACAGAGCCTGATGCGGGGCTCGAACCCACAAACTGTGAGATCATGACCTGAGCCGAAGCCAGACGCTTAACCGACTGAGCCACCCAGGTGCCCCCGCCCCCCGTTGCTGCTTTCTTGTTTCCTTTTCTGCGTATTTTCTGAATTTTACTGTGGTACGCCTTGTTGATAGTCAGTCTTTCTTGAATCTAATGAGAGTTCTCTGGGCTTCTTGGATTTTGATATCTGTGTTCTTCCCCAGATTAGGAAATTTTACCACTCTAATTTCCTCACATAAACCTTATGCCCCCTTCCCTCTCTTAATCTTCTGAAACGCCTTGATTCAAATGTTATACTTTTTTTTAAGTCACTGAGTTCTCTACTTCCTGTATTGTGTTCTTTTTCTTTGTTTCCCTATTTTTTTCCTGTTTAATTCACTAAAACTGTGTCTTCTATATTGCTGATTTACTGCTCTTTTTTTTTCATCATGACATCCATTCAAGATTGCAGCTTGGTTATAGTAGTTTTAATTTCACCCTAGCTAGATTTTACTTCCTTTATCTCTGCAAGAAGGCAAAGGGATTCTATTCTTTTCTTAACACATGCTACTGTTATTATCATTGTAGTTCCAAATTCTAGTTCAGACATCTTGCCATATCTGTGTTGATGAAAACCCTGGCTGTAATTTCTTCCTGTATTTCTTTTGGTTTGAATTCCTTCACTTTGTCAATTTGGAGGAAGAAAAATAATAATAAAATAGAATTTTAATTAAAAAATTAAAAACAACACAAAAAAACCCTACATCCTAGGTGTCTTTTCGTCTGGTTGTTGAAAGAGGCTTGATAGAATAGAGAAAAAAGGGAAAAGGGGGAGAAAAGGGAAAAAAAGGTAAGAGAAAGCTTAAAAATTAAAAACATATACAGCAAAATAGAATAAAATGAAAGAAAATGAAATAGAATGGAAATATTTACAGAAAAATTTTTAAACATGGTGAAAACTAATTTTTTAAAAAGCAAAATAAAAACAATATTTTTCTTTATGTATGCCAGGAAAAGAAAACAAAGGAGAAAAAAATCAAATAGATGAACCAGCACACAGAATGAAAGCCGAATCAAGTTACATTCTGTTTCCCCTAGAACTCAAACTATGAAGCATTCTATAGTCTATACTCTAAGATGGCAGAGAGATTTGTGGTCATCCTCTAGGGCATGTGCTTAGAGGGCACAGTTGGGCAGGGCTTGATATAATGGCTCCATTCTCCATGAGGTCATTGTGCTTAGCTTACTTGATTGGATCATCATGGCACACGAGCGTGTGTATGCACATGCATGAGAGAGGAAAATTGGCATCAACCAGCTTCCTAGTTTCTGGCACGGGAACTCTGTGTTCTCACCCACCCGCATTCAAGCACCCTCCTTTGTCTCAGTCTTCTGTCTGCTCCCTGCTTCTACACTGTCCATGCCCAGGTGGTACCTCCCTCTCAAATTTCATCTCAGATGGGGCTGTGTTTCCAAACCCCTCCCTTCTGAGAACTCTGCAGTTTGGACCCACTCAAGCCATTTGGGACAGGGTCTTGCTGAGCAATGGCTGGGTGCCAGCCTGTCCCCAAAAATATTCATGTGATCCTTGTAGCACCAAAGGTTCAGAGATTATGGAAAATCACAACACCTAGCTGGCAGCAGGTTTCACTGCACTGTGGCATCTTTGTTTGAATACCAGCAAACATGGCTGCTCTTCAGGATCTTCTGAGACCTTTGCCTGTGGGGAGGCTGTATGGCCTCTACCAAATGCCTCCAAGCAGAAGACCCGCTTCTCTTCCTATGGCTCACAGACCCCTCAGACCTCGCTCTCTGCTCCTGGGCATTCACCCTCCCCACCAAAGCACCACCAGGTATTGTGCTCTAGAATTTCCAACTCTGAGCTCCCGTTTATAGAGCCCTAATGGTATTGAAAACATCTCCTCTGTCCCCATCAATGATTTTAGGGAACAGATTTCTTGTTCAGTTCCTGGTGTCTATTTTCATTCTTTCTCTATCTCTTCAGCTGCTTTCAGGGGAGTGTTTTACCTGTTCTTTCCCAGTGCACCTAGTTTCCCTCTCCTTTCTCCCCCAAAACAGCTCCCTACCCTCTGGGGCTTCTCTCTCCCCCACTCCACTGTCTACACCACATACCTATCATGTCCTGAGGCTCAAACTATGCACATTCTTGTGTTAATCCTCAGATTAATTTCCTAGGTGTACAAAATGGCTTGGTGCTGATATAGCTGCATTTCAGGGACTAGAAAAGCTGAGAACTTCCATGCTGCTCTGCCATCCTGACCCCACCCTGAGAAGTTTCTGTTTCTCTAAATCTTGTTCAGGATGTTTCCAATGGGTTGAGTTTCATGCCATACTTGGTCTAGCCCTCAGCAACAAGCATGTGAACCAATGGATAAAAATCTGAGAAACCAGGTTGGTAAGTTGGAAAAAATATGTTCAATTCTCCAGAAACATGTAAATGTCCTCAGTCACTTTAGGAAATGGTTTAACTCAGGCTCAAAACTCAGCTTTACTCTAATGCACATAAAATACTTGGGGCCTGTTTATTTTCATGAGTTTCCAATAGTTTATTTTTTGTTTTTGATACCTTTGCCTTAGATGTATCTAGAAAAATGCTGCTGTAATTTATGTCAGAGAAATCACTTCCTGTGTTTTCTTCTAGGATTTGTATGGATTTAGGTCTTTAATCAATTATGGGTTTGTTTTTTGTGTGTAGGGTGTTAGAAAGTAGTTCAGTTTAGCTCTTTTATATGTAGCTGTCTAGTTTTCCATGCAGAATGTACTGAAATGACTGTCTTTTCCCTATTGTATATCTTTGTGTCTTCTGTCATAGATTAGTTGACCATCTACATGTGGGTTTGTTTCTGGGGTGTCTCTTCTGCTCCATTCGTCTATGTGTTTCTTTTTGACCTAGTACCATGGTGTTTGTAGGACTACAGCTTTATAGCATATCTTCAAATCTGGGATGGTGCTATCTCCAGCTTTGTTCTTCTTTCTCATTATTGCTTTGGCTATTTGGGGTCTTCTGTGGTTGCATAAATATCATAGGATTATCCTAGTTTTCCAAATACGCTTTTGTTACTTTGATAGGGATTGCATTGAATCTGTAGATTGCTTTGGATAATATGGACGTCACAACAATGCTAATTATTCATGCTAATGAGCATGAAACCTCATTCCCTTTGTGCTATTTTCAATTTCATCAGTGTTTTATAATGTTCAGAATAAAGGTCTTTCACCTCTCAAAAAGAGCTTCTGCACAGCAAAGGCTATAATCTTTGTGGCAATAGCTTCTCTGGTGTCTTCCATGCCTCTCTCAAGTCCAGCAATTAATTTTATGACTATTGTTCTAAATTCTTGGTCAGTTATGTTGCTTATATCTGTTTTGACCAATTCTTTACCTGTCACTTCTTCCTGGAATTTCTTTAGAGGCGAGTTCTTCCATTTTGTCATTTTGGCTAGCTTTCGGTCTCTTGTAAGTTTTAAAAGCTTGTTATGCATTCTTCAACTGGGAGTTCTGGTATATTAAAAGTGGCCTGTTGACTGTCTATGGCCTGTCCATTCATGAGGTGTTCTTTTAATGGCGTCCCTTGGTCTCTATTGTTGTGCCTTTGGTTATTTTATTTCTCTACTCATAGTGATCTTTGGGACTCTGCACCATGTGTACTTTGGCTGGTTTCTTGAGATATCCCTGGAAAAGAAAACAGATAAACAGGGAACAAAAGCACGAAAATGCACAGATTAATCACACAAACAAGCAAACCGAAAGGGAAGAACAAAACAAAAACAACACAAGACAAAGGGCAGTCTGAAAGCATAAAACCAGAAATCCCAGCTACAAATAAAAAGCAGGGTGGAGGCAGTGCTGATGGAAGAGCATATACAGAGAGAGAGATGACAGGGGTGGGGAGAAAGAGAAATTGAACAGGCAGAGACTACAAGGCTTAATTCAGAGAGTGAAAAAGAATATGGTATGAGGCGAGGAGAAAGAAACGAAGATAATGTTACCCAGAGAAACTATATAGTCTAATTATTCCAGAGAGAAAGGAAGGTAGTGATGGAGGTGTAGAATATGCATCAAGAGAATGGATTAAATGTGACTACTTAAGCAAACCTATAACTAGAGTGCCCAGTTCAGCAGGGGAGAGATAAGAATGAGATAAGATAGAATATATCTGAATAGCAAGAGTTGATCTAAAGTTAATCACAGCAATGCATCAATGCTGGTCTTGCCCCGGGCTCTGGTAAAAAAAA
>NC_043700.1:1229786-1236275 GCF_006229205.1 Suricata suricatta | reverse complement strand
ACATACATATGTATATAAAAATATATAAACATATGTACACCACTAAGAAAGCCATTTATGAGCTGTTAGACATGAACTATTTTCCACCATCTTTGTCTTCTAATTATATTCACGCCTAAAGGTCTTTATTGCAACGCACGATCCTATTGTGTTAGATACACTCAAACTGTGCAATAATTTTTCCTTGAAAGTCTTTTCTCATATCTGTCTTGACCGCAAGATGCCAATGGTGAATTTGAGGATGTGGAGCTAAGAGCCTTGAGGTCCAATAACTGTCAGTGGGAGGTATATTGTCTGTTGGGGAGAAATCCCCATATGATGGCAATGACTGCATTGGAAAGGGAAAGAATAACTCATGCCTTCATGGTTCTTGCCCCTTTTCTGTCTCATCACAATCAAGGCTCGTCATGTGCATGCTTATAAAGAACCCCCCCCCTTTTTTTTTTTTTTTACAGAAAATAAAAAGGTCCTGGAAGACCAGTGTAATGCAGTAAGGTCTGTGAAAGCAACAAAGGAAGCCAAAGTCAAACAGCTGAAGAAGAAAGCACATAACCTGGAAGAGTTCTATGAACAAAGAAAAGTGGCTACAGAAGAGTAAGATATTCATGTGATAATTGTCACAAAAGCTGTTGTATGGATGAATGTGGCAGCTGGTAGAGAAAACTGTATTTCTTTAGGAACTGGGTCCAGAGTATTTTTGCCAAATGCATTCAGGAGACTTGTGCCTGCCCTTCTTTCCTTGCTTTCTGTAATCTGCATTCTCATTTTGTCCTAAATGCTTGTCACACATTGTGTCAAGTATTTGGGGCCAAAGAGGGAAGGCACCAGCATTAATAGTATTGATACCTGGATCTGCTCTGGATCCATTTTTATAGGTTTCAATCCCATCACATTGTTCTGTCACCCAGAAATTAGGTCATTTTTGTTCAGGACCAGAGATGGGTCAAAAACGTGAGAGGGGGGAATTAATTATCTAGCTGCAGAAACAGTAGAAATTTCTTTCTGGAATGTGAGTATGGGCGCCAGTAGTACTGGATCCTGACATCCATTCTGCCAGTGATAGTGTTCACTGCAAACCCAATCCCAAAGAAAGCTGAGTTGTTACCTGTCCTGATTTTTAAGTATAACTCCTCTGGGTCTTGACCAAAGCCTATGCAGCTTTGAACTAAGGCTCATCTTTGCTGGCCACTCCTGAACTACACGTATTTCCTTCTAAGTCTGTGCCCATAAAGTTGTTCAACTTCTTTGCAGTTCCAATGTATGCCCCCAAAGCACTGATTACTCCCAGAGAGAATGGGTCCACCTGCCAGGCTGGCTATGTCCTGGGATTCCTTCTCCATCTTGGTCTCATGTGTCTTCATGGAGTCCTTAGAAATGTGTGCGTTCCCTCACACGTTTGGGAGACGTGGGGGACTTTAGAGTCCCTCATTCACGATGGAAATAAACTCTTCTTTTCCCTGGAGACTCAGCTTTATGTTGGTCCTTCCCACATGTTGGGTTAGAGCCTGCTGTCTCACCAGCATCTTGTTTTTCTTAATTTGTAGCTCTTTTTGGGAATGAATACAGCGCCCTGAACACCTTTCTATCTTCAACCCCTTACAACAGAGCCACTACATTATAACCACTCCAGAAAGTATTTGCTGAAGGACTGCCTGAGAGGCCAGAAGGAGAAGTATGTGTTCTCTGTCTAGTGCTATTGTCTCCATTTCTAAGAGATTTTCAATTTTGCATGTGATTCTTAAGTACATCAAGTGTCAAGTTGAAATCCTTTAAATCAACACCACAAACAAAATATTCTGAGGGCAACACAGCAAACCAGCCTTTTGACGCATTTCCCTTTGCTGCCTTCACTATCAATGAACTCAGTCTTGTTAAAGTAGATTTGCTCCACAAAGTTGAGAATTTTCCATCTGAAATCTGTTTTCTGGAGATAAACCCAGACTGTGTGACAGTTTATCATCAGGTGATACTTTAGGAGATGTTGCTGCTCTAAGATTGGCCTTTCCTCCACCAGGATATGTGAAGGTGAAGGCAGGGTTGCACTCCTGACTCCTAGCGATGTCTGGGCGTGACCTGCAATGTTGGTGAAGCCAGATTTTGGAAGGTTGTCTTTTAGGTGACTGAATGTGTCAGGGTACAACTTTTGGACTGAATACCAATACACCTAATAAGTGTAAGACACGTTTTACACTTATTAGGTGTAAGACTAGAGTAGGTGTAAGACTACCCTGCTTCATCCTAATAGCTACAGTTGGTCAGACATGGTTTGTCACACTGCTGAAATGAGCCTTCACCATCTCAAACAAAAGACCAACTCTGAAAAGGCACAAAGTGCAATGTTATTGGATGACTTTATGATGAAGGAGTAGAAACAGATAACTAGTAAGAAGACACTCTGAAAGCAGAGATGTGGCAGTGACAAAGGTTGAATTTTCTTTGACTTAAATGGAGTGTTCACTTTATTTCTCTGTGTTCAGTCTCTGCATTTATGGGAGAGGTGGGGCAAGACATATTTGTATAGGCATTTGAGCGTGCTGGGATGTAAAAAGGCAGGATTTCTGGACCTTGGTCCTAACTGTGTATATATCTTTCCTGTCTTAGGAAACTTAAAATGACACACTGTGAGCTGGTGGCAAAGAAGAATCAGCAGGAAGCTGCAGGTAAAATTGGAACATAGCTACGAAAGAAATAAACACGTACAAGCAAGTTCAGCTACTAATTACCAGCAGCTCATGAAATCTGTTCACTTTGTTTTTAACCATTTTACAATGTTTAGACTTAACATAATAATCGAAACAAAAATTCAGAGGACATATGCATGGAGTATTAACAGATAAAAAAGGTTAAGTTTTAGAACAAAATGATTCCGTTTCTAAACATTTGCGGATCTCAAGCAATGGCCAGACTGTGTGGAAACTTCATCCATGCCAATGTTCCTGGGGGGTGGTGTCAACTGTCATCATCTATAGGAAAAGCAGTGTGTCATAGTATGCACGATACCCAAAAACATGATGGGGACATTTAATGGCCCTGGTTTTTGCAACCCTGGGAAACATGGTGAGGATATAAGTTAAAGAAGAATAGAGTCTTATGATCAAAGACACTTCTCACATGATGAATTAGGGAAAGATTGAACTCTGAAGCCTACGGGCATGGAATAATGAGTATGTAGGAAAGGATGGAACAATAGCTTTGAGCCTACTGTACATTTACAATCATGTGAAAAGTGTTTCATGTATAAGAATAAATTCTATCAGGGGACAGATATGAGGTTGATGGGAACATGGACAGATGATTTAAAATCATACCCAATATTTGGCCTTATCTGACTAGAGCAGTTGTAACTCACAGGCAACAAACTGAACAAACAGGAGAACAGCTGCAGTGGGCAGAGCGCACCTTCAGACACCAGGTGACCCGAGTTCTGCCTGACATAGTGACCCCTTAACACCTCATGCCACTGAGTGTAGTGGCCCTTAGAATCCCTAAACACGGCTTCACATTGTTTCCTTTCTCAGATCACAGTTCATGAAAAGAATGCTCAGCACAACTGGGTATGTGTTTTGTTTCCTCCTCTTTCTGTGGTGCGCAGTCAGCACGACTAAAGGTGGAGGTGTTTTTCACACCCCAGATCAAGAACCAAGACTGGGAGAGGGAGATTGCAGAGCAGAGCAGGGAGGTCGCCTACTTGAAATACAAGCGTGGTAGTTTGACTTGCCTTTTTATGGGTGTTTCAAGGGATGATGCCTACGCTGTTTGTTGTCTAGTAGAGTATGTGGTGTTGCAACTCTTAGGGGAGTCCGTTCTTTTTCTGCATCCAAGACTGGACAGGATGAAAGAAAAAGGCTGCCTGAGGGACACATGAGGCAGAAACTAGTACCTGGAAGACCAGAGCTGCAGGCCCTCCAAGAAGAAGTAGGGAGCACATGGTGACGTGCAGCAGCCTGCTCTCTGCTGTGCAGCCTGTTCCTGTGGGTGATCCTCGTGTGGCCTGGAAAGAACCACAAGAACTAAGGACAGCAGGTGGTCCGAAGGGGTGACAGGAGGGTGTTCTCTTCTGCCCCAGGAAGCAGGGCACCTGTCCCTCTGCCTGGTGGAACTCATGCCCCTCCCTTGACTGAAGACCCTCCCACCTCCTCCAGCATCCCCCTAACTAAAGAGATGAGCCTGAAGGGAATGACAGGACATGGGCCTCATCCTCCTTCCCACCTTGACTCAATGTGAAGACTTTAGTTTATTTGAGGAAAAAGTTCATTTATTTACTATTTTTAATATTCTTTATTTTTATTTTCTTGTGAACAGTAGCCCTCCCTTCCTAATTCAAGTTCCATGTAACTTAGTCCTCTGATGTTATCAGTGCAACTCTGTAGCTTCACTGCTAAATTCCTATAGTTTTCCTTTCCTGAGTAGTGTAATATTAGTCTAAATACATTTCTATTCAGAAACAGCTCTATAATAACTTCACATGTGGAAGGCAGTGTATAGATAAGCAGAAAGTTTGGACAATCTGCCTGGAGCCTGAAGAAACATACCCATCTTCAGGATTCATTGATGATATATACCAAATCAGTATTTTCAGTTTTACTCTTCTTTTTAAGTTTGTTTCTTTTCATAGAGCATGAGTATGTCTGGGAAGGATGGAGAGAGAGGCAGGGAGAGAGAATCCCAAGCAGGCTCCACACTGTCGGTGAGGAGCCCAGTGGTGGGCTTGAGCTCACAAGCTGTGGGATCATGACCTGAGCTGAAATCAAGAGTTGGATGCTTAATCAACTGAGCCACCCAGGCACCCCTTAAAATAAGTCAGGCAGACAAGGACAGATACCATATGTTTTCACTCATAAGTCTTAACAGGAGACACAACAGAGGACCATGGGGAGCAGAAGGGGGGAAAAAGAGTTAGGGAGAGGGAGGGAGGAAAATCATGAGAGACTCTTGAATACTGAAAACAAACTGAGGGCTGAAGGGGGAGGGGGGAAAAGAGAAGGGGGGTGATGGTCATGGAGGAGGGCACTTGTGGGGAAGAGCACTGGGTGTTATATGGAAACCAGCTTGGCAATAAACTATTTTTAAAAAAAGTTGGATGCTTAACTGACTGAGACACATAGGCATTCTCATATTCATTCTTAATCTGTAATGAAATGGTGATTCCCCATGAAGTACATGGAGAAACCTGTTTTACTGATGATTTCTGAAATTGCTAGTTGAGCCTGACCTGTCCACACTTATTTGATTCATTATGAAACACATGAACCAGGGCACCATGGGGTCAGCATTACAGTGAGGGGATGGTTCTCCCCCTTATCCTTGGGGGTCACCTGAGGCACGTGGGTACTGTCTGCCTCTAGTCAGGGACCCGAGTGTAGGGAAAAGTTCAAGATACGGGAAGAATGAGATGAGGGCTTGTTTTAATTCCGCACAATCCACTAAAATCAAAATAAACCTCTCTCCCTTCTAGGGCCTTTAGCAGATCCAGAAACTGGTGCGACCTCTGTGAGTTACAGCAGCTCTGACTGTGCCAAGAATGCAGACGAGGACAAGGTAACTGCTGTGGCCATTCTCAGTGGTAACTCAGGAAACTCTCATCATTCTGCACAGCACCCTCTCCTGGCCTTGCCTCGTGTTGTGTGTTGTGTGATATGTCTGCTTGTTATTTGTTTTCCAAGTGCACACTCTGATCCGAGGAGCCCACAGGCTTCTCTATTTTCAGCCTGTCGTCTTTTGTGGTAAGTTTAGAAGCTCAAAGTGCTTAGAGGCTGTGTACCTTAAGGCTCTTCCATGTGTTTCTGGAAAGAATGAAAGGAGGATGACCCCATGTGGGAGGCGGAGGCAAGATGGCGCCTTGGCAATCCGCCCAAGCACATGACAAAGTATGGCCCGCCTGCCTCTGGTGTACCCACCTCCCAGCCAGATACCGCGATAAGTGTATGACCAATGCAAAGCCATGAAATTGGTTAGCCCTGTTGCTGTCAGCCAATCAGGAGCGGCTGCGTAGCCTGGACGGCCTGTATATATGGGAGAGCAAGCAGCGAGGAGGGAGAGAGAAGAAGGGAGAAGAACCAATAAAAGTCTCTGCAACGAATCCCGGTGTCGTCAGTTCTTCAAACTGCGGGCAGTTTGAGCGGCTCTGGCAAGTGGTGGCCCGTACGGGGAACCCTTTTCTCTAAGTTTGCAGGTAAGTATAACGTGCTAGCATTTAAGGATCCCAGGGAGGGACGTAGAGTATTAAAGTTCCCGGTTAAGGGACAATGGGGAACAGCTCGTCCCGTGAGCGAGCGATACAAGCTATGTGCCAGCTCATGAGAGCTAGAGGTTTGAAACTGAAACAGAAGACATTAGAAAAATTTATAACCGCGGTGGAGGAAGCAGCCCCGTGGTATCTGGACACGGGCCATCTGACACCTGGCTCATGGTGTAAGCTTGGGAAAGACCTAGAAAGGGCTGATTCTGTAGGTTCCTTACCCCCCCGGGGTTAGAAGGTTGTGGACAGTT
>NC_043700.1:1206898-1229686 GCF_006229205.1 Suricata suricatta | reverse complement strand
GAATCCCGGTGTCGTCAGTTCTTCAAACTGCGGGCAGTTTGAGCGGCTCCGGCAACCCCACACTCCAAACAGAAGTCTCCTGGCCTGGGTGACCCCTTCCAGACCTTAGCTCTGTGGGAACAGTGTGGCTGCTGTGTCTTTCGTTCTTGATTCTGGCTAGGAGATTAACCTGTTAGAGAATCTGCCATATTGGTTAAAATTCAAAAGTGCAAAACGACTTCATGACTGCAACTTCATATTTTGTGCCATGTGTAATTTAGAGTGGTTTGACACACAGTTAATGTCATCACTCTTCACCTTCCCGTCTTTGTTGCTAACAGAGTTGTCTGGAATCCTTCCAGCTATACCTTAGGTAAAACTCATTTGCAGTCTCCTTCCATTGTGTTTATATGAGCTGTTACTGGTGGTGTCCCCAGTCACTGTTAGAGCTGATACAGTGTCATGACACATCCCTGGAGTTTTATACCAGAAAGCAACACATGTGTATTAAATATATTATGTGAACTACCTCTTTTTTCTGTTGGACATAATGACTCTGTGTCCTGTAGGACGCTTAAAATCAGAATTCCCCATGAATTAAGATGAACACACCTGAGCTTTGTAGACATGCTCAATATTCCCCTGTAAGATTCCAGGCATCTTACACTCCCCACAGGCCTCCAAAGCCTTTGACAGCACTTCAAAGAGGGAAGATTCCTTTCTCAGGGAGAAGAGCAGAAGGGTCAGAGTGAGGGGCTGGCTGCAGGACTTTGCTGCAGGAGTGGCTGTGATTCCATGAGCAGAATATGAGCTGTTTCTTCACATTCATTTTTCTGTGTTCTTCATATACCAAAAACAGAGCATTTGGAGTCAGCGTAGAGGAGGGATGCAGGGTGGACATGGATGTCTGCCTGTCTGGAGAATGTTACTTCACTAGTCTGTAATTACCTGTTAATCCTCTAGGACAGGACCCTTGCCATTTGACTTTCGCAGACATGAGCGGTGATGTGTGGTGACAGTAGTTTCACCTCTTGCGTCTACTTCCTCAAGCTGTAGGGGATTCCCAGTGGCAAGGACAGAGTTTTCAGGTACTGGTGCTACTCTCTCGGTTCCTGGTGGCAGAGAAGATGGCAGGTGCTGACACATTCTTCTCTGGGTTTCAGCTGCGCTTGGTATTGGTTCTCTTGTTGTGCAGATTCAGGTAACTGTCACTTCTGCACTCCAGGGCAATGTGGATCTATGGTGACCTCCTCCGTTAACTGGAAGGTTCTGCACACCCTACCCTGGACGCTGCCCGATGGACTTCTGGGCACATCCACCTCCTCAACCTTGGTGGCCCTGGGGACCACCCCGAACCCCTCCACTTGAAATATTTGGTAAGATGATCTGAGCAGTATGAGTTGACTTGCAAAGCAGCCTCATCTTATTTTTTTGGTGCTGGGTCTTTGACCAGAGTGCAGAGGTGGAACAACAGACCATTGCTATGCAAGGGAAATGTGTCTCCACCTTTACTTCATTCCTCATGATCGACATGTCATCTTTGTCATGTGTCAGTACAGGTGTCTCTTGTGGATGAGCAGGTGGGGCTGTGTGCAGAAAAGCAGACATAGCGGTTCAGCAGAAGTGCCCTGTACACCGTCCACGTGCTGAGCACTGTGAGGCATGAGGCACAGCCTAATGTATATCCATGTAGTCATGCCCCCAGCCGTCCATAGTTGTCCGATGAGTGATGTATTAATACATCCGAATCGGGGCTTTTAGGAGTCTTCATCAAGCCATAAGGGATGGTTGTTCAAGTTCTTGCTGGGGATCACCTGAGGCATGAGGGATGCCCTCTGCATAGAATTTGGGATCTCACTGGGCAAAGAGTTTAAGTTGTCTGAGGAATGAGGGGAGGGTTTTTTGCTTTTGAATCTCCAAACAGTCTACTCAAATCAGAATAAACCTCCATCCCTATAGGGTCTTTAGCAGATCCAGAAGCAAGGGTCACTCCCGAGAGTACCATGGACACTGACTGTACCAAAACTGCTGAGAAGCACAAGGTAAATGCTGTGACCACTTTCAGCTGGAAGTCTTTCTGGACACCCACAGCTTTCTGGATGGCACACTCTCCTGCCACGGTCTCTGGTCTGTGTGTCGTATGCTGTGTTTGCTGGGTTGTTGTTAGAAGCTAACTGTGCTTAGGGATGAGGGCCTTAGGGTCTTCCCAATGTTTTCCTGGAATAAATCAAGGAGGATGATACCACACTCCACTTGGAAGTCTCCTGGCTTCCCTTATTCTTTCTGGACCTCCTCAGTGTGGAATCATTACTCTTGCTGTTTCTTCCTTTCCTGTTTCTGTCAAGGGTTTCCACATGTTCAGAGAAATCTGTGGATCTCTTACAATTTGAAAATGTGAACTGCCTTCACTCCAACTTATATTTTTGTACGTGTCATTTAGATGGTCTTAGAAGAAGGAAATTTCATACCCATCCACATTCCATCTTTTTTTGGTAAACGTGCTGTCCAGAATCCCTTCAGGTGTGCTGTGGGTATACTACCCTGAACTATAAGAGGTGACATATTTGTTGAAGAAAACATGCACGGAAACTTAAGTTGTGAAGAGAAAAAATCCAAAATTACCTGTGTGGCAAGTCCCCGGGGTGTCTTTCACTGGTGCTCACATGATCAGGTTCTGTTGTGTGGCTTTGTCACGGGCACAGCTAAAGCACAGAAATTTACACCAGAAATCAAAGTGCATTTGTGTTAATTTTGTTATTTTGAATTTCAGCTCAGTTTTTCAGAGGACACAATTACCCTATAAACTGTACTGTACGTAGGCCAAGAAGTACCACTACATTAAAATGTATCCGCTGAACCAAACTAACATGGATAGGTTACCTGTTTCTCTAAGAGCGTGCTTTTCCAGGTCCTCTGCGGGACCTCAGGATCCCCATCGCCTCAGGTGTCTCTGTGCCCATGGATAGCACTTCCAGAGAGGAGAAGATCTCATGGTCGGGAGAGAAGCACATCGGGCCCAGGCAAGAGCTCAGAGGCAGAGCTTTGAGCCACGAGAGCTATGATTCCATGGGTGAAGACAGAGATTTCCATTCTTTCTCATGCTGTAGTTCTTCACATACAAATGGGCAGCCTCTGTAGTGGAGGGGAAGGAGGGTGGAGGGTGATCCTGGACTTAGATGCCTTCCTATCTGGAATATGCTAGTTTGATAACTTGGTATTAAGTCCATAAATCTTCTAGGAAAAGATCCCTGCTGTTCTACATTTCCAGACATGTGAGGACACTAGTTTATCCCAATAACATCCGTTCGCCACCCCAAAGCTGTAAGCGGAACCCAAAGTATGGGCAGAGATTTTGGCACTGATTCTGCCCCCTTGGAAGCTGGTGGTGGGGAAGCTGGCAGGAGATGAACATTGCTTCTTTGGGTTTCTGCTTTTTGCCGGTGTCAGTGCTTTGTTCTGTTCAATAACCACAGGATTCATTTCTGTTCCGCAGGCCATCGTGTACGCAAGAGAACCTGCTCCTGTCCCTGGATCGCCTGCAGTCCCTACCCCATGGACCAGTCTTCATCACCAATCATGGGCTGTCTGGGCCACCTCCCCCTCCTCTACCTACTCTTTTAAGATGACCTGAACTGGGTGAGTGACCGGTAAAGCATATTCATCTTCTTTGTGAACGACTTGACGGGAATGATGTGGAAAGTGTTGTGAGTCTTGGAACTTGAACTGCCAACCTGCCTGAGGACACTGAACACACCTCAAGTTTCCCAGGACATATGTACAATGGGTGGTGTCACTTCCCTGTATGAAGGTGAGCTATAGGCTTCTCTGGTCAAAGTGAAAGGATTTTTTTTTTTTTTTAACACAAAAGCAGACGTATCAGCAGTAGAAGAAAGAGTCTTCCAGCGTGTGGGAGGCCATCCCAACCAGGTCCCATATATTGTTACCTGGAAAAACTTAGTTACTGATCCACCTATATGGATAAAGCCTTTTCTTCTTCCCCCAGTTTCTCCAGTCTCTTCTTAGGTTACCTGGAAAAAACTAGTGTGTGCCCTCCTCTATCTGGTCTTACAAGGAGGGACAGATAAGGAACTCATCTTCCCTCCTCCTCCTAATAGGCACCCACCAACCAACCCTGCCCCTGAACTCCCATTACCCTTACCGCCTGATCCCGTGCCACCTCCTTCTGCCTCTGAGGAGGGACCAGCCCACAGGACCCGCAGCCAGAGAGGAGCCACCTCAGAGGCAGACTCCACGGTGCTCCCCCTGCAGGCCGCAGGGCCAATGGATGAAGCAGGGACTTAGCCCCACCACTATTGGCCTTTTGCCTCATCTGATCTTTACAATTGGAAATCTCAACCCCTGCCTCCCTTCTCAGAAAACCCTACGGGACTCATCGGGCTACTAGAGACTGTACTCTTTACTCACCAACCCACTTGGGATGATTGTTACAGGTTCTGTTTACAACAGAGGAACGGGAACGAATCCTGCTGGAAGCACAAAAACTCTTTCCTGGCCAGACAGGGGTCCCCACCATGAAGCCTGCTGACATCAATGCCGGATTTCCCCTCGTCCGCCCCAACTGGGATCATAACACAGGAGAAGGTAAGGAGCGCCTCAAGGTCTATTGCCAGACTCTGTTGGCAGGTCTCAAAGCGGCCGCTAGAGGCCCACCAATTTGACTAGGGTGTATGATTTAAGGCAGGGAGCAAATGAAAGCCCAGCCACTTTCCTAGAACAGGTGATGGAAGCCTTTAGGCACTTCACCCCGTTTGACCCAGGGCATGCAGATCATACGTCAACTGTGGCAGTGGCTTTCATTAATCAGGCTGGGTCAGACATTAAGAGAAAACTACAAAAAGTTGAACACCCCGGAGAAAAGAATCTCCGAGACTTGGTAGAAATGGCAGAAAGAGTATACAGTAATAGGGACAGTGCGGAGGAAAAGCAAGTAAAGGCAGAAAAAAGGCAAAACAGAGATCTAGCCAGGGTGTTGCTGGCCATGACTGCAAACCCAGAGAACTGCTGCCGCCAATTCAAAGGAAATTGCAGAAGAAAAGAAACACAGGAAAGATCCAGAACACTGTAGAACACCATCAGGTAAAAGGTCATGCTCCTTCTGTAGGGAAGAAGGGCACCCGCTCAGGGATTGTCTAAAAGGTAGAAACCGGCGTGCCTTTTGCAAGGACGAAGGGGCACTGGTTTAAGCACTGTCCCGAGGGGAAAAGCGCGCCTACAGTGTCATCTGCTGGGGAAGACAGTGACTAGTGGGGACGGGGTTCGGAAACCCTCCCTGAACCCAGGGGAACTCTTAAGGTGGAGGGGAAACCAACTAACTTCTTGGTGGACGTGGAGCACAACACTCCGTATTAGAGGCCAATGAGCCTATTTCAAGTAAGCAGTCTTGGGTCCTAGGCGCTACTGGGACCAAACAATATTCATGGACTACCCGAAGATCAGTGGATCTAGGCATGGGCTGGGTAACTCACTCTTTTTTAATTCCAGACTGTCCTTACCCCCTGCTAGGAAGAGACCTTTTGTCAAAAATGAGGGCCCAAATTCATTTCGGCCCACAAGGTGCACAACTCTTAAGCTCAAATGGAAAACCTATTCAGGTTCACTCCCTCCAACTGACAGATGAATATCACCTATATGAAAAGCCCTTAATCCCCAATGCCCACAGTGGCGAGTGGCTTCAAAGATATCCCCAGGCTTGGGCCGAGACAGAGGGTCTAGGATTAGCAAGTCATGGCCCACCGGTGTTTGTCGAACTCAAGCCTGGGGCCAATCCAGTTGCAGTCAGGCAGTACCCCATGCCTCAATCAGCCAAGGAGGGAATCAAACCCCATATCCACCGCCTTTTGAACTTAGGCGTCTTATAGGTCTGTCAGTCTGCCTGGAACACTCCCTGTCAAAAAGCCTGGCACTAATGACTACAGGCCAGTACAAGACCTCAGGGAAGTAAAACAGGTGATGGATACACATCCCACAATTCCTAATCCGTACACTCTCTTGAGCTCCCTGCCACCTGAAAAACAGTGGTATACAGTCCTTGACCTCAAGATGCCTTCTTCAGCCTACCCCTGGCCCCTAAGAGTCAAGAATATTTTGCTTTTGAGTGGCATGATCCTGACATCGGCATTAACGGGCAGCTGACTTGGACTCGACTTCCCCAGGGGTTCAAAAATTCCCCTACCATCTTTGACGAGGCGCTACACGAGGATCTAGGTGAGTACCGGAGGGAAAACCCAGACATCACGCTGTTGCAATATGCTGATGACCTCTTAATCACAGCCACCTCTGAGGAGAGCTGCCTCCGGGGAACTGTAAACTTAATGCAAGCGTTGGGCAGAATGGGATACAGAGCATCTGCTAAAAAGGCTCAAATCTGCAAGCCCTGGGTTACTTATTTGGGGTACATCCGTGAGGATGGGCAAAGATGGTTGTCTCCAGCCAGAAAGGACACCATCCTCCACATACCCCCACCTAAAAACCCTAGGCAGATGCGTGAATTCCTGGGGTCAGCTGGGTTTTGCAGGTTGTGGATTCCAGGCTTTGCAGAAATCGCTAAGTCCTTATATGAATTGACTAAAGACAAGGGTGAGTTTCAGTGGACCCCTGAACACCAACGGGCATTTGAAACTCTCAAAACAGCTCTCTTGTCAGCACCAGCGTTGAGACTACCCGACACTACTAAGCCCTTCCACCTGTTTGTGGATGAAAATAAAGGAGTGGCCAAAGGTGTGCTGACCCAGGCGCTAGGACCTTGGAAAAGGCCAGTAGCCTACCTATCCAAACGATTGGACACTGTGGCAGCAGGGTGGTCCCCTTGCCTAAGAACTGTGGCCGCAGTGGCGTCTTTAACTAAAGACGACAAATTAACTTTGGGACAAACTCTAACGGTAACCACCCCTCATGCAATTGAGGGGACGTTAAAACAACCCCCTGACTGACGGCTTAGCAGTGCCCGGATCACTCATTACCAGGCACTGCCGCTCAACCCAGACAGGATTGTTTTCCAGCCTCCCTCTTCACTTAACCCAGCTACGCTACTGCCGGATCTCGATACCGACCCTCCGCTCCATGACTGCGCTGAGATCCTGGCCCAAGTGCACAGCTTTCGGGAAGACCTGACGGATGTGCCCCTTCAAAATGCACACCACACCTGGTATACGGATGGTAGCAGCTTCATCCAGGACGGAAACAGAAGGGCAGGAGCAGCTGTGACCACCAAGGACGAGGTAATTTGGGTAACCCTTACCTCCGGGGACCTCAGCTCAACGGGCGGAATTAATTGCCTTGACTAAGGCATTAATCCTGGAAAAGGACTTAGAAGTCAACATCTACACGGACAGCAGGTACGCCTTTGCAACAACTCATGTGCACAGAGCCATTTATCAGGAGACAGGTCTCCTGACCTCAGGGAAAAACTATTAAAAACAAACAAGAGACCATGGGCTTGCTGCAAGCCTTATAGCTACCAAAAAAGGTGGCCGTCATCCACTGCCCAGGACACCAAAAAGGAGACCATCCTGTTGTCAAGGGGAACAACCTGGCTGATAAAGCAGCTGAAGCAGCAGCTCTAAAGCCCCCTGAGGTATTGCCCAGAGTCCTCCCAGACCCTGGAGATCCGAAACTACCTGAAAGCCCTGAATATACTGAGGAAGACACCCGGTGGGCCGAAAAACTGCCCATGAGTCAATTTTTCAAGGGATGGTGGAGGGGTCCAGATGGGAAACCGATCCTCCCTGCAACCTTAGCAGAAAAAATGTTATATAAAATACACCGAACCACCCCTATGGGGGCAAGAAGAATGTTGGATGCAGTTCAACACTCTAAGGTAATCACCAAAGACTTACACACCAAAACTGACAAAATTGTTCGGTCATGCAAAACGTGCCAACTCACTAATACTTTTCCAAACCCTAAGAGTCCAGGACAACACCTATGAGGTAAGAAGCCGGGGCCCACTGGGAAATTGATTTTACTGAAATAAAACCAGGCAAGTATGGATATAAGTATTTGTTAGTCTTTATAGATACTTTCTCAGGATGGACTGAAGCCTTTCCTACCAGAAATGAAACTGCCACCATCATAGCAAAGAAACTGTTGGAAGAGATTCTACCAAGGTATGGGTTTCCCCAACTCATAGGGTCAGATAACGGGCCAGCTTTTGTGTCCAAGGTAAGTCAGGGAGTTGCATAGTTTATTGGGGCAGACTGGAAATTACATTGTGCATATAGACCCCAAAGTTCAGGACAGATAGAAAGAATGAATAGAACTCTAAAAGAGACCTTAGCTAAATTGACCTTGGAGACTGGTGGAGACTGGGTGGCTCTCTTTTCCTTTGCTGTTTCGGGTGCAAAATTCTCCCTACCAGATGGGTTTAACTCCCTTTGAAATTACGTATGGAAAACCTGCCCCTATTATTCCAAACCTCCAGGCAGCAGCCCTAATGGATACTGAGGATAGCAATCTGTTACAAGAAATTCAGGCCATTCAATGGTCTCATGAACATGTATGGCCTAAACTACGTGCTCTTTATGAATCAGGTCCACCTCCAGAGCCTCATCAGTACCAGCCTGGTGACTGGGTTTATGTCAAACGCCATCGACAAGAAACCCTTGAGCCATGGTGGAAAGGACGCTACATTATCCTGCTGACGACTCCAACCACTGTAAAAGTGGACAGAATAGCTGCCTGGATTCACTACACTACCATGTGCGACCTGCCGACCCCTTCCAAGTCCCAGAAGACTACATCAAGCCGGGAGCCCAGCAATGGAAGTTACACCCAGACAGGAAAAACCCCCTCAAGCTGCAACTTTCTCGTCAACGACATTGCTCTTGATTTTAGCTATCCTGCTAACTGTATGTGATTCAAGCTCTAACCCTTATTTCTCCAACCCCCACCAACCTGTCACTACCAAATGGGTTCTACGAGGACCAAAAGAAATGCCTAGAGACTTAGGACAGATAGTACAAGAACGCACATTAACTGGGCCGGTATCCGTTACATTCCCCACCTTCCACTTAGACCTATGTGACCTATGGCCCAAGGCCCAGGGTATTGCCAATTGTGGTTCTGTTTTTGGGTGTGAGGATGATTGTCAAGCTAAGAATTTAAGACAACAGGCTTTCTATATATGTCCAGGAACCGACAACTATAGAAGGTGTGGAGACTCAAGAGACTTTTGCTGTGCAACACGGGGCTGTGAAACCATGGCCCCATGGAGTCTTCGACTAGATAATGACCTAATTACCTTTATAAGGACTAACAACCAGACAAGCCGGACAAGAAGAAATCCAATCTCCATATATTTCACTCCTAGGGGAAAAACAGCCAATTGGTTAATGGGAAAAGTCTGGGGCCTTCATTTATGGCTCTCCGATTATGACACAGGATTCTTGTTTTCTATCCAAAAACAATTAGTATTCCCACGCCCGGTAGCCATTAGGCCTATTGTCCAGGCAGCAACAACCCATAGACCTAAAACTACCCCAGGGTACCCGTCAAGAACTAAAGCGGCCCTAAGCTTACGTACAATTAGCACCTTCCAGGACATCTTACCAGTCCAGCCACTCCCAGTAAGGCCCGACCCAATCACTCATACAATCCTAAATCTTACCTACAGCTTATAAACTCTACAGACCTCGTAGAAAAGGACTGCTGGCTCTGTTTAAACCCTCGAACCCCTTTCTATACTGCATGGGCAATATCGGGACAAGCATCTCAGGACACAGGAGCCAGTGGTACCTGGGGTTTAGCCCCAGTCTTCACTCTGCAAAAAGTAATTGGTTCAGGTCTATGTATCTTAGGAAACAAAGGGACGTTTCTCATCTCCGCCATTTATGTAATCAGACTACCGTCGCCACAGGTCCCACCTATCTAAAACCCCCCAAAGGAGCATGGTTTGCATGTACTTCAGGACTTACCCCTCGTATACATCCCCAAACTTTAGACCCTACCACCCTGTGTGTCTTGGTCGCCCTCTTCCCACAGGCACGGTACCTTCCTGCATCTACTTCCCCGTTCTTTGAGGTGCAACCAGAATCGATGCATTTCCGAGCCAAGCGGGACTTTGGGATATCAGCTGCCCTCTTAACCCTCTTAATCGGGACAGGAATAGCAGTAGGAATCAGAACTGGTACGACCGTCTTAATACAACGCAACAAACAATTTGATGCATTAACTCAGGCGACTGATTCTGACATAACTCAATTAGAAAACTCTATTCGCTATTTACAGGGTTCTCTAAATTCTTCAGCTGAAATGGTGCTACAAAATAGACGTGGATTAGACTTATTTTTCCACCAGGGAGGATTATGCCAGGTTCTGGGAGAAGAATGCTGTTTCTATGCCAATAATTCTGGAATTGTACAAGATAGCTTGGCTGTAGTCCACAGTCATTTACAGGAGAGAGCAAAAATCAGAAACCAACACCAAAATTGGTATGAAGGTCTTTTCAATTGGTCTCCATGGCTTACTACCTTGGTCTCCACCCTAATAGGACCCCTTATAATCCTACTGTTAATCTTAACATTTGGTCCCTGCATTCTTAATAAACTATTACAGTACATGAAATAAAGACTAGGGACCATTCAACTAATGGTCTTACGAGCCCAATATCAACCTTTAGGCCAAAATGAAAGAAATACAACTGACCCAGGATTGGGTCAGTTACAAGATGGGGGGGGGGGGGATGTAAGGACACAGGTCTAAACCTAACAGACGCCATGACAGGCTTTAAGTTCTCCCTCTAAACTAGAAGGCCTAAGTCTCAGTTTCCCAGTTACACATTGCCTAGAGCAAGAGAGACCCCCTTCGCAACACCCAATCAGGAGAGGCCAGCTACCACTCTCCACATTCCTAAGGGTGAGGCCTGCAGATGGGAACTTTAGATAGGATCCTGTTACCTAATGTTAAAGTTAACCCGATAGTTGCCATACAAGACCCTAGGCTCGTCCTGTAATTGGTTAATTTTAGAGGTACTCTAGGTGTTGTGATAGGGCCCCGCCGAAAGGAACGAATACTCTAGACAATGCGAATGGTTAAGCTTGCTGTCAGTGATATTGTATAGTTATGATTGGATCACTGTTCCCATGTCACAATTTCTGTAACTTCCCCATCACTAACCCCACAAAAACCCTACTCCCCCTTTGTTCGGGGCTCACAGCACTGGAAAAGTATGAGAGTCTGAGTTCGAACCCATAATAAAGCCCTTTGACTTTGCATGCATGACTCGGTCTCCCCGGTGGTCTCTGATTGTTGGGAGATACTGCGAACTGGGCATTACACTGGTAGGTATTTTGGAGACACAGTGTTTTGGGTTCTGTAAAGAATAAGACGCACCCCTAACTTCTATTGCCTAGGGTGTCCTGTTTGAAAGTGCGATGCATGCATTAAGTGACACAGACCTGTGATCACCATAATTGAAGTACCAGTGAAGGAACTGGAGAAACCTGAATCACTCCGGGCTAGGAGGGAAGTGGTGGACACTAAGCAGAGTTTGGGGAGGTGCACAGGGGAGGGGGCTGGGTCAGCGAACTGCAGTTGGAGGGGATTCCTGGGCACAGCCTGAGCAGGGAGCATGAGGTTCACCCAGAGCTGCTATGTGGATCGCTCTCAACGCACAATGCAGGGTTCATCTCTGAAATGTCATTTTTGTCAAAGTGCATCTAGGTAATCATGTAAAAAGGTTGTTTGTGTCCCTGAGTTTTCTGAAGGTTTGGATATCTGTGGTGGGGAAAATACCCTGGAGATCTGTGAAATTTAACCTGGCCTTATGGAAATGCTTGCCTGCATGTTCAGGTCCCTCAGTGAGACAGGATCTAGATCAGCTGAGTGCCTGCTTTGGCCTTCAGCCTGGGTCCACCTACAACTCAGGCTTGGCCAGAAGCGGCCCTGCCGGACCCGTCATCACCTTGGCTACAGCTTTCCATCTCCTCACACTTCTCCCACAGTATCCTGAGTCTTTGCCCGTGTTCCTGTGGTCTCAGCCCTAATGCCAGTTCTCAGTGGGACCTACTCAGAGCCTCAGCTGTGTTATCTGTGAAAGAGAGGACATATTTGTTTCTAAGAACATTATGAAAAGACATTAAATACATAAGGTGTCCACTTACAATATCTCCACACAATGATCATCAAAAGAAGATGTTCACGGAAATTCATTCAACGAAGACTGTTAACACCTCAGCCCAGGGATTATGAATTGCTGTTTGAAATGATAAGACACAGCCCTTCATTTTTGTATTAAAATTCATGCCCTACCAAAGAAAATTATGAGAATGTGTACATTCAGAAATCTACATCTGAAAGCTAAACACAATCATTTCCCGTTACATGCAGCCACACAGGTAAGTGTTCATCTGAGGCCACAAATAAAGAATGTAAGACAGAATGCATGTGGGAAAACATAAGAGCCATAGGGAAATAAACCAAAATCTCTTAAATCTCACTGATTTTGAAATTTGAAGAGGACTGTGCAAGGTGACCAATTATGGTGATTATATATTTTAAAAACAGTATCAGATCTGCCTGAATGCTTTCCCTCCCCATCCTGTCCCCTCCAATGTGTCCTCCCTATGTCCCCTAATAGCCTTTCACCTTTCTCTCTGTGTCCACATCTGCTTCTGGGAGCACCCAGTCTCCTCACTCCCCATCGCTGCACACAGTGCGGTTCCTGGACACACAGGAAACAGACGGACAGAAATGGTGGTGATGGAGATTAGTAGCAAGATCACTCTTTGTGCAGAGAAGCCCAAGAGAGTTTTCTGGGGTGGCAAGAACTTCCTATATCTAGATTTGTGGGGTGTTTGTGCTCATTTTTTAAGAAATATTCACTGACTTCCTGGTGCCTCAGATAGACAGGTGTCTGTCCCTAGCAAATGGCTGACTTCTAATGGTGGGTGAGGGTGAGGGACCAGCAGTGACTGTGGGAGATGACATGTGAGGAGGCCACACACAGAGTCAGACCCTCGCCCGGGATGCCAGCTCTCCCCAGACAGCACCACGTGCAGGAGGGCTCTGAGGAGCAGAGCTTTCTCGATCAGTCCCGTGAACTCCATAACCCTCCTCCAGATGCCTCACTGAGGGACGGCCAGGGCACAGGACAGCAGCTGGAGACACCCTGATCATGGATGGAGTGGAGCAGTGGGCCTGGGGGATTGTCAGAGAAAGGGACAGGCAGAAGGTAGCGACAGGGAGTTTGAGAGATGAAGGGAAGGGAAGGGAATTTTCTCTACCGGCTTCACCAACATTTCTGTGTGAACAAAAGGGGATTCTTGTCTCCGAGGGCAGGGAAGAGGGCTGGCAAAAAGAGTGACATTCTCAGCTCAAGTACCCAGGATATCGGCCTTGCTCTGTGGTTTCTGTCATAATTGGAACTGCAGTTCATGCCATTTAGTGAAAATCCAATTATGAAGCCCTCATCATTAATGTAGCGTGACAAACGTATACGAAAAGAGTGATACAATAGAGAGTAAAGTCCAAAACTAGAGCGAATGCAATACTCACAGGAATACAGACTATTGGAAATGGAGGCACCCCACTGGAGGCATTCAGACACCTGGGCAATATCTGAAAACGTAAAAAAGAAAACTGAGTCCTTACCTCAAAAGAATCATTAACACTAGACACAAACAGATCATGATTTTAAGGTTTAGAGAGAAACTGTATGACTTCATGGTGCTATATCCATGAGATCAAGTGTCATCAAAGTATACCCTTTAATTTGAGGTATTTGTTATATGTAAATTATACCTCAGTAAAGATAGTTTCAAAACATGATATAGTAGGAGAAAATGTGGGAAAATTCCTTTCTAATCCTAAAGTGCATGCGTGATAGGAGTCTGTGTCCCACAATCCCCAAAATTAAGATATTTAAAAAATTAATAATAGCAGAGTAGGAGCACCCTGAGCTCACCCTGCCCCATGTTTTCAACTACATAACATCCACATCCAAGTCCAAAAGCCAGAGAGCGATCCACACACTGGCAGAACAAACTCCACAACTCAACAGAGAGAAGGCCCACCTGAAAGGTTAGGAAGGTCAGAAAGGGGGAGGGCTGCCTGCAGAGAAAGTGAGCCCTCACCCCAGGGAGCTCACACAGGGAAGATAATCCCTGTAACATTTGCTTTTAAAAACTAGAAGGGCCAAATTCCTTGAGTTTGGATCCTGGAGCTGTGGAGGTCAGCTGACTCAGCACTGAGTGATCCAGGAGGGGGAGTGATAGCCAGGTCCCTGCCTGTGAGGAGAGGCAATGGCAACATGGCAGTTTACACAAAGCCGGAGGCAACAGGAGACAGATACCTTCATACTGATTTGTGGGTGGTTGGGTGACTTCTCCAACAATGAGGGAGCTCAGAGGCACCATTTTTCTAACCCCACTCCCCAGAATAAGCAAAGGAGCACCTACCAGGGGGTTGGGCTGCAGAGACCCTTGCTACCTAACCCGCTAGAAGTGCGGCTGTCCCAAGAGATCTCTGGGGGACTCACCCACTCCAAGCCTGCTGGGCTCAGGGCAAACTTTGTTAAAACCACATGGACACCCTGTCCAGCCTGCTGCATGCAAAGCCGCCTCAGCACCCTGTGCACATCTACACCACACCCAGCTGCACACTGCCGATCACCCTCCTATGTCTCACCCAGCCACATGTCCCCAGCCACCAATGCACTCTGTGCATAGCCCTGAGCCCCCAGATGCCCTGGTGCAGAGCCACCTACTAACAAAGGACAGCTAGACTTCTCAACTGAATCTTGGCAAGCCAGGAGTGAGTGACAGGACCTATTCAAAGTGCTGAATGGAAAAATCAGGTGCCAAGAACACTCTATCCAGCAAGGCTATCATTCAAAATAGGAGACAGAGTCTCCCAAACAAAAATGAAAGGAGTTTGTACCACTAAATCAGTCTAGCAAGAAATATTAAGAGGGATTCTTTGGGAAAAAGAGACCAAAAGTGGCAAAAGTGAGGTAGAAAACACAAAACCAGTAAAAATAAATATTTCTGTAAAAAATCAGTCAAGAAACTGATAACAATAGACATAAAATAACACATACCAAAACACTGGGAGGATACAATAAGGCATTCAAAGGTAAATGACCACCAATTTGATAAAAACTTGTAAAAGCAAATGAATTACATAAAAAGTAATGGTGGCCATATATCAAAAATTACAAATAAATATGCAAAGAATCAGGAGAAAGAAATCAAAATATATCGCTAAAGAAAATCAGACGAGGCTGGGCCTTGAACCCAAACACTAGCCTGACTGGCAACTTACCCTGGGCCCTCAACTCAGCCCTAATGGGAAATCACTGCACTGCTGCTCTCTGATTAGATTCAGGATCATCCTGCGATCTTACTCTAACCCTAACACTAGCCATAAATCTATCTGTAATCCTAAACCAAGCACTCGCCCTAAAGGTGACCACACACATAACCCACACACGTGCTGGGGACCTCATTTCAGCTCTCAGGGAGATCATAGGGTTCGTCCTCTACCCTGCTGAATCCCGTGGACAAAACCCTAACCCAAGCCAGGCACCCTCCCCATTGGGAACCAATTTCTCAGTCTGAGAAAACCAGGGATATGGGGCCCTGAAGCAGTGCAAAGCTAAATAGCATAGAACATGGAACATCACCATGACATTAAAAAGTCCCAAAGCAGCTGACAAAGGGTGTCCTGACAGAACCATAGGCTGGCCCACAGAGCAGGCTGGCCCTTGAACCAAAACACTAAGCGGGACCTACAACTTGTGCTGTGCTCTCAACTCAACCCACCAGGGAGATCACTGCACTGGTGGCTGGCTAGATCCTGGATAGTCCTGGGTTCTTACCCTAACCTTACCCCTAACCCAAACCCCCACCCCGAACCATCACTCTAAACGTGACCCTACACCTGAGGTGCGCCCGTGCATGGTCACTCATTTCAGACCTCCAGGGAGATCACAGGGCTAGTGCCCCGGCGACTCCTGTGGACAAACCCTAACCCTAGCCAAGGCGCTCTTTCCATGGGAGGCAAATACTAGTTCTGAGAACAGTCGGACAGAGGGATCAGGTTTAATCAGCATGGAACGTCGAACACCACAATGACATTAACAAAGCCAGGACCTAGCAGCACAGGGTGTCATGAGGTGCAACGGTAGCCTGGCTCGGAGGAGGCTGGGTCTTGAACTCAAACCGTAAGTATGACCACCAACTCACCTTGCGCCCTCAAGACAGCTCTCCTGGAATATCACTACACTACTAGCTGATTAGATCCTGGATCCTCCTCGGATCTCACACTAAACCTAATGCTAAACCTAAGCCTACCCCAAACCCTCACTCTAAACCTGACCATAGACATGACCTGCACCATACATGGGACCTCCTTTAACAGTGCCAGGGATATCATGAGGCTGGTGTCACTTGAGTGCTCTGGAAGGTAGAGCCTTTCAACACTGCGGATTCATCGCCTGGAGCCTCAAGAGATTAAAACCTGATTCTAACCCTAACCCAAAACTAACCCAGATTTTAACCATAACTGTAAAACATGCATCCGGACATGTTCCGTCAGTACAGTCCACAAGGGAGATCACAGTATACGTGTCGCTTCTACCCGGGAGTCCACCCAGGATAGAGCCCTAACCCTAGTCAAGGCTCTCTTCCCATGGGGACCCAATGCTTAGTTCTCAGAAACTCAGGGACACGGGGACCAGAAGGGGTGCAGGATTACCCTCACATCCTCCCTCAACTCAGCCCTCCTGGGAGTTAACTGCTCTGCTGGCTAAACAGATCCTGGATCATCCTGGGATCTACACTAACCCTACCCTAACCCTTACCCTCAGTCAAAACGGGACACTACACCTAAACCACACCTGTACATGGGCCCTCATTTCAGACCACTAGGCAGATCACGGGGCTGGTGTCCCTTCTCCCCTGGAGTCTACCCCCAGATGGAACCCGAATCCTAGTAGGCTCTCTCCCCATGGGAAGCCAATTCCTAGGTCTCAGGAAAGCAGCGATATGCGACCAAGAATTCATGCAGAATTACTCGGCATGGAACACGGAACACCACCATGCCATTTCCAAACCTTAATGGAGCTCCTTTTGGGGTGTGTGAGGCCCAACTACAATGGAGCCCAAACGGCAGGCTGGCCTTAAAACCCAAAACCAAAGCCAGACCAGCACCCTCCCATGTGCCCTCACCTCAGCCCTCTAGATAGAGCCCAGCAGTGCTGGGGATTCAGCGCCTGGAGCCTCCTAAGATTGAACTCTAACCCTCAGCCTAATTCTAAAGCTAACCCTTAAACCTAAGAGTAAAACTGACGTTAAAGGTAAACTTTGAAGTAACACACCCGCACATAAGCCCTCACTTCACCCCTCCTGGGAGATCACGGAAGTGGTATCACTTCTGCCCTGGCAACCTCCCTGGAAAGGACCCTAACCCTAGCCAAGGCGCTCTGTCCACGGGGACCTAGTTCCTAGTTCTGAGAAAACCAGAGATGGGGGCCCAGAAGAGGTGGAGACAATCAGCATGGAACGTGGAAAATCACTATGACATTAACAAAGCCCGGATCCAGCTGCACAAGGGATGTCATGAGGCGCGACCTAAGCCTTGCCCAGATAGGAGGCTGGGCCTTGAAACCAAACACTAAGAATGACCTCCAAATGCCCCTGCACACTCAACTCAACCCTCCTGGGAGTACACTGCTCTCCTGGCTGATTAGATCCTAGGCCGTCCTGGGATCATACTCTAACCCTAACCATAACCCTAATGCTAACCCCAAACCTAACCCTACCCTCAATTACTCAGTCAAAACCTGACACTACATCCGAACCGCACCCGTGCATGGGTGCTCATTTCAGACCACCAGGGAGATAACGGTGCTGATATCCCTTCTGCCCTGGTGACCACCCTCGAAGGAACCTGAATCATAGTCAAAGCAGTCTACCCACGGTGACACAATTCCAAGAAGTAACATGCAGCCCCAAAGCGGTGAAAGATTCCTCAGTGTGGAACATGGAACATCATCCATGCCATTTCCATGTCTGGATGAAGTTGGATTAGAAACGTCCTGAGACCAAACACTAAATTAGCTCAAAAAGATGGCTTCCTTGAAACAGAAAGCGAAGCCAGACCTGCACCCTCCCAAGAGCCCTCACCTAAGCCATCTAGGTAAAGCAGCGCACTGCTGGGGATTCAACACCTGGAGCCTCCTTGGATGGAACCCTAAGCCTAAGGTTAAACTTAACATGAACCCTAACCCTAACCCTAAACCCTAACCCTAACCCTATCCCTACCACTGACCCTACCCCTACCCTTCACTCGAAAACTCGAAAAGTGACACTACACCTGAGCCGCACCCGTGCATGGGCCCTCATTTCAGACCACTATGGAGATCTCGGGGCTGGTGTCCCTTAAGTCCTGGTGACTACCCCAGATGGAACCCTAATCCTAGTAGGCTCTCTCCCCATGGGAAGCCAATTCCTAGGTCTCAGGAAAGCAGGGACATGCGGCCCAGAATCGGTGCAGGATTACTCAGCGTGGAACACGGAACATCACCATGCCATTTCCAAACCTTAATGGAACTCCCTTAGGGGTGTGTGAGGCCCAACTGCAACAGAGCCCAAAGAGCAGGTTGACCTTGGAACCCAAAGCCAAAGCCAGACCGGCACCCTCCCATGTGCCCTCAACTCAGCCCTCCAGATGGAGCCCTGCAGTGCAGGGGATTGAGCACCTGGAGCCTCCTGAGATTGAACTCTAACCCTTAGGCTAATCCTAAATTAACCCTAACTCTAAGACTAATCCTGACTTTAAAGATAAACTTGGAACTAACACACACCTGCCCCCTCTCTTCAGCCCTCCTGGGAGATCATTACTCTGCAGCTCATTAGATCCTGGATCATCCTGGGATCTAATCCTAACCCCTAACCCCTCTTCCTGTCCCTAACCCCAAACCCCAATTCCTCAACTCTAAACCCTACCTCTCAGCTTCATGTGTCACCCTGACCTACCTTAATCCCTAGTCCTGTTCCTACCTTGACTTAGATCAATACTTTTCAATGTGATCTTATACCCTTTCACCTTTTCCTTTAATCTACTCACCTCATGTGGACCCTGATTCTGATCCTTATTCTCTGATGTGGACCCTGATTCTTACCCTTAATCGCTTACTTTATCTTTAACCTTCACCTTAACCATGAATATAACGTAACCCTTCCTTATTCCAGTCCTATCCACATAAGTTATTCCAGCCACAGCCATAGTTCCTTAAACCCCAATACCTTTCCCAATCATATAACATCAATACATCACAAAACCAGAAAGAACAGATAAATACAGATATAAAAGACCCCCACACAATACAGCAATGTAAAACCAAAGCACATAAACTACAGTGCACTGTAAGCAAGTCCTTCCCAGACATTCAAGGATTATTCAGCACACTAAACCAGGCAACGTTATGCACCACAATTTTTAAATTGTAAACATGTGATTATATTGATACAGAAAAAGCTCTAAACAAAATCCAATGCCAGTTCATGATACAGACCCAAGAAAGTAGAAATAAAGGGTAATTTGTTTAATAAACTTATAGCAAACATCATTCTCAATTTTGAGGACTGTCAGGTTTCCTCTGATATTGGGAACAAGGCCAAGATGCAGGCTTTTCACTCATTACTCAGTATTGTACTGAATGTGATACCCAGAGCAATGAGGCAAGAAAAAGGCATTCATATGTGAAAAGAAAAGTTAGAACTACATCTAATCAGAAACCAGAGATGATGACTTCTTATATAAAGAACTTCCTAAAGAATGAACATAAATGATTGGAGTTAGTCACCTAATTCAGGAAAGTTACAGACAAAACAGTGAGGCACAAATATCACACTTATTTGTATACACCAGCAATGAATCTTATGAAGAGGAATTTACGAAAACAATTCCATTTTAGGTAACATAACAATAAAATACTCAGAAATCGATGTAAAAAAAACAGTACTGAAAGAAATTAAAGACAATGTAAAATGTACTATTGCTAAATGGCGATACACAATGCAACGTGTAGATTCAATGTGGTTCCCAGCAAAATTCACAAAGGCCTCTGAGAAGAAATGCACAAACTAATCCTAACAGTCATACGGAAAATCAAGGGACCACAAACTAAACAATCAAAAAACTCAAAGGTAGAAACTCATACTTCCCAATTTCAAATCTTTGAACAAAGCAACAGTGAATAAACATTGCACTACTGTCATAAAGATACACATACAAATCTGGGGGACTTAATTGAAAACCCGGAAATTAACCCTTTCATCTATGGTCAAGTGAATTTTGACAACAGCAGAAATGACATTGGGGAGACAAAGTCTTTACAACAAAGGGTGCTAGACTGGCTCTCCATGTGCCGAGGGATGAAACCGGACCCTCCCCCTCACACCACATACAAACATTGCCTCAAAGTGGATCAAAAGCTTAAATGTAAGAGGTAAACTTATAAACTCCAGAAGATACAAATGGAGATAAATCTTCATGAGCATTGAGTTTAACAATGCTCTTAGAGCTGACACCAAAGCCCAAGCAAGGAAAGAAAAATACACTTAGTTTTCTCAACATGAAAACCTTTGTACCTCAAAAAGTCCTATTCCAAAAGCAAAAAGACAATGCCTAGAATGGAAGAAAATATTTGCACGTTATTTATCTGGTAAGCATCTGTTTTATAGAATATATAAAGAGCTTCTACAACTCACTGATGACAATAAAAAAAACAAATTTTATTTAAAAAAATTTTTTAAATGTTTTATTTATTTTTGAGAGACAGAGAGACAGCTTGAGCAAGGGAGGGTCAGAGAGAGAGAGAGAAAGATACAGAATCTGAAGACGAGTTCCAGGCTCTGAGCTAACTGTCAGCACAGAGCCTGACGTAGGGCTCAAACCCAGTAACCACGAGATCATGACCTGAGCTGAAGCTGGACGCTTAACCGACTGAGCCACTCAGGAGCCCCAACAATTAAAAAAAAACCCACAATTTTTAGAATGGTCAAAGGACTTGGATATACTTTCCCAAGAGAGGTCATATGTATGGTGAATAGAGATGAAGAGATGGTAAACATCAGTAATCCTTATGGAAATGAAGATTTAAACCACAGTTAGATCCCCTTTTACATGCACTAAAATTGCTATAATACAGAAAACTACAACTAACAAATGTTGGCAAAGATGTTGAGAAATTGGAACCCTTAACCGTGCTTGTGGAAATGTAAGGCGGTGGAGCCTATGTGTAAAAGAGTTTGGTATTTCCTCAGAAAGATCAAAACTAGAATGACCGTTTGCCTCGCAATTCTACTCCTAGATGCATATCTCAAAGAACTGAAACAGTTGTTTTAAAATTTTTAATGCTTTTTTATTTATTTTTGAGAGAGCATGAGCAGGGGAGGGGCAGAGAGAGAGGGAAACACAGAATCCGAAGCAGGCTCCAGGCTCTGAGCTGTCAGCAGGGAGCCTGACGCGGGGCTCGAACCCACGAACCGCGAGATCGTGATCTGAATCGAAGCAGATGACTGAGCCGCCCCGGTGCCCCAAAACAGTTGTTTTAAAAAAGAGCCACGCGCAAGCACACACAGCAGCACGGTTCTCAGCAGCCGAACGGTGGAAAACCTATGCAAATGCTCACGGTGGGCGAGCGCGGAAACAAACTGCGGCAGACCCAGCAACATCGCTCTGTGGATAACGGGATAAAGGAAAAGGGCGGCTGCAGAAGGAGCACAGCGGGTCCGCGGGGGGTGAGCGCAGACCCCACCTCTGCACGCAGACCCCGGGACACGGAAAGCACAGCCTGGAGCAGGTCTTCCCGTGCCCGCAGTCAGAGCAGCTTCTGCGCAACAGTCCAAGGACGGAAGCAGCACACGTGACGGCCGACAGATGAATAAAGTGGCTCAGTCCGTTGAGCGTCCGACTTCGGCTCAGGTCAGGATCTCACGGTTCGTGGGTTCGAGTCCCGCTCCGGGCTCTGTGCTGACACCTCAGAGCCTGGAGCCTGCTTCAGATTCTGTACCTCCTCCTCTCTATGACCCTCCCATGCTCTATCTCTCTGTCTCTCAAAAATAAATAAAACACATTTTTAAAAATTAAAAAAAAAAGAAAAAGAAAAAGAAAAAGAAATAGAATGTGGTCTACGCACAACGGAATACCACTCCGCCTCACAAAGGAGGGAATTCTGACCCCGCCGCACCGTGGACTGAACCTCGCGGTCATTATGCGGAGTGACAGACGCCAGTCCCAGGAGGACAAACTCTTTTTCCCAAGGAAACCCGTGTTCCCGGTAGAGACTGGAGGTGTTCTATTTACGGCAAACAGAACTAAGACATACGCGCACGCGCTGGACACGAAATCGACACGGAAACACCACGCGCACATCTACACACGCACAACGACCCGTCGGAAAGAGACATGAAGAGACAAACCCAGTTACAACGGCATCAGAAGGAACCAAGTGCCCGGGAGGAAACCTAAGCGAGGAGGCGACAGACCTGCTCTCCGAGGACGACAGGACACCGGGGACGGAAATGGAGGGAGACGCACAGGGACGTTGGGCTGCTCTGTGCTCCCGGGCGTGGAGGACTCCATCCTGTGACGACGTCCGTCCCGCCAGGAGCGATCCACAGGTGTGTCCGGGGCCATCGGCACGGAAGTCGCACGACTCCGCGTCAGACACGGAACAGACACCCCGACCCGCGCTCGGCGGCGGGGGGACCCCGCGTGGCCACAGCGGCGGAGCCCGAGCACCTGCTCCCCGACCGCGGAGCGCGCGAGGACGCGGCCGGAACC